>NW_021703767.1:11749969-11857402 GCF_005190385.1 Monodon monoceros
TCTTTCTTTCTTTCTTTCTTTCTTTCTTTCTTTCTTTCTTTCTTTCTTCTTTCTTCTTCCTTCCTTCCTTCCTTTCTTTCTTTCTTTTCTTTTTCTAAACCCTTTTTAAGTTGAGAGGTTTAATTTTGAAATTGAAGGCTATGGAGAATATCTAAATGGATTTCTTTAAAAGGAGCAATAATTTGATCCAATTTTCCAGTAGAAACACTCTAGCAGCAGTGTAGAGAGTGAGTTAGAGAGAACAGTGGGAGACTGAAAGATTTTTTAAAATACAGTTGCGGTTAGGCCCGGATAAAAGGGATGGCCTTTAAGGTAGGACTGGATTCATGGATAAGGTAAGGAGCTAGTGAATACTAGGGAGTAGCATCTATCTTTTGCTAATTAGTTGTGGAAGAGGTTGTAGTTGAGGATGATGGAAGAAATTTTCACATGTTGAGATATGGGGAACTCATTCTGGCTTAACTTTATGCTAACTAGAACAGCCTGTTTTGTGGCTTATTAAACATGCATTGTACATCTGCTTTAACCATTAAAGAAAAGAATGCATTTAAGACTCAAAATGGAGTAGCTGTAGTTCAACCATTCAAAATGGAACTGGGTGGTCATTGTGGTTGTGGTTTCAGACATGTTCCTGCATTACTGAGAACTTGGATTTTCTGAACTGTATCAGACTCAAGGACAGCAACAGCCATTCTCAAAACAATATGCTAGCAGGTGCCAGCTGCAACCTTCTGGTCTCGAGGTCTCCCCTTGTAACTATGCAACCATTTCAGACCCCGACCAATCCTTGCTTCACAAGCACCCTTACTTCTTGCCAGTTCCAATTATAATTCTTGACAAACTTATATAATTTTGCTTTTATAAGCCTCCCCTTTTTTGTAGTCCAGCAGAACACAATTCAAGTGCTTCTTGAATCTGTGTCTCCCAGGCTATAGTCCTCAGTTTGGCTCAAATAAAATTATTTTCTATTCAACTTATAGATTGTTTATTGATTATTTCTTTCAACAAGGATAACTCCTAGGCTTCCACTTCAAAGAATGACTTGACGGTGAGCCCATCACCAAGACAGAAAGTAGAAGAGGAATGAAGAGCAGGGTGGAAAGATGATGAGTTTATGTTGAGACACATTACCTGCTTTAGCAGGTAAATGTTGCATGTAGAGGTCTGAGTTGGAAAAATAGATCTGGTAGTCATCAGCTTTATATTTTATTAAATGAATCCATGCATGCATATGAGGTCCCTAAGAGGGAAAGTGTATAGAATGAGAATGATAGAGAACTGAGAAACACAGGCACAGAAATTCAGGAAGGAAAAGAAGAATCTACAAATGGGTCCCAGAAGAGCCATCCAGAGAAAAAAGGGAAACCAAGGGAGTGACACAGCCTTTCTTTCCTTTTCTTTTTTATTTATTAATTTTTTTAAAATTGCAGGATAGCTGATGTAGAGTATTATATGTTTCAGGGGTACAACATAGTGATTTACAATTTTAAAAAATTTTTTTATTGGAGTAGAGGTGATTTACAATGTTGTGTTAGTTTCAGGTCAGTTACACATATACATATATTCATTCTTTTTCATTTCTTTTCTCATGTAGGTTATCACAGAATACTGAGTAGAGTTCCCTGTGCTATACAGTAGGTCCTTGTTGGTTATCTATCTTATATATAATAGTGTGTGTATGTTAACCCAAGCTCCTGATTTATCCCTCTGCACCACATTTCCCCTTTGGTAACCATAAGTTTGTTTTTTACATCTGCGACTCTGTTTTGTAAATAAGTTCATCTGTACCATTTTTTTAGGTTCCACGTATAAGAAATATCGTATATTTGTCTTTCTCTGTCTGACTTACTTCACTCAGTATGACAATCTCTAGATCCATCCATGTTGCTGCAAATGGCGTTATTTCATTCTTTTTTATGGCTGAGTAATATTCCATTGTATATATGTACCACATCATTCCCTGTTCCCTTGTTCTCAGGGTCTCATGATTTCACACTCATTTGCTGTTCCTTCTGTCTCTCTGGCCATTCTCAAGCTCCAGCGCAAACCCACACCACTGCTTTTTACTTAATATTGGTGTCCCTCACTGTTTTGTCCTAACCCCTCTTTTTACTCATTTTAAGCAATCTCCCCTCATGGTCTCTTCCCCTCCATGAGTTCATTGGCTGTCATTTATGCCGGTGGCTCCCAAAATTGTCTTCAACTTAGATCTCTCTCCCGATATCCAGATTTTATACCCTGTTATTCTGGCCTGTGAAATCTAGCTGCTTCAGCCTTCGTGGATTCCTAGTTCCATCTACTCAACCCACAGGGCTCTGGGTTCCTCCTCTCTGTGCTGATTCCTGGCAGTTCTCTCCAGAAAGTCAGCCTGGGCAATCACAGAGCTTATCTCGGTTGTTTCTCTTCTCTCAAGGATCGCTGTCCTGAGCTGCGTATTGATATAGATCCAGAACCAGGAGTCCCATCATTATACTGCTTTTCAGATACTTTCTCCTCTCCATTTTCTCTGTTCTCTTCTTATTAGTAGGAAGTTTTACTTTCTTCACTGACCCTTGATGTCTCTTAATCTGTTCACTCTTGTTTTTTTTCTATCCCTTTGTACTTTTGTCCTTGGTTTTGGAGGACTTATTTGACTTCCAATGAAATTTTTATTTCTGCAACTGTGTGTTTAATTTTCAAAAGCACTTTATTATTCTGATGTTTTTTTAAGTAGCACCCTGTTCTTGTTTTATGGATCCACCAACACCTCAGATCCTTTAGAACTTGGGTTTTTGTGACCTTCTTTTCTGTTCCAGTAGTCAATTTCTCCAAGAGTCAATTTGCTCTGTTTGCTTACCTTTGTAAGCAAACTTTGCTTACCTCTTTTACGCTGCTAGCTTTTCTCATCGTCTGGTCATCTTTGGGCATCTATTTATTTAAAAGGTCAAAGGTTTGGTTTTTTCTTTCAAAAAGCACAAAACATGATTCTTGAGCATTATAACTGATGTCTTATTTAGTAGAATAAGTTGTGTCTGGGTTAGAGGTAATAAAACGTTATGAACCCACAACAGTAGGCTCTTCTCAGTACAATTGCTGAGAGCGCAGAATTGTGAAAGTGGGTCATAAGGGAGGCCGTTGAGAGCCATGTGTACCCACCTGTTTTTTTAATCTTGTTTTGACCATTTGCAAAGCTTATTTGCTGCTTCAGGAATAAATCAAAATAAAACTCCATCCTAAGCAGGGACTGAGTCCTCATTTTCCAATCCTAGAATCAGGACCGGACATTATTGTCTGGCCTTGCATATATCAACGCTACTGGTGATCCATGGCCCTTAGGATTCCCTTTACTTGTCTGTGTACATCAGCCAGCATCTGCTAATGGCAAGCACCTATACCTCTGTTGGATGCAGGCTAGAAGTTCTTAGGAATGATGTGTAGCGGTATATATACCCCACTTCCTTACTCCTTGGCTACTCTGTTGGATGCAGGCTAGAAGTCCTTAGGAATGATGTGTAGCGGTATATATACCCCACTTCCTTGCTCCTTGGCTAGGATACTTCTGAGGAATGTGCTCTGCATCGTTTTCCTCAGCTTCTCCATGGGATTAAGATTTACTCTGATAGCTGGTTTATTGGAAGTCTTCCTTTTCCTGTATCATCTTCCCTCTGCTCTTGTCTTTGCACCTTCCAGGAAAACTACATGCTCTCAATCATCACCTCAGGATCTTCTTCTGGAGAGAATCCAACTAAGATAGATCATAATGTGAGCCAAAAGCTGACACCCTTCCCATTTCTACGTCTACCAAAAGCCGCACTCTTCTCTCTCCAAAAGTCCATTAAGAGAGTCTGGTGAGGAGGAACAGATTTCTACTCCTGTGCTTCCTAGCATGTATTTGCCCCTGCTAACGGCAAGAAGAATGCAGGTACCCAGAATGTGGCGGATATGTCTCTAAGACTGTTAAACCACAAAGAACACAAACCTGCCAGATGGGTTGGAGGATAGACCTCAGCTGTCATAAAGAATCTCTTCTGCTCTTGTCGGTGTTTCACATCCATTCATCTCCACCACCATACGGTACTTTTTGATTCCTGCAAAATAAGAAGTCACAATAATACAGAAATCTGCAAATTTTGTAATAAATTAACCACTTATGTATCATTTAAGGGAGTGGTCCTCAAACTTCTGTGTGCATCAGAATCACCGAAGGGCTTGCTAAAACACAGATTGAAATACAGGTCTCACCCCTAGAGTTTCTGATCCAGTAGGTTGGGGGTGGCACCAGAGAGTTTGCATTTCTGATACGTTTCCAGGTGATTGCTGTTGTCCAGAGAACACACTTTGAAAATCATTGCTTTAAGGAATTTTGATGTTCTTCCCATCCTAGCTTAATTGATTATATTTCTTAGTCTCTCTTCCTTTCACGGAATCTTCTAACACAATTTATGTAGTTTTCCATGTGATTGTATGGAATCTTCAATATTGTATGTAGTCCTTTGTATCTACAGGACTCAAAGTTTCCTATTAGTGATGACAGGATATTCAGAATTTTCTTCTATATCAGGCTAGCATATTTCACAAGCAGTTCTTTTATCCCAGTAAAATATTAACCTGCTTCGTTGAATTTTAAATGCAATCAGCAATCTCATTATTGTTAGGTGTAACAATTAATATATCCAAATATATTGCCAATGCAGTTCAGTTTCTGTCAAAAGTCACAAGGTTTCCAATTTTTTGGGACACTTTTTTACCTGCATAAAGTGATAGGCTTTGAAGGAAAAGCTTTGATCTCTCTCTTAAGTCTGATGCATTTGCATTGTGCTTCTCAGAATAAAGAACCAAGTCCCCCAAGGAGTTTGAGGACTGCAGTGTTTCCGGAAGGTGGAAAATTGATGTCAGAATGGGGCGGAGAGAAGAAAGGAAAGACCTCAGCTGAGAGGCCATGGCAGGTGTGGCCAGCAAACAGGAGGGCCACCAGCAGAGCTTAGAGGGTCAAGGCAGGTTGGAGAGGATGAGCAAGAGGGCAGGGACACGGCAGCTCTGAGGAGCAAGGAGCAGGTGCTGGAGACACCCCCTGAGTTGAAAGCAGCAAAGGTGTAGCTGCTTGTTAACGCCTACAATGTGTCTTAAGCAGAAATTGTCTCTGAAGGACCTTAATCATAAAACACGTTACAGTTTTCTATAATAAGAAACCCTGTGACCTTCAGTTGCTCCATCAAAGAGCAAGATACGAAAAAGATTATTGGCTGTTTTATACGAAACATCATTAACCAGGAGGGTCAAAGTTCTTCTGGCTTACACCACACAATGCCATCTCGCGTGTTGCCTTTATGACAAACCTTCTCCTTAGGTTTATTGCGTTAAGATGAAAAAAAAAAAAAAGAAAGAAGGCTTTGTGGAGAAATGTATTTGATGACAAATACATAAGGTATGTTTGTTTTTGGAAACGGTGTTTGCTTCGAACATTGTAAATAAACGCACTAACGATACTAAACCCACCACTGTAATCTGTGCCCAAAGCAACTGACCGACCGAACCAGTGCTGTGTTATTTCAGTTCATCACTGCGGTGGCGGTTCTTTGGTTAGTCAGAAAGCACTAGATTCCCATCTTAGCTTTATCTTTACAGACACGCTCCAAAAAACGTTGCCTGAAACTACCCAGATATTCATCAACGGATGAATGAACAAATGCTGTGTGTGTGCGCGCGCGTGTGTATGAATATTATACAGCCATAAAAAGGCATGAAGTACTGAAACACGCTATAATGTACATGAACCTCTAAAACTTCACGCTAAGTGAAAGAAGCCAGACATAAAAGGGCATATATTGTATAACTCCATTTACATGAACACTACCCAGAATAAGTAAATCCACAGAGACAGAAAGCAGATTGGTGGTTGCCAGGGATTGGGGGAAGGGGGCGTGGGTGATGAAAATGGTTTGGAATTTGATATGGGTGATGATGGTACAACACTGTGAATGTACTAAATGGCACTGAAGCGTACACTTTAACAAGGTTAATTTTATGTTACGTGAATTTCACCTCAGTTGGGGGAAAAAAGAAAAACATTGCGTGTGTCGCATTAGATTCAACTATAATGTGAAGCTTGCCCTTCCACAGCAGGCACTCACCTTCCCTCTCCCAGAGCCCCTGAGGTTGAGTTTCTCAGATGCTTCTTCCAGCAGCACCTCTAAGCTCAATAGAGAAGGGACGTCTGACTCATGTCATAGGAACCCCAATACAAGGCAGACTCCTAGGATAAAAACAGGAGCATAGGGTCATGGGAAGGAGAGAGAAAGCAATGAGGGGGTAGAATTTCTGCCATAAATTCTGCATTTTAGAATGAATGAGAAACAATCAACGTGAACGGGCTTAAATTTCCACATGGGGAAAAAGATGCTGTGCAAGTCCTAGTTATGGGTACAGATATAATTTAACTACAAATGGAAGAGTCTAAGAAAGTTTACACGTGCTGATTCCAAATTGTGTACCTATCATGTCTAAGAATCCAAAAGATGGGAAGCAACCAGTCACGGGACACAGAAGACCTCAGCTCTGGGTCTGGGTCTGCCACTCATTTACTGGGCATGCATTCATTCATTCATGCATGCATCCAACAAATAGATCTTGAGCACCTATTAGGTGCTAGGTACTGTTCTAAGGGCTGGGGATACAGCATTGAACAAGACACACAAAGTCTCTGCCCTCGTGGAGCCTATCGTCTAGTGTGGATACAGACAACCCTGTGAACAAGTATTTGTTGAACTGAATTGAAATAATGTAAGCACAAGTCATGACACATGCTATGCAAAAGAACAAAGCAGGACAAGAGACAGTGAGAATGAAGATCTTTCCAAAGGGGAGACATTGCTGCAGAAATGCAGTGACATGAAGAGAGGGCTGTGTAAACAGAGAGCGTTCTGGGCATAAGGAAGAACACATGTGAAGGCTCTGAGACATACATGTGCTCGGCATGTCGCAGGCGTAGCAAGGAGGTTGGAAGAGCTGCAGTGTGGAGAGGGAGGGGTGCGGAGAAAAGGAGCCAGGGAAGTAGTGTGTAGAGCCTGCAGGCTCCGGGAAGGGTTTGGGCTTTATTCTGAGTGAATGGAGGTCATTATAGAGATTTTAGCAGAGGAGTGAACTTATGACTCAAAAGGCTCCCTCTGGCTGCTGTATAAAGATTCAAGTATAGGATGGGGGGCTAGAGAGGAAGTAAAGAAACCTGTTGAGAAGGTCTTATAGTAATCCAGGGGATTGGTGAGGGAGACCTGGTTGGGGTAGAAGCAATGGTGGTAGGGAGAAGTGCTGCACATTGAATCTATTTTGAAGGTAAATAATACATGTCTTGGTGATGGATTGTAGTCTGGGGTGAGAGAGAACTAGAGGAGGAAAGGATGACTCCAAGATTTTGGCCTTGAGTCTGTAAGCCTTTGGTTCTTCATATATAAAGTGAGGGAGATTTGACTAGGCAATGTCTAAGGCTCCTTCCAGCACCGAGAGTCCAAGACTCTAAGAGAACACTGGCTAATACACAGAAATGGAAGGACCAAACCTCAGTTTACTCATCTGTAAAATGCACCCATCTGAGGCCGGTGCTGAGGAGCAAGTGAGGTCACACGTAACACTAGCATACCCTGAGGGTCAAATAATTACTAGCTTCTTGCCATTGTTTTTGAAGAGTGAGCGTATCTAGCTGTGCCAGGTTCTTGAAGCCTCTGGGAAAGGGGTTCCAAACTAGGGGTGAGTTTTATAAAACAAACCAAGTATTTGGCATGCAGAGTGTTACTTAAAACTGATGAAGGGCTTCCCTGGTGGTGCAGTGGTTGAGAGTCCGCCTGCCGATGCAGGGGACACGGGTTCGTGCCCTGGTCCGGGAAGATCCCACGTGTCGCGGAGCGGCTGGGCCCGTGAGCCATGGCCGCTGAGCCTGCGCGTCCGGAGCCTGTGCTCCGCAACGGGAGAGGCCACAACAGTGAGAGGCCCGCGTACCACACACACACAAAAAAACTGATGAAAACTTACGTCCACACAAATACCTGCCTACGAATGTGTATAGCAGCTTTATTCATAATTGCCAAAATTTGAAGCAATCAAGACATCCTTCAGTGGATGAATGGATAAATAAACTGTGGTACTTCTATACAATGGAATATTATTATTAGTGCTAATGAGCTATTAAGCTATGAGGAGACATGGAGGAAACAAATGCATGTTACTAAGTGAGAAAAGCCAATCTGAAAAGGCTGCATACTCTGTGATTCTGACTATATGATATATTGGAAAAGGCAACATTACTGGAGACAACAAAAAGATCAGTGGTTGCAGGGGTGAGAGAGGAGGAATGGATGAATTGGTGAAGCACTGGGGATTCTTAGGGCAGTGAAACTATGTATGATACTATAATGGTGCACACCTGTCATTATACATTTGTTCGAACCCATAGAATGTACAACACCAAGAGTGAACCCTTTGGTTAATAACTATGTGTGAATATTGGTTCATCGATTGCAACAAATGGACCATACTGGTGTGGGATGTTGATGGTGGGGAAGGCTGTGTGTGGCTGGGGGGGAGGGAACTCTGTATTCTCACTCAGTTTTGCTGTGAACCTAAAACTGCTCTAAACAGAAAGTCCATTAGCTTTTCAAAAATGCAAATTACCTTTAGGCAGAGTTTCATGGGCCCAACTACGCCATGTGATCTCAGCCCTATGGGCACGTGACCCCTGCTCTTCAGCTTGGGAACCTCCCAAAATTATTTAAACCAGTGACCCTGAGCCCTTTTGAGACTTTTTTTTTCACTTTGTGCAACTGAAGGTATATTCATAGAGTTGTGTAGCCATCACTACCGCCTAATTCCAGAACACTTTCCTTTCTCCCCTAGAAAACCCCATACCCTTTGGCAATTATCCTCCATTTACCCCTGCAACTTCCAGCCCCAGGCAGTCACTAATCTACTTTCTGTCTCTATGGATTTGCTTGTTCTGGACATTTCATATAAATGGAATCATACAAGCGTGGTCTTTTGTGACTGGCCTCTTTCACTTAGCATAATGCTTTTTTGTTTGTTATAATTTTTTTTTTTTGCAGTACGCGGGCCTCTCCCTGCTGCGGCCTCTCCTATCGCGGAGCACAGGCTCCGGACGCGCAGGCCCAGTGGCCACGGCTCACGGGCCCAGCCGCTCCGTGCGCACTCGGGGTCCTCCCGGACCGGGGCACGAACCTGCGTCCCCCGCATCGGCAGGCGGACTCCCAACCACTGCACCACCAGGGAAGCCCCTATTAGTTCTTTTTTTTAAACATCTTTATTGGAGTATAGTTGCTTTACAATGGTGTGTTAGTTTCTGCTTTATAACAAAGTGAATCAGCTATACATATACGTATATCCCCATATCTCTTCCCATGCTTTAAGGTCCATCTGTGTTGTAGCCTGTATCAGTACCTCGTTTCTTTTTATGGCCAACTAATATTCCATTGTATGCATATACCACATTTTATTTATCCATTCATGTGTTGATGGATATATGGGGTTGTATCTACATTTTGGCAATTATGAATAACAGTTCTATGAATATTCGTGTACAAGTTTTTAAATGGGCACATGTTTTCATTTCTCTTGGGTATATACCTAAGGTGGAATTGCTGGGTCATATGGTAATTCTGTCTAGGGAACTGCCAGACTGCTTTCTGAAGTAGCTGCATCATTTTACAATCCTAACAGCAGAGAAGAGGAGTTCTGATTTCTCCACATCTTTGCCAACACTTGTTATTATCTGTCTTTTTAATTATGGCCACCCTATTGGATGTGAAGTGGTATCTCATTGTGGTTTGAATTGTATTTCTCTGATGGTTAATAATATTGAGCAACTTTTCATGTACATCTTGTCCAACTGTGTGTCTTCTTTGGAGGAATGTCTATTTAGATTCTTTGCCCATTTTTATTTTTAGAGCAGCAGCTTTTAAAATTAATTAATTAATCAATCAATCAATTAATTAATTAGGCTGTGTCCGGTCTTAGTTGCAGCATGTGGGATCTTTTGTTGTGGAGCACGAGCTCTTCATTGCAGCACACGGGCTTCTCTCTAGCTGTGGTGTGCGGGCTGCAGAGCGCATGGGCCCAGTAGTTGTGGTGTGTGGGCTTAGTTGCCCTGAGGCATGTGGGACTTAGTTCCCTGACCGGGGATCGAACCTGTGTCCCCTGAATTGGATGGCAGATTCTTAACCACTGGACCACTAGGGAAGTCCCTCCCTTTGCCCACTTTTAAATTGGATTATTTGTCTTTTTACTCCCTTTGAGGCTCTTGAAAGCCCCAGTTCTTCTACCCACAACAATACAAATAAGACCTCAGGTTAAGAAACTCTGGGCTCTGGAACCAGACTCTAGGGCCGACCCGAGACAGAATCAATAGGTGAATTTGGGAAAGGAGATTTGCAAGGTCACCTGGCACTTACCTCCCTCTGGGCTGATAATGACATTGCACTTACCCCATTAAAAAATTTTAATGTTCAAGGGTTTTTGTACACTGATAGGAACCCACATTAAATTATTTGTTTTTTTTAACAGTTAACAATTATCTAAGTATTCACATTCTGCTTAGACAATTATTATATCAAAAAACATGAATTTTACAAATTAGAGTTCCCCAAACATTTTAACAGTGATCTCAGTCAGTTAAACTGTTCCAAATGAAAACTTGATGAAAATTATAAGCCAAATTATGAGATAGTTTAAAATGCTTTAAACATCTTAATAATGTGACACACGTGAAAGCAATGATTACAAAATTGTCAATATAAAGCTATCAAAACTTTTGTTTGGCAAAAATGCCAGTGTCGTGGATCTAAATTTGCTTCTATTATCTCTGTTCTTAATTTTACTTTCTCTTTTTCATATTGCTTCCCTGGGATGCTGGAGCCCTCCATTTGCCCCTCCAGATCCACTCTGCTCCTTGTCTGCCCTGGGAGACACTTTGTATAAAATGCATCAACGGAGCCCTTTACCTTCTGACTCTGGCTGGGTTCTGCCAGTGGGAGACATCAGCCTGAGATTGGAGGGTGGGGGACACTGAGGTGGGATCCCTTCCTGGAGGGTTTGTGGGTTGGCCATAGACCCTGCTGCTAATCCGTACTCTCTCTGGGGTCATGGTTCCTCCCATTTCCCTCCAGGCCTAGAGCTAGTAGTGGGATAAGAATCAGCCTGCCAATGCAGGGGACACGGGTTTAAGCCCTGGTCCGGGAAGATCCCACATGCCGCGGAGCAACTAAGCCCGTGCGCCACAACTACTGAGCCTGCGCTCTAGAGCCCACGAGCCACAACTACTGAAGCCCGTGTGCCTAGCGCCCGTGCTACACAAGAAGAGAAGCCACCACAATGAGAAGCCTGCGCACTGCAATGAAGAGTAGCCCCTGCTCGCCGCAACTAGAGGAAGCCCGCACGCAGCATCAAAGACCCAACGCAGCCAAAAAACAAACAAACAAACAAAAAACCACAAAACTATTCCCACTATTGCTAGCCTTATGCTACTGTATTCTTTCTTGTTGGTTCCCCTTACCCCTGCCCACCCCACTCTAAATAGTCCCTTCATACTACCCTCTTCAATCGCTCTATTGGAATGTTCCATGTCTTTCCTGCTAGATCCCTGACTGATAGATCAGATTACAGTTTCCTTTGCCTGACCTGGAGAATCCAAGCGACCTTCACTAATCTGGTAGGATGACCAATACAGCTTATCAGTTGAAAGCTCAGAACCAGGAACAGGAGACTTGGATCTGCCATCCAAGGGATTCTGTCCAGGCAGAATAAGTTCTTTATCTTTTTTGGATAGGCTTTGTTCATTGATTGAGACCCTGCCCAGGTTATTGGCTCCAAACAGTCAGTTTTGCTTTGATTTTTTTTTATGTCCTCTGTCTTGTAATTCTTTGAAAAATAATGCTGTTTGAAGGTCGTATCTTGAAAGTGGAGGCTGATAAAGGACTATGTCTAATTATGTACGTGTTTATGGTGCAATCAATATGCAGTGGTCCAGGGTCAGATGGATCAGTGGGGGTCATCTCACTGTTGAGGGAGCCTTAACCAAAGGCTATACAGTTTCATGGACCTGGGTCCGGTGGGGGAGGGAGGGGGGGAAGGTGGAAAAGTACGGGGTGCAAGTCACAATGGATAACAGTGCCTCAAGGCTTTCCCCTCCTTCCTCATAAGGGGGCTTTAGCAGAGGTACCTGAAGACCTCAGATGAAGAGACCTAGGGATGAAGGTGCCAGGGCTGGGAGTGCAGGTGTGTAAGAGAATGGCCAGTCAGGGACCTGAGTCCCGGACTGCAGCTCCTGTCAGAGTTTTCAGAGCCTAGCTGTCACCAAGTCTAATGTGGGGAGGGAGTTTCCCCTGGGGCCTGCCAGGTAAAGCATTGTAATTACCTACAGTCAGGCCTGAAAATCACACATCGGGTTTTGGGGCAGAAGCTGGAATCCTTGGCATCTGTCTACTGAGGACACCCAACCGTCTCCAATCATGGTGTAACATCACTCACCCAACATAACTTACCCTTGACTTTGTAACCCTCCTCCGGGTACTGACACATTTCTCTGAGCCCTAAAGTCATACTTATTAGAGGAGGTGCCTATGCCTGTGGTCCCCACTTCCCCACACTCTCCCCTTCATTCCTCAGCTCCCTGAAATCTAGATTTTATCCTCATCACTTCACCGAGACGGGTCTTACTAAGGTCTCTGTCTTAGGCTGGGTTCCCTGGAAACAGACTCTGAACAGAAGATGCCCAGGTGGGAAACGTATTTGGGAATGGTCTTGGGAACAACACTTGCAGGCTTTGGACGTGGGCTGCCCCTGGGGGAGGTAGCTTGCACAAAGCCGTCCCTTCAGCTCCTCTGTCCTGAAGGAGGGTCTGGGCGGCACCCCACAACGTCCACTACAGTCTCCCATGACCTCTGGGCCAGTACATCTATTACATTTCCTGTTCTTATCTTACCTAATTTATCAGTTTCAACACAGTTGACCACTTCCTTCTTCAAGAAAAACCCTTTTTCCTCCGTTCCCAGGACACCACACTCTTGTTTTATTCCTCTCACCCACCTGGCCATTTCTCCTCAGGCCTTTACATGAAGCTCTCCTTTCTCCTCCTGGGCATTCCATTCTTCTGATTCTTCTCTCCAGCTTATCTCATACAGTCTCAGCAGTTTAAAAGCACTACGTCCTCGAGGCCGATGCTTATGTCTTTAGCCCAGAACTGTTTCTGAGCTTCTAGCTAATACACCCGGCTACAGACTTGTCATCTCGACTTGGTTATCTCACAGGCATCTCACACGCAGAGTGGCCGGAATGGATGTCTTGGTTTCTCGGCTCACCCTGTAGCTGTTCCTTCCCCCGATGGCCTTTTCCATTTCGGAAAATGGCACCCCCTTCTTTCCAGCTGTTTAAAGCCAGAAGCCTGGGCTGGAGCCTAGATTTCTCCCTTTCAGTCTCTGTTTCTGCCTCCTCATATCCCTCCACTGCCTTCTCGCCCTCACCTCCACCAAAAGCCATCATTATCTCCAGCCTGGCTACAGTGAGGACCTCCCACTGCCTTTCCCATTCCAGTCTTGGCTTCTCCCACAGCCCCTCCACCGGCTGCAGGATGTGGGCCTATGATGACTCAGGTAGAACCCAAGCTCCTCCATGCTGGGCACAGGCTTCTTCCCTGGATTCCCTCTCCATCCTGCTTTCCTCTCCAACCTCAGCCCTGCTGCCCTCTGCTACACCCTCGTCCTTTTTAAGGATGTGGAGTCGTGGAAGAGACTGAGTGTGGTGTGTGGGGTCACCTCTTCCTGATGTCAGGACGAATTCAGTTAATTTCGAGAATATTCTACTGCGGGAGTCACCTGCTTTTCCCAAAGGAAATCTGGTGTTTAAGGCTCAGTACCAAACGTGGGTCTGGGGTGCTCTTGGCAGGAAGGCATCAGAGGATGGTGGCCCTGGGCTGGTCATTGGGCTGAGCCACAGGAGAGAGTCTGACTGCTGTCACTGAGTGACTACGACAGCCTATGGGGAGCCTCCCTGCTCTCCTTTTCCTTTCTGTCTGGGAAATTCTTTTTTTAAAAAAATATTTATTTATTTGCCTGCGCCTGGTCTTAGTTGCGGCACGCGGGATCTAGTTCCCTGACCAGGGATCGAACCCGGGACCCTTGCATTGGGAGCACGGAGTCTTAACCGCTGGACCACTAGGGAAGTACCTGTCTGGGAAATTCTTATGATCAGCTTTTCCTGTTTCTTGCTGTGGCTCTTAGACAATTTATCACAGAGCTTCTAGTGGACATAAATATTTTATCCTGTACATGTAGACACAATCAGTGACAGCTGAAGTTTAGTACAAAGGAGAACATCACTCATTTGCCACAATTTACATTTTTTGAAAGAGAAATACCACTGAGATCAGTTATAAGGATAACCTGGTTAGAGATCAGAGGTCTACCTTCTAGTTTTCCAAGAAAACCAAGGTCTACTCAACGAGTACCCTAGGATGTGTGCCAAGCAGCCAGCAACACTCCTGGCCAGGCAGATCTCCCTCCCAGGACAGCTTACAGTAGGCATTTGAAGGCACTGCAGGTGGCAGAGAATTTTCACAGTGCCTGTTCAGTTATTGTGCTGGTGCTTTTGATTTCTCTGTGTTAGTAATGTGCACTTCCACAGGGGCCTGGGGATAGTCACACAGAGGAAATGGTTGTCTCCTTCCTAAGAGTAATTTCTCTTCTTGACTGCTAAGTCTTGACTTCCTAAAATCCAAAGTAAGCTGGCTTCTGACTACTGCTGCATTCACCAGGGTCCTCTGGTAACACCAGAGTCTTACAAAGGATGGGTGTTCTGGCTCTAGGAAATGTCACGTTATCTACCTGTCCTTGGGTAATGCCAGCGTGCATTAACCCATCCTTGACTCATGCCAGCCTCCCTCCAGCCCCTTGGCAGTTTGTAAACTCATCTGCAGGTGACACACCTTTATTCCAAGTCTAAATGATAGTCCAGTGACTGGTGAACAGTAGCACGTATTGGCTTTTTTTTTTTTTTTTTTTTTTTTTTTTTTGCGGTACGTGGGCCTCTCACTGTTGTGGCCTCTCCCGCTGTGGAGCACAGGCTCCCGACGCGCAGGCTCAGCGGCCATGGCCCACGGGCCCAGCCGCTCCGCGGCATGTGGGATCTTCCCGGACCGGGGCACGAACCCGCGTCCCCTGCATCGGCAGGCGGACTCTCAACCACTGCGCCACCAGGGAAGCCCCGTATTGGCTTTTTGACTCAAAAGCATCCCTCAAATCTTCAGCTTCCTCAGTTAAATGGGAGAAAGCGAACATTTATTGAGAGCCTTTAGAGGATGGGAGACATACAATGATGAGCCAGCTAGTCCTTGTCTACCAGTTGCCCTGATAATCAGAGCTCTGATTAAACCCTACACTAGTGGCAAGAATATGAGATGATTCAATAAGGTCATTCTGCAGTTACCTTCTCCCCTTAAACTTATTTCCCCACGTTCATTGATTTTTTAAAAAAATTAATGAACTTTATTTTTTAGAGCAGTTTTAGGTTCACAGCAAAACTGATTGGAAAGTACAAAGTTCCCATGTACCCTCGGTCCCCACACACGCACAGCCTCTCCCCCGCAACATCCCACACAGAGGGGTCCATTTGTTACAACTGATAAGCCTACGCTGACAGATCCTTATCACCCAAAGTTCATAGTTTACATTAGAGTTCACTCTTGGTGTATATTTACGGGTTTTGACAAATGTATAGTGATACGTATCCACCATTATAGTATCAGACAGAATAGTTTCACTGCCCTAAAAATCATCTGTGCTCTGCCTGTTCCTCTTTTCCTCCCCCTCCCCTCCCCCACCAGGGCAACCACTGATCCATTTACTGTCTCCATAGTTTTGTCTTTTTCAGAATGTCATACAGTTGGAATCATGTGGTATGTAGCCTTTCAGATTGGCTTCTTTCACTAAGTAATATGTGTTCAAGTTTCCTCTATGTCTTTCCATGGCTTGATAGCTCATTTCTTTAGCACTGAATAATACTGCATTGTCTGGATTTTCTTGTTTATCCAATTCGCCTACTGAAGGAAGTCTCGGTTGCTTCTAAGTTTGGGCAATTCTGCCTAAAGCTGCTATAAACATAGGTGTGCAGGGTTTTGTGTGGACATAAGTTTTCAGCTCCTTTGGGTAAATACCAGGGAGTGGGATCGCTGGATCATATGGCTGTTCATTGTTTTTTAATGACGAATCCCCCGTTTTAATCCCCACAGTTTCAGAAATTTCAACCTGGGAAAACCAATGGATCAAACAAAATTGCTCTTCCTCCATTCATCTCCTTCCCCTTCTTTCCCTTCTCCGTTCCTCCACCCGGCCTTCCCCCTCTCCCTCCTTGTAGTTGACTTGCTGTCGTGCTGTTACTTTGTCTTTAGTTGTTGGTTTGTTTCGATCTCTGTATTTCAGCCCAAGAAGAGCGGATTTCATGAGGGCCTGGGCCAGGGAGCAGAGACCGAGGGAGAGGGGGCATCCAGGTTCAAGAGCACCTCTCTGCACTGTGATACATAATATACACTGAGCCAAGGGA
This sequence comes from Monodon monoceros, assembly GCF_005190385.1. Taxonomy (NCBI): domain Eukaryota; kingdom Metazoa; phylum Chordata; class Mammalia; order Artiodactyla; family Monodontidae; genus Monodon; species Monodon monoceros. The sequence continues at coordinate 11,766,539 of NW_021703767.1, forward strand.
AGTGCTGCAGGGGGCAAAAAGCTGTGATGGGGGAGGGGGAATTGGAGGCAGGGGTAAAGGTACAAACTTCCAGTTATAAGATAAATAAGTCCTGGGGATGCAACAAGATGAATTTTACAGTATTGTTGTATGCAATATATGAAAATTAAGAGAGTACGTCTTAAGAATTCTCATCACAAGGAGAAAGCACATATATTTTCTCTTTCTTTTACTTTGTATTTAGATGATGGACGTGCACTAAACTTATTGTGATCATGTCATGATGTAAGTCGAATCATCATTTCATGATGTAAGTCAAATATATGCTGTACACCTGAAACTTAGTGCTGTATGTTGTGTATAATCTCAACGAGACTGGAAGAAAAAACAAATAGAAAAAAATTTAAAAAACAGAGAAACAAACATACAAAAAGCTGTGAAAAACCTTAATTCGATTTATAAGGGTACTTTGCAAAAAAGTCTCAACCTCAAAACGTCTAAATTAAATTTAGATGTTCAGTAAAAGAGATGTTTTGTGATTTCTAAAAACTCTCTGTTGTATGTGTATGTGTGTGGGTGTGGTGCATATTGCTGATACTACTAAATATGGAATCATCTAGGAATATCAGATATAGATTTTGAATTATGTCCCATTATTTGCTTATTGAGAAAAAAAATTATATTTTTTCTAGCTTGGAAAAAAATCCAAACTTGTTATTTCTTACATGGGAAGTACTTGATATATCCCTTGACCTTTCTTGAGAAATTTTAACTCATTTGGGGATGTGTTTGGAGCACAGATAGTGTAATAAACAGTCCTGCTGGCAGTGTCTCAATAGCTCTACTTTGTGTAAAATTATGCTGTGAACTTGTTTATCCTGAAGTTCGATATTAAGGTATCAGTTAATGAATTTGAAGTAGGTATTTATAGCGGCACTTACTCAGTGGAAATTTCATCTTCAGTGTATGTATTTAAAGCTTCGTTCCATAGTAATTCTTTAAATACAGTCTTTTAATTGCTACTCCAGTATTTTTTAAGTGTTGCAGAGTCTCTTTTCAGAGACATCTCCTTCCATCATCATAATCTAATAATTCCAGGAAAAAAGAATAAAAGCAATAGTAGTTTTTTTGTTTTTTTGTTTCCCAAATACCTGGCCAACTCATTCACAATTATGGAGTCCAAATGAGGACTTTTTCCCTGAGTCTCTACCAAGAGCAACTAATGTGAGTTTCTCTGATCACTGAAGCACCACTTTCCCGGGGGGAAAAGCAGGTAAACGCATCTCTGTGGTGCCCTGAGAAGTGTGGAGAATTAACTGGAACCTTAACTGAAATCACAAGCACAGCAATTTTGTGCCTCAGAAAGTCTATGATGAGCCAAGACCATCAGAGCTGTGACTGTAATGTCATGACCTTGACACGGTTGTTACAAAAACTCTGCAATAAACACTTGTCCACAGCACTTACGTGTGATCCTCCAAATCTAAAAAGCTCTGACAGAGAAAGACAAATACCATATGATATCACTTACATGTGACATCTTAAAAAATGATACAAATGCACTTATTCACAAAACAGAAATAACTCACAGACATAGAAAAGAAACTTATGGTTGCCAAAGGGGAAAGGTGGGGGGGATAAATTAGGAGTTTGGGATTAAAATATACACACTAATGTATAGAAAGTAAGTAACCAAGGACCTACTGTATAGCACAGGGAACTATACTCGATATCTTATAATGGAAAAGAATCTAAAAAAGAATATATATATATATATATATATATATATATATATAACTGAATCACTTTGCTGTACACCTGAAAGTAACAGAACATTGTAAATCAATTAGATTTCAATAAAAAATTTTTCAAAAGAGATAATAAAACAACAACAACAAAACCAAAAATCTCCAAAAGCCAAAGGTGCTTTTTTTTGGGTCACTTTTCGGTGGCATGCCCTACCTGCCCTTATTTGCTGTAAAATGTGACCAAAACTGATGTGAATCCATTTATAGTTTTAATTTTTCTTTCAGGATGATGACTCATAACTTCTATTTCAGAGATATTAATGTATTTGATTTTATTTCATCTAAAATATGGTTCAATCTAAGCGCTTTCTCAGTCTCTGTTCTTTTTACTGTACTTTTTTTTTCTGTTTTACAGATGCAATTTCTTCTTAAATCTCTCTGAGAGTATTAATTATAGGGTTTAAAAAAACACAGTTTTCGGCTTTGTGCATGTTTTTCATTTCCTCTAATGTTTAAAAACATTTTTATTTATTTATTTTTGACTGTGTTGGTTCTTCATTGCTGCACGCGGGCTTTCTCTAGTTGCGGCGAGCAGGGGCTACTCTTTGTTGCGGTGCGCGGGCTTCTCACTGCGGTGGCTTCTCTTGTTGTAGAGCACGGGCTCTAGGCGTGCGGGCTTCAATAGTTGTGGCACGGGGGCTCAGTAGTTGTGGCTCGCAGGCTCTAGAGCACAGGCTCAGTAGTTTTGGCACACGGGCTTAATTGCTCCGCGCCGTGTGGGATCTTCCCGGACGAGGGCTCAGACCTGTGTCCCCTGCACTGGCAGGTGGATTCTTAACCACTGCGCCACCAGGGAAGTCCCCCCCTGACTTCTTTTGTGCCGTCAGTTTGGGTATGTCTTTCCTCCTATGTCTGGCGTCCTCCCTGTCTGCCCGCTTTTAAGACAGGTATTGAGTGATGCGTGGACTCTGTGTACAGAGTTGCGGCTTGCTGATGGAAGCCGGAAGCAGGGCTGGAGGGGAACCCCCAGTTTCTGGAATCGGCAGGCTTTTTCTCAGGGTATCGTCAATTTCCTAAGAGAAGAGGTCTCCTGCCTGGGGGAGAGAAGAGATGGTTTATGTCTGCCTGGCCACCACCCTGGAAGAGGACCTGGGGAAGAGGGCTGGAGTCTCCTCGGTTGTAGATTTAAGCTCAGTCCCCTAAATACAGTGCCTCACTCCCACTAGCCCTGAGCACCCGGGCTCCTAACTTCCCCAACTTCTCAATTTTTTGAGGAGAATAATCCAGGGGGATTTGAAGAAGGATGGCTGACTATGTGCAAGCTGGGAGGGGACCTGGAGGAACTAAAAACTGCCCTACACACGACCAGCTCCCCCATTTCCAACTTCATCCCGTGGTCCTGTCTCTGGGGCGCTTGGCACTTCTGTTTCTGGAAACTTTCTGGGGACTCCTTGTTCTTAGCCGGCTGGCTTCTCATGGGCAGCCCTTTCCTGAGATACTTAATTTTCAGGTCTCTCTACTCTGCTAAGTGCTGTTCCTTTATTGACTTTCCAGATTCCAAATATCTGTCAACATCTCTTGTCTCTTTTTTCTCTTCCTCCGCTGTTGTACATGTGGGTTTCTGCTATTGTATTCTGTTAATGTGATTTGGGTTGAGGTTTTCTGCACTTGGAAGCAGACTCTTGACACCTTATGTCCTCAATGTGGTTGGTTGGAAAATGACGCAGCTAGGATTGGAGTTGAGGTCTGCTTGACCTCCTAGGGGAAGACTGGAGATAAATAAATATGTCCAATTGGCTGGGTTTCATGATGAGGGGCTGAGGCCTTTCTGTCGAGCATGGAATTGCTGAGTGGAGTTTCGCATTGTCACTCTTGCACAAACCAGACCATCCTAGAAATCGCTTTTGATTTCCTCCTCAGGAGAAGCAGGGAAGGGTGGTGATTAAGACCTCAGGCTCTGGACTCAGACCTCCCGGGTCTCAGTCCATTACCTGTTGGCTGTGGTACCTGGAGGACTTTCTGTGTCTCCTCTCGCCCCCCTGCTCCCCGCCCCGGGTCCCTCCATTGTAGCCACACTGGCCCCCTTGCCCATCCTTGCTCATGCAAAGCATGCTCCTTTGCACTTGCTGTTCCCTCTATTGGGAATGCTGTTCCCCAAACAGCTGCAGCTCTTTCTCCCTCACCTCCTTCAGGTCTCTTCCTCAAATGTCTCATCTTTACTGAGGCCATCTGTGATCTCCCTCCTGCCTCCCAGCTTTCCTTGTCCACACTCCTTGGCCTTATTTTTCCCCATAGCAACCTGCCATATGACTCATTTACATGTCTGTCATTGTCTACTGTATTTCTCTAGAGAAACAGAACCAATAGGATATAATACACACACACACACACACACATATATGTATGTGTGTATATTTGTATAAATGTATGTATATATAGATATATGTATATATACATAAAGAAATTTATTATAGGAATTGTCTCATGCAACTATGGAGGCTGAGAAGTCCCATGATCTGCTCTCTGTAGGCTAGAGACCCAGGAAAACTCATGGTATAATTCCAGTACAAGCCTGAAGGCCTGAGAATCAGGAGAGTTGATGATGTAAGTTCCAGTCCAGGTGCAGGAGGAAAGACCAATGACCCAGCTTGAAACGGCCAGGCAAAGAGAATAAATTGTCTCTTTTGTTCTATTCAGGCCTCCAGTGGGTTAGCTGAGGCCCTTCCACATTGGGGAAGGTGACCTGCTTTACTCAGTCTACCTAATCAAGTGTTAAATCTCATCCAGAATCCTCACAGGCACACTCAGAACAATGTTTAGCCAAATATCTGGGCACCCTGTGACTCAGTTAAGTTGACACATAGAATTAACTAGCACATCTATCTCCCGTCACTAAAATATAAGCCCCAAGAAGGAGGGGACTCTGTTTCCTTCTCTGTTGTATCTCCAGCACCTAGAACTGCGTCTGGTTCTGGTTCTGGCTCTGCACCAGATAGTTGCTCAGTAAATATCTGTTGAGTGAATGAATGAAACGAACCCATCTCTCACTGAGAGGATGAGGAACTTGAGGCCCAGGATGGTGCATGGTCAGTGGGCTTGTGGCTGGCTAAGGTAGGACTCAACCCCAGGGGGCTGTATCAGTTATCTATGGCTGCATAACAAATAACCCCAAATGTAGTAGCTTAAAACAACATTATTATCTCTGTTTCTATGGGTCAGGAATCCAGGCAGAGCTTGGCTGCTCCTCTGTTCAGGGTCTCTCAAGGTGTCAGCCAGGGATGAGGGTCCACTGGAGAAGAATCCACTTTTTCTTTATTTTTTTATTGAAGTATAGTTGATGTACAATATTATATAAGTTTCAGGTGTACACTATCATGATTCACAATCTTTACAGGTTAGACTCCACTTATAGTTGTTTTAAAATATTGGCTGTGCTCCCCACGTTGTAAGGGAAGAATCCACTTTTAAGTTCACAGGGTTGTTGGCAGAATTTAGTTTCTCTAGGGCTGTTATGACCTTGGAGAGAGCAGTGAGCGGTCCTGAAGAGAGATCTTAGTTCCCTGTCTAGGAATGGAAGCTGGGTAGCTTGGATGAAAAAGTAGGAATCTTAGCCGCTAGACCACCAGGGGCTAGAGGCTAGAAGCAAAGTGACCCTGGCTCTTGCCCCATTTTGAAAGCAAGAATGTTTCAAGGAGGCAAAAACTGTAAAAACAGGTAAACAGTTTATTATTAGAGACACAGCACAACATATGGGAGAGCACACAGAGAAACAGTTTACGTATTTAAGTCAGAAGCGAGGCAGAAATACACACATGGAGAGAAGGGGTGTGGGCATCCTGAATGAGGGGTGCAGTAAAGAGGTGGTTAAATCATTTATATAGGGCGGTTCTTCCGGGTCTTTGTTTACCTTTGGCCAGTTATCTCGTTTCTTTTCCCACAGCTGACCTGTCCTAGGGTCCTCCCCCATCTGCCTGTGCATCTTTCCGCCAAGATGGATTCCAGCGTGGGGAGGCTTAAAATCACCGATTATGGGGTGGCACCCCTCCCTTTTTGACCCCCAAGGAGCCTTCCTGAGCATGTGCAGCCAGGGAAGTTTTCCTTGACCTCCATAGTGGTCATCTTATCTGTTTACTTCAGCAGAGCTCAGCTCTCGCCACTAACTGTCCTTGGAGAGTCTAGGGAGAACAAAGCTTCAATTTTACTCCGTTTGACAAACACCAGCTGTCCAGCCCAGGGGTCCATCTACCTCCTACCTTCGTTAGACTGAGGATCTCAAGTCCTTGCTGGCTAGTGACTGGAGGCCGCCTCAGGTCCTTGTCATGTGGGCTTTTCTTTTTTTTTTTAATATTTATTTTATTTATTTATTTTAATTTTTTGGGGCTGCGTTGGATCTTAGTTGCAGCACGCGGGACCTTTGTTGAGGTATGCGGGCTTTTGTTGTGGTGTGGGGACTTCTGTCTAGTTGTGGCCTGCGGGTTCCAGAGCACGTGGGCTCTGTAGTTTGCAGCAGGTGGGCTCTCTCGTTGAGGCACGTGAGCTCAGTAGTTGTGGTGTGTGGGCTTAGTTGCCCCACGGCATGTTTGATCTTAGTTCCCTGACCAGGGATCGAACCCTTGTCCCCTGCATTGGAAGGTGGATTCTTTACCACTGGATCACTAGGGAAGTCCCCACGTGGGCTCTTCTACCCTCAAAGGGTGCAAGCTGAGAAGGCACTACAGACAGTCTGCCAGAAAGATGGGAACCACAATCACCTGTAACCTAAATACAGAAGCAGCATCCTGTCCCTTTTGCCGCATTCTATTAACTCATAGGTACCATCCACACTCAAGAGGAGGGGATCTATTAACTCATAGGTACCATCCATACTCCAGAGGAGGGGATTATTCAAAGGTGTGACTACCAAGAGATGGGGAACAGGGGTGACCATCTCAGAGTCCTCCTGGCATAGGTGATTAAGACCACAGACCCTGGAGCCAGACCACCTAGCTTCAAATCCCTGCTCTGTCACTTCTTCCCTGTGTGATCTCAGGTAAGTTACTTAACCTCTCTGTGTTCTGGTTTCAACATTTGAAAAATGAGGCAAATAATAGTATCTGCTTCCTAGGGCTGTTGTGGGAATTAAATAAAAATGCAGAAGGGCTTAGAACAGGGCCTGCACACAGGATTGGCTATTACTCCTTCCTGCTCCATCAGGGCAGGTGCACACTGACACCCTCAAAGGAAAGGAAGTCTCAGCTGCCTTGGGTTTCCTGTTTTTTGTAGACCTGTTCAATCCAATCTAGAGTCTGTCCTTGCCCAGATTTCTCCTGCTCAGAGACTTTATTCCCATAGTTTTAACCTTCTGGGCATATTTTTAGTCACAAACCCAGGGCAATAATCCAGCTCATAGAGTGCCAGCCTGTACGTTAGTGGCTGTTGAATGAAGAGTTCTGATGGGCGTGGAAACTAAGGCCGTGTTTGATGTCTTCTTGGCCCAGACACGAGTGGTGAGGTAGCCAGGAGACAGAACGTGAACTTGACTCAGGGAGAGAAATCACATTGAGTCTTTGTTGCATGAAACAGTTTTGTTTTTTTTTTTCCATTTTTTTCTCCCCCAGGGAGTGGATTGGCTTGAGCATTGTCTGAACTAGAGTTCAGGATACGAGACAGCAGGCAGGCAGCCCTCAGGTTAGTACCTTGCTGAGGAGAGGGTGGTATTAGGTTCCCATACAATCAGCTGTTCGCCCTCCTTCCCATTTTAAACATTAAAAAGAGGTTATAAGTCTGCGTCTTTATTCCCTTCTTCTTATGGCTGAGTAATATTCCATTGTATACATGTGTCACATCTTCTTTATCCATTCATCCGATGATGGACACTTAGGTTGCTTCCATGTCCTGGCTATTGTAAATAGAGCTGCAATGAACATTGTGGTACATGACTCTTTTTGAATTATGGTTTTCTCAGGGTACATGCCCAGTAGTGGGATTGCTGGGTCATATGGTAGTTCTATTTTTAGTTTCTGAAGGAACCTCCATACTGTTCTCCATAGTGGCTGCATCAATTTACATTCCCACCAACAGTGCAAGAGGGTTCCCTTTTCTCTACACCCTCTCCAGCATTTATTGTTTGGAGATTTTTTGATGATGGCCATTCTGACTGGTGTGAGATGATATCTCATTGTAGTTTTGATTTGCATTTCTCTAATGATTAATGATGTTGAGCATTCTTTCATGTGCTGGCTGGCAATCTGTATATCTTCTTTGGAGAAATGTCTATTTAGGTCTTCTGCCCATTTTTGGATTGGGTCGTTTGTTTTTTTGAGATTGAGCTGCATGAGCTGCTTGTAAATTTTGGAGATTAATCCTTTGTCAGTTGCTTCATTTACAAATATTTTCTCCCTTTCTGAGGATTGTCTTTTCATCTTGTTTATGGTTTCCTTTGCTGTGCAAAAGCTTTGAAGTTTCATTAGGTCCCATTTTTTTACTTTTGGTTTTATTTCCATTTCTCTAGGAGGTGGGTCAAAAAGGATCTTGCTGTGATTTATGTCATAGAGTGTTCTGCCTGTGTTTTCCTCTAAGAGTTTTATAGTGTCTGGCCTTACATTTAGGTCTTTAATCCATTTTGAGTTTATTTTTGCGTATGGTGTTAGGGAGTGTTCTAATTTCATTCTTTTACATGTAGCTGTCCACTTTTCCCAGCACCACTTATTGAAGAGGCTGTCTTTTCTCCATTGTATATTCTTGCCTCCTTTCTCAAAGATAAGGTGACCGTATGTGCGTGGGTTTATCTCTGGGCTTTCTATCCTGTTCCATTGATCTATATTTCTGTTTTTGTGCCAGTACCATACTGTCTTGATTAAAGATGCAGACTTACTAGAGAATGGACTTGAGGACACGGGGAGGGGGAAGGGTAAGCTGGGACAAAGTGAGAGAGTGGCATGGACATATATACACTACCAAATGTAAAATAGATAGCTAGTGGGAAACAGCTGCATAGCACAGGGAGATCAGCTCGGTGCTTTGTGACCGCCTAGAGAGTGGAATAGGGAGGGTGGGAGGGAGGGAGACGCAAGAGGGAAGAGATATGGGGATATATGTATAACTGATTCACTTTGTTATAAAGCGGAAACTAACACACCATTGTAGAGCAATTAAAATCCAATAAAGATGTTAAAAAAAACAAAAAAAAAAAAAAACAAAAAAGAGGTTATAACTGGTCAGGTTAAAACAAGGGAGCCATTCAATACTCTGTTAGTTTCCTGTGGCTGCCTTGACAAATTACCATAAGCTGAGTGGTTTAAAACAACAGAAATCAGTCTCCCACAGTTCTGGAGACCAGAAGCCTGAAATCCAGGTGTTGGCAAGGCTGCGCTCTTCCAGAGGCTTTAAAAGAGAATCTGTTCTTTCCAGCTCTGGTGGTTCCAGACATTTCTTGACTTGTGGCCACGTCACTCCAATCTCTACCTCTGTGTTCACATCACCTCTTCCTCTCCTATCCAAGGAATATTTCCGGCCCCCCCCCCCCCGCCTCTCATATAAGGACACTTGTAGGGGTATTTAAGGCCCACCCAGATAATCCAAGATAATGTCATTATCTCAAGACCTTGACCTTAATCCCATCTGCAAAGACCCTTTTTCCAAGTAAAGTCACATTCACAGGTTCCAGGGGTAAGGACCTGGATATCTTTTTAGGGAGCTATTTTTCAGTCTATCCCATCCCTACCCTATCCCATCCTGCTGCCTGAATAATTCCACAATTGAATGATGCCCATGTGGATAAAGTGGAGATGATGGTCCAGTCATGGAAAAGCTGAGAGATGCTGAAATCGTAGACCGTAAGAAAGTCATTTCCAAATGTTTTAGAACAAATTAAGGCTGTCACCAAGGCCCAGTAGAGGAAGAGGCAATACATGAAAGTGAAGAGGAGTGTAACTAAATAATATTCACCCATTAATGTTTTTTGAGCTCAGACTTGAAGAGGATCCATTCTAAAGGTTCAAGGTGGGCACACAGCTCCAGGCAAGTGTTAGTGACTAGAACCTGCTAACGAGAGTGCCAGCGAGACTAGAGCACCAGAATGAGCCCAGTATCTCCTAGAGGAGAGTTTCTGAGAAGCCACGTTTGCAGCAGGAAGAACAAACAGGGGCAGGCCCTCTGCTTTGGGTAGAAGGGGTTTTTGAAATGGAGAACCAGGAGGAAGCAAAACTATTTACCTGCTATTTTTGCTTCTGGCTTCACCATCAAAGCGACTCAGACAGGAAAGCACAGATGGGGTGACAACGTGCTGCTGGGCAAATCAAAGCTGGAGATGAGCATAGTTAAGGGCCCTTTGGAAGGAGCTCTGGCCTCCAAGGCTAGAAGACTTGGCAGACTTCACTGTGGACCAGTGAGAAATACAGGTGGGGAGGCTGGAGAGGCACCAGTGGAATGAGGGCGAAGGAAGCACCAGGAACCCATGAGCAGATCAGGGTCCTCAGATCATGAAATTCTCCAGTTTGACTCATAATGTAGAGAATCCATTAACCATGGCCCAGAGGTTAATTTGAGTTGAGGGAGATTTTGGGGGGTTGGAGATATTTAGTTGAAAAAGTACTAATGAAATTTATCCAATACTGATATATAGAGCCAGCTAACCAGGCAATCCTCTCTTTGCATGTTTATTCTCTGTCCTTTTCAAGGAGAATCAACAGTGTATATCTCTCGAATCCACTGGATTCAATTCTTGGGCGTTCCCTCCTCCTTTCCCCCTCCCTTAATTCCCTAACCCAGCCTAGACACAGATCCTGTTGCCTACACTCCCCTCACCCCATCACTTTTCCCACTGAGTACGAATGAGGCAGATGAAGACATGGGACCCATGAAAAGAAATCCTGACAGCTCTGGACCAGCCAAGGGCTGGCAGCAGAAATTATAAGAGGAAAGAGGCTAATTAAGGAAGAGGTAACGCCGAGTTAGCTTGTGGAGGGGGAATAAAAGCATGTAAAGCTTTACCAAGAAATATTTCTCTGTCTCATCATGAGTGTAAAGGTCATTAGTGGATTGATGGGACCTGAAGAATAGAGAACTTTAAACTCAGCAACCAACTAGTAGCCCCTTTGTTGTTCTAAGTGCTGGGGAAGACAAGGATGTGGTCCCACCACTTTAATAGCTAACAGTGTGAAACCAACGCTGTGAAAAGACAATGTTAAAAGGTGCTAAACTGCTTGGGGAAACGGTCTGGCAGTTCAGCAAAGAGCTAAACATAAAATTGTCCAACGGCCTACCAATTCCAGTCCTGGTTATACACTCAAGGGAACTGAAAACACATGTTTACACAAAAGCCTGCTCTACACAAATGTTCATAGCAGTATTATTCATACTAGTCAAAAAGTGGAAACAACCCAGTTGTCCATTAGCTGATGAATGGATAAACAAAATGTGGTAAATCCATACAATGGAATAGTACACAGCAATAAGAAGAAATGAAGTATCGCTACATGCTACAGCATGGATGAACCTTGAAAACATGCTAAGTGAAAGAAGCCAGTCACAAAGGGTCACATACGATATCATTCCACTTACATGACTTGTCCGGCATAGGCACATTCTGTGTCCATTGACACAGAAAGTAGATTAGTGGTTGCCTAGGGCTGGGAGGTGACGGGAGGAATGGGGAGTGATTGCTAACAGATAGGAGGCCTCTTTGGGGGGTGATAAAAATGTTCTGCATTGATAGGGATGATGGCCATACAACCTTGTGAACATACTAAAAAATTTCGGACCCTACACTTTAGATGGGTGAATTGTATGGTAACTGAATTATATCTCAGTAAAGCTGTTATTTAGTTTTTGTTAAATGCTGAAGTTGCAGTACACACAGGATGCTAGGGCAGGACTGAGGAGGGCCACTAATGTGATTTAGGGGTTGGCTGGGAACTTCCTGTGCTCTTTGCACCAATACCACTAGCGTCGCTTCTCTGTACGGCTTCCTGGAGTCCGCCGGCATTGTGATCAGCCACAAAGTCTTCCGCTGGTTTAAAATAGAAACCATCTGTGTGTCGTTCTCTTGTTTTATTTGGCAAATGCAATCTGTTGTCATTCTTTAAGACCATATTTTCTAGCCATGAGTTCTACATAGAATCTCTGGTAGGCTAGAAAAAGAAAGGGAAAATATTAATTAAAGAAAATTGAAGTATAATTGACCTACAATGCTATGTTAGTTCCAGGTGTACAACATAGTGATTCTATATTTCTCTACAAATATAGATTACAAAGTGATCACCATGATAGAGCTAGTTACCATGACCATGTAAAGTTATTATAATATTCCTGACTATATTTCCCATACTATGCATTTCATCCCCAAGACTCATGTATTTTGTAACTGGGAGTTGGTACCTCTCAATCTCCCCTGCCTATTTTATTCACCCTCATGGCTCCTCCCCTCTGGCAACCACCTGTTTGTTCTCTGTATTTATGAGTCTGTTCCTGTTTTGTTATATTTGTTCCTTTGTTTTTTAGATTCCACATCAAAGTGAAATCATATGGTATTGGTCTTTCTTTGTCTGACTCATTTCACTCAACATAATACCCTCTAGTTCCATCCATGTTGTCGGAAATGATAAGATTTAATTCCTTGTGTGGATGAGTAATATTCCATTGTATATATGCCACATCATCTTTATCCATTCATCTATCAATGGACCCTTAGGTTTTTTCCATATCTTGGCTATTGTAAATAATGCTGTGATGAACATAGGGGTGCATATATCTTTTCAAATTAGTGTTTTTGTTTTCTTTGGGAAAATATCCAGAAGTAGAATTCCTGTATTGTATGGTAGATCTATTTTTAAGTTTTTGAAGAAACTCCATGCTGCTTTCCATAGTGTCTGTACCAACTTACGTTCTCACCAACAGTGCATGAGTGTTCCCTTCTCTCCACATCCTCACCAACAGTGTTTTTTCTTGTCTTTTTGATAAGAGTCATTCCGACAGGTGTGAGGTGATATCTCACGGTTTTGATTTGCACTTCCCTGCTGATAAGTGATGTCGAGTATCTTTTCATGTTTCTATCGGCCATCTGTATGTCTTCTTTGGAAACATGTCTATTCAGGTCCTCTGCTTATGTTTTAATTGGGTTATTTGTTTGTTTTTGATGTTTCACTGCATGAATTGTTTGCATATTTTGGATATTAACTCCTTATCAGATATAACATTTGTAAATAACTTCTTCCATTCAGTAGGCTACCTTTTTGTTTTGTTGATACTTTCCTTCAGTGTGAAAATGCTTTTTAGTTTGAAGTAACCCCACTTGTTTATTTTTGCTTTTGTTTCTCTTGCCTGTGGAGACAGATCCAGAAAATATTGCTAAGACTGATGTCAAAGGACATTCTGCGATGTTTTCTTCTAGGAGTTTTATGGTTTCAGGCCTTGCATTTAAGTCTTTAATCCATTTTGAATTTTTTTGTGCATGGTGTGAGAAAGTAGTCTAGTTTGATTCTTTTGCATGTAGCTGTTCAATTTTCCCAACACAATTCATTGAAGAGGGTGTCTTTTCCCCATTGTATGTTCTTGCCTCCTTTGTCATAGGTTAATCGCCCATGTAAGTGTGGGTTCATTTCTGGGCTCTCTATTCTGTTCCATTGATCTGTGTGTCTGTTTTTGTGCCAGTACCATACTGGTTTTGTTTTTGTTTGTTTGTTTGTGTGTTTTTTGTGGTACGCGGGCCTCTCACCGCTGCGGCCTCTCCCGTTGCGGAGCACAGGCTCCGGATGCGCAGGCTCAGTGGCCATGGCTCACGGGCCCAGTTGCTCCGCGGCATGTGGGATCTTCCCGGACCGGGGCACGAACCTGCGTCCCCTGCATCGGCAGGCGGACTCTCAACCACTGCGCCACCAGGGAAGCCCTGTTTTTGTTTTTTTTAACCATACCGTTTTGATGACTGTAGTGCCTTTTGAAATCAGGGAGCATGATATCTCCAGCTTTGTTCTTCTTTCTCAAAATTGTTTTGGCTAATCAGGGTTTTTTGTATTTTCATACAAACTTTAGAATTGTTTGTTCTACTTCTGTGAAAAATGCCATTGGTATTTTGATGGGGATTGCATTGAATCTATAGATTGCCTTGGGTAGTATGGTCATTTTAACAATACTGATTCTCCCAATCCATAAACATGGTATACCTCTCCATCTGTTTGTGTTGTCTTCAATTTCGTCCATCACTGTCTTATAGATTTTTGAGTATAGGTCTTTTACCTCCTTAGTTCAATTTATTCCTAGGTATTTTATTCTTTTTGCTGTGATTGTAAATGGGTTTGTTTTCTTAATTTCTCTTTCTGAAAGTTTGTTGTTAGTGTATAGAAATGCAACAGATTTTTGCGTATTAATTTTGCACCCTCGTACTGTACTGAATTCATTGATAAGCTCTAGTAGTTCTTTGGTGGCAACTTGAGGATTTTCTACGTATGGTATCATGTCGTCTGCAAACAGTCACAGTTTCACTACTTCCTCTCCAATTGGATTCTTTTTATTTTTTTCCTGTCTGATTGCTGTGGTTAGGACTTCCAGTAATATATTGAATAAAAGTGGTGAGAGTAGGCATCCTTGTCTTGCTCCTGATCTTAGAGGAAATGCTTTCAGCTTTTCACCATTAAGTATGATTTTAGCTGTGGGCTTATCATATATGACCTTTATTATGTTGAGGTATATTCCCTCTATACCCACTATGTTGACAGTTTTTATCATGAATGGATGTTGAAGTTTGCCAAAGCTTTTTGTGCAGCTATGGAAATGATCATATGATTATTATTCTTCAATTTGTTAATGTGGTGTATCATATAGATTGATTTGCAGATATTAAACCATCCCTGCATCCCTGGCATAAATCCCACTTGATCATGGTGTGTGATCCTTTTAATGTATTGTTGAATTCAATTTGCTAATATTTTTTGAGGATTTTTGCATCTATGTTCATCAGGGATATTGGCCTGCAATTCTTTTTGCATGCGGTGTCTTTGTCTGGTTTTGGTATCAGGGTGATCCTGGCTTTGGAGAATGAGTTTGGAAGCATTCCTTCCTCTTCAATTTTATGGAATAGTTTGAGAAGGATAGGCATCAACTCTTCTTTAAATATTTGATAGAATTCACCTGTGAAGCCACCTGGTCCTGGACTTTTGTCTGTTGGGAGTTTATTGATTAGTGACTCAGTTTCATTACTGGTAATCAGTCTGTTCATATTTTCTATTTCTTCCTGATTCAGTTGTGGGAGACTATACATTTCTAGGAATTTATGTATTCTTTCTAGGTTGTCCATTTTATTGGTGTAAAATTGTTTGTAGTAATCTCTCATGATGCTTTCTATTTCTGTGGTCTTTGCTGTAACTTCATTTCTGAGTTTATTGTTTTGTGCCCTCTCTTTTTTTCTTGATGAGTCTGACTAATGGTTTATGAATTTTGTTTATTTTCTCAAATAACCAGCTCTTAGTTTCATTGATCTTTTCTATTTATTTTTAGCCTCTCTTTAATTTATTTCTGCTATGATCTTTATGATTTCTTTCCTCCTACTAACTTTGGGGTTTTGTTTGTTCTTTTTCTAGTTCCTTTAGGTGTAAGTTTAGGTTGTTTATTTGAGATTTTTCTTGTTTCTTGAGGTAGGCTTTAGCACTATAAACTTCCCTCTTAGAATGGCTTTTGCAATGTTCCATAGATTTTGGATCATTGTATTTCCACTTTCATTTGTCTGCAGGTATTTTTGATTTCCTCTTTGATTTCTTCAGTGACCCATTGGTTGTTTAATAGCATATTATTTAGCCTCTATGTGCTTGTAGTTTTTGCATTTTTTTCCTTGTAGTTTATTTCTAGTCTCATAGAACTGTGGTCAGAAAAGATTCTTGATATGATTTCAGTCTTCTTAAATTTACTGAGACTTGTTTTATGGCCTAGCACATGATCTATTCTGGAGAATGTTTCATGTACACTTGAAGAGAATGTGTATTCTGCTTTTGGATGGAATGTTCTATATATTAAGCTCATTTGGTTTAATGTGTCATTTAAGGCCAGTGTTTACATAGTGATTTTCTGCCCGAATGATCTGTCCATTGATGTAAATGTGGTATTGAAGTCCCCTACTATTATTGTGTTACCGTCAATTTCTCCCTTTATGTCTTTTAATATTTGCTTTATGTATTTAGGTGCTCCTATGTTGGGTGCATATATATTTACAGTTGTTATATCTTCTTGTTGGATCGATCCCTTGATCATTATGTAATGTCCTTATCTCTTGTTACAGTCTTTATTTTAAAGTCTGTTTTTTCTGACATGAGTACTGCTACCCTGGCTTTCTTTCCATTTCCGTTTGCATGGAATACTTTTTTTCATCCCTCACTTTCAGTCTGTGTGTGTCTTTAGATCTGAAGTGAGTTTCTTGCAGGCAGCATATAGATGGATCTTATTTTTGTATCTGTTCAGCCACTCTATGTCTTTTGATTGGAGCAGTAAGTCCATTTACATTTAAAGTAATTATTGATAGCTATGTACTTAGTGCCATTTTGTTAATTGTTTTCTGGTTGTTTTTGTAGTTCTTTTTTGTTCCTTCCTTCTTTTGCTCTCTTCCCTTGTGATTTGATGACTATCTTTAGTGTTGTGTTTGCATTTCATTCTCTTTTTTTCTGTGGGTCTCTATTAAAGATTTTTGGTTTGTGGTTACCATAAGGATATATATATAATTATTTTGATTTGATGCTCTGTTGAATTAGAATACACACCAAACCCTGCATTTTCACTCCCTCCTCCCCCGTTTAATGTATTTGACCTCAAATTGCATCTTTTTGTTTTGTGTATCCCTTAACTATTTATTGTGGATATAAATGGTTTTAATACTTTTTTCTTTTAACCTCCTACTAGCTTTATAAGTGGTTGATCTACTATCTTTACTGTATATTTGCCTTTACCAGTGAGATTTTTCTTTTTATAATTTTTATATTTCTAGCTGTGGCCTTTTCTCTTCTGCTTAGAGAAGTCCCTTTAACATTTCTTATAAAGCCAGTTTAGTGGTGCTGAACTCTTTTAGTTTTACTTGTCTATAAAACTCATTATCTTTCCTTCACATCTGAATAATATCCTTGCCAAGTACAGTATTCTTGGCTGTAGGTTTTTTCCTTTCATCACTTTAAATATACCATGCTACTTCCTTCTGGCCAGCAAAGTTTCTGCTGAAAGTCAGCTGATAGCCTTATCAGAGTTGCTTTATATGTAACTAGTTGCTTTTCCCCTGCTGCTTCTAAGATTCTCTCTTTATTTTGCCATTTTACTTACAGTGTGTCTTGGTGCGGACCTCTTTGAGTTCATCTTGTTTGGGACTCTGTATGCTTCTTAGACCTGGATGTCTGTTTCCTTTCCCAGGTTAGGGAATTTTTCAGCTACTATTTCTTCAAATAAGTTCTCTTCTCCTTTCTTCTTATCTTTTCCTTCTGGGACCTTTAATATGCAAATGTTAATATGCTTGATGTTGTCCCAGAGGTCTCTTAAACTATCCTAATTAAAAAATTCTTTTTCTTCTTTTTTGTTCTGTTCAGCTTGGGTTATTCCCACTACTCTTACTTCCAGTTTGCTGATCCATTCCTCTGTATAATCTAATCTACTGTTGATTTCTTCTAGTGTATTTTTTATTGCAGTTACTGTGTTCCTCAGCTCTGTTTGGTTCTTCTTTATATTTTCTAACTCTTTGTTAAAATTCTCACTGTGTTCACTCATTCTTCTCCAGATTATTATTATTATTTTTTTTAATATTTATTTATTTGGCTGTGCCAGGTCTTAGTTACAGCATGTGGGATCTTTGTTGACAAATGGGGGATCTTTAGTTGCAGCACGTGGGATCTTTTAGTTGTGGCATGCAGACTCTTAGTTGCGGCATGCAGGATCTAGTTCCCCAACCAGGGATTGAACCCGGGTCACCTGCACTGGGAATGAAGAGTCTTAACCGCTGGACCACCAGGGAAGTCCTCCAGAGTTTGTTGATCATCTTTATGATCATTACCTTGAAATCTTTATTGGGATTGCTTATTTCCACTTTGCTTATTTATTCTTCTAGGTTGTTTGTTTTTTTTTTAATAAATTTATTTATTTATTTTTAGCTGTGTTGGGTCTTTGTTTCTGTGCGAGGGCTTTCTCTAGTTGCAGAGAGCAGGGGCCACTCTTCATTGCAGTGTGCAGGGCCTCTCATTATAGTGGCCTCTCTTGTTGCAGAGCACAGGCTCCAGACGCACAGGCTCAGTAGTTGTGGCTCACGGGCCTATTCCATTGTATATATGTACCACATCTTCTTTATCCATTCCTTTGTTGATGTACATTTAAGTTGCTTCCATGTCCTGGCTATTGTTGAATATTGTAACTAGTGCTGCAATGAACATCGGGTGCATGTATCTTTTTGAATTATGGTTTTCTCAGGGTATATGCACAGGAGTGGGATTGCTGGGTCGTATGGTAGTTCTATTTTTAGTTTCTGAAGGAACCTCCATACTGTTCTCCATAGTGGCTGTATCAATTTACATTCCCACCAACAGTATAGGAGGGTTCCCTTTTCTCCACACCCTCTCCAGCATTTATTGTTTATAGATTTTTTTTTTTTTTTTTGGCAGTACGTGGGCCTCTCACTGTTGCGGCCTCTCCCGTTGCGGAACACAGGCTCCGGACACACAGGCCCAGCGGCCATGGCTCACAGGCCCAGCCACTCCGCGGCATGTGGGATCTTCCCGGACCGGGGCACGAACCCGTGTCCCCTGCATCGGCAGGCGGACTCTCAACCACTGCGCCACCAGGGAAGCCCAATGCTGAAGTTTTATTTGACCACCCAGAAAGTGTGATTTGGGGCTACAAACCTAGTTTTGAGATTGTAACTTCTCAGGAAAGATACTATCTTGCCTCTCCACTCAGAAATAAAACCGAAACCAAAAAGGTTCGCTTGTAGTCCCTGGCGAGGGTGTGTAGTAGGCTGAATAATGACCCTCAAAAGTACCAGGTCCTAGTCTCTGGCATCTGTGAATGTGACCTTATTTGGGAAAAGGGTCTTTGCAGATGCGATTAAATTAAGGATCTTGAGTTGGGTAAGTGATCCCGGATAATTATCCGTGGGGGCCTTAAATGCAATCACAAGTGTCTCTATCAGAGAGAGGCAGAGGGAGACACACATACAGAGGAAGAGCAGGTGATATGATTATGGGGCAGAGATTGGAGTGATGCTGCCGCAAGCCAAGGAATGCCGGCATTTGGATGAGGCAGGAACAGGTTGTCCCCTAGAAACTCTGAAGACTTTTTCGACACATTAAATTCAGCCTAGTGATACTGATTTTGGACTTCTGAAGTCCAGAACTGTGAGAGAATAAGTTTCTGTTGCTTTAAGTCACAAATTTTGTGACACGTTATTATGGCAGCCACAGGAAACTGATATAAGGGTGGGATGGGATTCACTTATTCCTGGTTCACCTTCTACAGGGTAGCGGACGCTCGTTGGGATTTCAGATTTATGGGGAGGCCTCCTTTATGCCCCACCTTGAGTGAGCCCAGAGCTTTGTCTTCCGTCCCCTGAGTCCTTGTGAGGGGCTGACATCTACAGGGTTTGTCAAATGCCCTCAAGGTGAAAGGTGGTACTTGACAAACTTCTCTAGGTTTCGGCCTCTGAATATTCCTTCCTTCCTTGCTAGGAAACATCTGAAGTGTTGTTTTTTTAAACATAACATCCAGCATTTTAGTTGACTTCATCTGAGGGTCAGGGAAATTGCCATCCTGCGGGACAGGGAAGTCTAGATGTAGTTCCCTAAGATTGCTGACATCGTGGGGGCCAAATGGTAGACATGTCTCCTTCTTATTCATCGTGCAGAGACATGAGCAGATTTCACCATTAAAGAGGCGATCAAGAGACACACGGAGTCATGAGGAGGATGGAATACGAGGGAGACCTCAGCAAACATCCATCAGTGGTGGGAGTTGGGGATGTATGCCGCGGGAGTGGGGGAGGCACTCAGACAGTGGACAGTGCATCTCTCAGTGTGGCTAGAGACCCTGGTGGCTGAGATGCCTCTGATTCCACTCCCACAACACAAAATATGGGGCGGGCCAGGGCAGCACCTCGGGTCAGCTCCCGGCCCTGGAGGGCCTGTGCCTTTCCTCGCCCCCGTCTTAGCCGCACCGTGTCTCCCACTCTTGGTAGGAGGTTGTTACACCTGCAGTCTCCAGCTAGTCACTCTCAGGCTTCAGCTGGTCCCCAGAAGGCCTCCAGGATCTCCCAGCCCTGGGGGACAGGTGTTGCTGAAAATCCCTCTGCTGGGGAATCATGCAGAGATGTGATGGCTCACTCCTGTCTTACTCCTGTGCCCGCCTGGGTGGGCTTTTAGGACTGGGAGATCCACATCCACTCTGTTTTGCTTTTGGAGGCCTGCTCGGGGTTTTAGTCGCAACCACTGGAAACTGACTCTGGCTGATAGAAGCAGGAAGCGAGTGTCTCAACCTGATCTTGAGGAGCTCACAGAATCTCAGGAAGGGTTGGAGGAACAGCCTCGGGAGGACGCAGGCAGGAACAATGTCCAAATCAGACCTAGTCTGCTGCTGATGCTAGCTCCCCCTGGCTACTGGATGCTTCTACCAGAACCCCTGCCTCTACTGCTGCCCTGCACCCACCTCCCCATCTTCCAACTGAAAGCTGGGCTGGAGCCCCGGTTGTGTGCCTATAGTCCAGCAGCAAGGGGGCTGGAAAAGAGCAGGTGGCAGTTTGAGCCCTTAAAAAGGGCTGGAGGGGCTTCCCTGGTGGCACAGTGGTTGGGAGTCCGCCTGCCGATGCAGGGGACGCAGGTTCGTGTCCCGGTCTGGGAGGATCCCACATGCCACGGAGCGGCTGGGCCCGTGAGCCATGGCCGCTGAGCCTGCGCGTCCGGAGCCTGTGCTCTGCAACGGGAGAGGCCGCAGCAGTGAGAGGCCCGTGTACCGCAAAAAGAAGAAAAAAAAAAAAAAAGGCTGGAAATGAGCAGGTGGCATTTTGAGTCCCTTCACACTTGCCAAGATGGAGATTCCTCAAACATATGAAGAGGGGTTTAGGCAGGGACTGGATGAATAATGGGGTATCTCCTTTCCTTCTCTCCCAAGTCAGATGCATCTACATGTGTACAACTTGACAGCCCTCCTGTCACACCTCCTTCAGGGAGGAAGAGCTGAACTGGGGAAGAGAATTAATTTCTCCCTTGTCATAAGACTAGCCCCAGATTAGAATCAGGGGCACTAAGAACCCAAAACATGGTGATCTCTCCCTCACATTATTGAAAGAAATTTAAAAATACTGAACGGGTCAACAAACTTCTGACCGTTTTCCCCATGTTGTCTCTTTATAAAAATGTCAAATTATTTCAAATAGTGGTTTTTCTATTCTGGGGACTTTTGATGGATCTGCTTTATTTGTCTGCTAGGACATTTGTTGCTGACCGAGGTTTGTGAAGTCGGTCACACCCATGAGATTATGTAGCTGGTAAGGCCAGCTACTGTTTATTGAGTGACTACTATGTGCTGGCACTGGGGTGGGCATTTTTCACCAAGTGTCACTAATTCTTACATCCCCAGGTACAGATGAGGAAACTGAGAGGTTACAGGCTAATAAGTGTCCGAGGTAGAATTCAAAGCCCAGGGCCTTCTATTCTCTGAAGCTTCCCAGATGCCGTCGGGCCCCTGCGCCTGGCACAGTCCCTGGCTGACAGCAGGCAGGGACTGAGGAACATCCGCTGAATCAATGAACATTAAAGATGGCACACGAGAGCCTGGTTGAATCTGACAATCACACAGATGTAGTGTCATTAAACGAACGCACACGGATTAAACGGAGAATAAGACTTTAATTGAGCACCAGCGTTATACACATAAAATGTGTCCGCATAGAAAAATAAATCCAGTCAAAGTGTCCCTGAGAATCCACAAAGTCTGTGCTCTGTACGTGTACAGCGTTTGCTGACGGTTACTTTTGGGTCGAGGCCATTTTTCACATCAGTCTATCGGCACTCTGGTCAGGTTTTACAGCATCTTGGTTTTTATTCCTCATTTTAAATATTTCTGTTTCTCACCATTTAAAACTTGTTTTTCGTTTTGTTTGTTGGGCCGTGTGGCTTGTGGGATCTTAGTTCCCCGACCAGGGATTGAACCCAGGCCCCAGCAGTGAGAGTACCGAATCCTAACTACTGGACCGCCAGGGAATTCCCTGGAACTTTTTTATATTGAGTGAGCACATGAGGCTGAAAATCACACCTTCAGTGGCTATTTTTTCAAATCATTAAGGCCTTTATAAGGTGGCTAGTTCCCAAGATGGAGTATTTGTGCCAAGTGAGCCTTTAAAATCCAGCTCCTTGTTGGTGTGGACATTGTCCCAGCATCTGAGGTTCTCAATCTGGGGGTTACTCAGCTGGTCTCAGCCCTTGTTTGTCGGTTGCTCTGATCACCCTCAGAGGCAGGCGTGAGAAGGAGGGGGTCGCTGTGCCCGGCTGAGTGTGTTTCCTCCTTGGAGGCCAGCTCAGAGGGCCCCTGCCCAGACAAGGTCCTAAGGCTGCAGCCCGCCCCAAGGTTCGGCTTGTGGCTTTCACACACTTCTGTGATGACGCTCAGTTTGTCAAACACTTCATTCTCATCAGACAGTGGGAAGGAGAATAAGAGAAGTGTGCTGTGATGAGGGTGGTTCAGAAACTGCAGGAGAAAAAAAAGAGTTACTTATCAAATTTCCCCACTTCTTTTTCTGGGCTCACAGTTCTATACAGAACTCCTGGCTGGAAAACGCTGTTTTAAAAAAATGTGACAATAACAGTATGACACTTCCTCAAAAAACTAAAAATAGAATTACCATAAGATCCAGCAATTCCACTTCTGGGTATACACCCATAAGAACTGAAAGCAGGGCCTCAGCTCTCGCTCTCTCTCTCTCTCTCTCTCTCTCTCTCTCTACATATATATACCCGTCTTCAGAGCAACATTATTCACAATAGACAAAGATGGAAGCGGTCCAAGGGCCCATCCATGGAGGACTGGATAAACAGAACGTGGTCTAGCCATACAACAGAATATTTTCTGCCTCAAAATGTAATGAAGCTGATACATGTTACAACATGGGTGAACCTTACGCTAAGTGAAAGATGCCAGACAGAAAAGGACAAATGGTGCATGATTCCACTCACACGCGGTACCTAGGCCAGGCAAATTCACAGACAGAAAGTGATGGTGGTGGCCGGGGCCAGGGGGAGAAGGGAGATGGGGAGGTTTGTTTATCGGATAGTTTCTGCCTTGCAAGATGAAGGGAGTCCTGTGACTGGAAGGTGGTGATGGTTGCACAACAATGTTAGTGTACTTAATACCACTGAACTGGACGCTTATAAGTGGGTAAGGTGGTAAATTTTATGTTATGTGTATTTTACCACAATTTAAAAAATGCGACAATAAACCTGCATCTCATTTGCTAAGTGATCACAGGTCCCCCTCTGAGAGTTCCTCTTGTAAGCCCAGAGGGAGACTTTCAGGATGATCCCAAAGCTGTGGGGCTGATGCCGCCTGGGCGTCCTTGCCTCTAGGAAGCAGGGATGCTGTGAGCACGGGGTACATGTGTCTTGGAATAACAGCTAGTTTCCTGTGCGTCCTCAGGCTGAGTTAGGGGCCCTCTTTGGGGTCCCTCTGTTTCAGCCAGCTCCGCGGCATGCAGTGTGGCAGCCACCAGCCACTTGAAACCTGGCTGGTCTGGATCTACGTGTGCTGGAGGTGTAAAACACATACCTGATTCTGAAGACTTCGTGTGAAAAAGAGAATGTAAATACTTCAACAATTGAGAAAAGTAATTGAGTGCATGCTAAAATGATATTTGGGATATATTGGGTTGCATAAAATGTATTATTAATATTAATTTCCTCTGTTCCTTTTTACTTTAAAAATAACTGTGGCTACTAGCAAATTTTAAATCTATGTGCTTTGTTTCCATCTAGCCCGTTTTACGAACGATGACTCATGGTGTGTCCCTCCCAGCAGACGGGCTAGTTACAGACAGGAACCAGAGTCTAATCATCCTTGTCACTCCAACACTTCAACCATGAAGATGCCTATGTACGTTTCCTGAAATATCTGCTGAGGGCACATTCTCCACTTTTCATCCCTGTAGGTTCACCGAGGCTCTTAAATCTTCAGGACGAGGTGCAGAAACATTCCTTAAAGCGTGGCATTCATCTTTAACTTCTTCCCCTCAGTTGGTTCCACCTTTAAGGGATCAGTTAAGCCTTCTGAAAGTAATTTCCATACCTCAGCCCTCTGAGATGACTTAACCTAAATTCTACCCTCCCCCACCCCCACCAGCCAACCGAAGGGAAAGGCAGGGGTCAGGAATTTCGCCCAGATCCGTTGTGCAAAGGCGGCAGCTGCGGAGAGGAGGGACCTCCCCAAATGCTCGGATCCAGTGGAGCCACAGGAACAGACTGGAAGCTACCCTTGACTCTCCTGGGAGACAGGAGAGGAGAGAACAAAGCAAGATGCGCTAAATGTCAAGAAAGCGAAGAGCAGGCTGGTGGCAGGCTCAGAGTATCCGTGGTGGGTACCTCCCTATGGTTTTTTCAGCTAAAAGTCTCCATCCCCAGCAAATCTCCCTCAACTCAAAATTAGCCTCTGGGCCAGGGTTAATGAATTCTCTGCATTTTGAGTCAAACTGGAGAATTTCATGATCTGAGGACCCTGATCTGCTCATGGGTTCCTGGCACTTCCTTCGCCCTCACTCCGCTGGCCCCTCTCCAGCCTCCCCCGCCCACCCATATTTCTCACTGGCCCACAGTCAAGCCTGCCAAGTCTTCTAGCCTGGGAGGCAGGAGCTCCTGCCAACTGACCCCTTAATTAAACTCGCCTCTGGCTTTGGTTTGCCTGGTCCCACACTGTCCCATCTGTCCTTTCCTGTCTGATGAGCCCCTCTGATGGTGAAGCCAGAAGCAAAAAGCAGGTACACAGTTTGGCTTCCTCTCGGCTCCCCACTTACAGAACACCTCCTACGCTGAGCGAAGGGCCCGCCCATGTGTTCTTCCTCCTGCGAACAGGCTTCTCAGAAGTGCACCTCTAGAAGATGCACGTCTCATCCTGCTGCTGCAGTCTCGCTGGCACTCTCGTTAGAAGGTTCTGGCCGCTCTGAGTCTCTTGCCTACAGTCACGCGGTCCACGTTCTATCCATGTCAGGAGCTGTGCTGCCCACACTTGTTCACTGGAGCTGAAACAGCTCCCAGCCAAGTCCCTGTCCAGGAACTGCCCTCCGCAGAAGGGAGCTGCCTTGTACGAGTCCTTCCCAGGGGCAGCCCGGACAATGGACTGGCTGGTGTGGGAACAAAGGCCCGACGTCAGTTACCACGACAACACATTAACAGGCCCAGGAAAGCAAGAAGTGGCAAGGCCTCCCTAAGAGACGCACTTCAGAGGGTGGGGGAGTCACCCTGTGAAGAGTCAGGGACCTGTCACATCAGTTTTAGGGATCCCACGGAATAGGGAATGCCAGGACATCCTCTCCAAAGGAAGGACCGTTATTGTGTCTTACCCGCCACCCCTACCAGGGAAGCACGATGCGAGGTGGGCCTCTGGGTTCTGGCGGGGGGGGGCAGCACATTCCACACCAGGAATATGGCTCCTGGTGTGAGTAATACAGAAGGCTGCCGGCTCTGAGGGGGGCCTGGAACAGGAAAGCGCCCCAAAGAGGGTACGGGCTTTGGAGCAAGCCGTCCTAGCCACACCTCACGCCGGCTGATGCTGGGGTACGGAGGCCCGGCCTCACCTCCCAGTGACATCTCAGCTGAACCCAGTGAACATGAAGAGGCCGTGAGACCCGGCAGATCCTTGGAGGGTCTGCGGTGGGAAAAGAGGCTGAGTGGAGTTTATGGCAAATCCCAAGAGGAGCGTCACTGTGTGACCACTACAGTTCTGAGGCCAGGCTGGCCACCTGCAGCCGAGAATTATACCCTGTTTGAAAACAGCTCTGGGAGTATTGGCCATGGGGACTTGGGAGAGACAGAGCCTTGGGCCACAGGACACCAGGTGACCGTGCCACCTAGAAGTGACCCTCACGAGGCCTGTCAGACCCACCAGGTCCTGAGGTGGGGTCAGAGGGCACACGTGCAGGCGGCCCGGCCTCCCCTGCACCTACCCCTTCTGCACCAGCACATCTGCCTCTGTTCACACCATGACCGCGCCGGGGGACGGGTCCTCACGACCAGGAGAAGTGGGAAGAGGCCCAACGTGGCTCACAGGGAGGTCAGCATGGCACATGGGCACAAACCAAAGATGGCCCACAGCTGCACTGGAGCCCCAACCGGGGGCCCTGAATGGCAGTGGGGGGGAAGCTCCCAACAGGCAGAGCTCCGGGCCGTGCATCTGGTCATCCCCTTTGTGTGGAAAGAAAAGTGGTCCAAGATCAGGTACTCATGGAATCTGAGGCAGGGGCCGATGGCGAGGCTGGTGGTCAGGGGCCAGAGGAAGGGAGACTGGAAGGCCAGCACAAGGGAGTCCGGAAAGAGGCGCGTGGATGGACTGTGGGAGCAGCTCCAGGTGGGGAGGTCTCTGGACCACATATGAATTCCGAGACCCAGAGCCGGGCCCTCTGCCAGTGGAGCTCTGTCAGGCCTCAGCAGTGCCGGCCACGGCCCTGCAGGATAGGGACAGCCGATCATTCCCGAAACAGGTGTCAACTCCAGTCAGAGTGCACTGGTGCCCCTTCCAGAGTCCATGCCTCAGAATGTGACTTTATTTGGAGATAGGTCCTTACAGAGGTAATCAAGTTAAAGGAGCTCATTAGGGTGGGCCCTGATCTGACCTGAGGAGATTTGGACACAGATGGGAGAACGCCATGTGAAGATGAAGGTGAGATGGGGGGATGCTTCTACAAACTAAGGAACCAAAGGTTGCCAGCAACCACCAGCAGCCTGGGGAACGACCGGGAACGGCTTTTCCCTCACAGCCCTTGAAAGGAACTGACCCTGCTGACACCTGCATCTTGGGCTTCCAGCTTCCAGGACCTTGAGACAATACGTGTCTGTGGTTTCAGCCACCTAGCGTGTGGTAATTCTGTTATGGTGGCCCGTGCTGACTAACACAGACCTCACATTACATCATGTCAGGCCATGGGACCCCATGACAGCAGAGGAGGCCAGGAGTGCAATACCCTGAT
Organism: Monodon monoceros; assembly: GCF_005190385.1. NCBI lineage: Eukaryota > Metazoa > Chordata > Mammalia > Artiodactyla > Monodontidae > Monodon > Monodon monoceros. The sequence goes on from NW_021703767.1 coordinate 11,793,407, forward strand.
GGTATCGTATGCGGGGCCACCCACCCAGCGTCTGCCAGCCTGGAAGGACGACAGCTGGCCCACTGAAGGTACGGGGGTAGGGGGGGATTGGGGAGTGGTGCCAGCTTGGAGACGGTGCCCTGTGAGGACCAGCCATCGTCCTCCAGCACCGGGCATGCATTGAGAGTCAATGACAGTATGTGATAGTGTGTCCCCAAGAAGTAGAGTACAGGGGCTCAGGGACCAAGGGGTAGAAGTAGGAGTGGCCCTGCCTGCCATCACTCCCGCTGACCCACTTGGGGAACTGGTATCCACGCAATCTTAGACTCTGTGAGCTCAGAGCAGGGGTCAGCAAGCTATGGCCCAGGGGCCGAAACCATGTTTCTTTGTATGGCTCAGGAGTTAAGCACGGTTTTAGAGTTGTAAGTGATGCCATTTAAGTGGTTACATAAGTATCTACATAATATCTCAATCTTGGTCTCAAAGCCTAAAACAGTTACTATCCCAGTGGGGGACGTTTCCGCCAGGAGACACAGTAGGGATCCCATCGAACTTTAAGTGATAGCTGCCACCTCGTCATGCCAGGATCCTTGTGCTAAGAAACTAGCCAGCAAGGAAAGGAGTCGCCACACGGGTCATCAGGAGGAGAAAAGACTGCTGCTACGTGATGGGGGCACCCAGCTGGGTGATGGGGCATCTCATGGTATTGGGACTTCCCCTGCCCAATTCTGATGGCAAGTGGATAAGCACAAGTGCCCAGATCTCTGGTGTCCTGTGACCAGGGGCTCAGTCCTCGCAGAGCGGAGGGTCTGAGTCACCCCATCAGGTCAGTAACCTATGTCAGCAGCAGCTGGTCAGGGGAGAGGGGCCTCTAGAAGGGACAGCCGAGCAGCGGGTGTTACTTGTGCCCGTGGGACCAGCTGCAGTGATGGGGCTGGACCTTGCTCCGTTAACCTTCCTCTTGTAACCTTCACCGGGGGAAGAGATCGACTTAGCTCCTCGAGAAGCTGCGCCCGTGGGTCCCCATGGTTTATGGGGTGGGCTGGAGTGGACGCTGCAATGAGCCACCCAGATGTCCTTCAGGAAGGAGGAACTTGCTCCCCTGGCTGCTGGGAGTGGGGCTGCCTCCCCGCTGAGCGTCTCCCCCAAGGTTCCCGGGGCTGAAGGAGCTGCCACATCTAGTTACACCTCCTTCCTGGGGGCGCCCACACCCAGCCCAAGGGTAATGTGGGCCCGCGGGCCCTCTAGCCTCAGCCCTGGACATCTCTAAAGAGCCACTCCAGCTCCAGAGCCCCTTCAGGACTGGCATCGTATCCCTCATCCCATCCTGCTGCCCTCTCTCCCGCAGAGGTGTTACTCCCAAGGCTACCTCCACTAAGACTTCTGAATGCAAATCTCCATTTTAGAGCCTGTTTCCTGGGGAATGAGACCAAAGACAGGATCATTTGGGGCTGAGCCTGGCACATTTTCATTTCTAAGTGTGAGAGTATAGGCAGGATGATTTCATTTCTTAAGGTCACTTCCATCCTACAGTCTCTATCCAGGTACATCCTTTCTTCTTCCCAAACCTTTTGAAAATAGCTTTCTTTAAAAAAAAAAAAAATTGCTTTCCTAAAGTCTCGGACACACATCCCGTAATTTCAGTCGCTCTCAGATATCCCACAGCTGAAACCGCACTTGCCCCTCCTCCCATCCTCTGCCCATGGCTGTTCGCTGGCACTCAGCCTACAGTCTTCCCTCTCTCATCTTTTCAGTTCCGAGCTCTGCTTTATCTCTTTCTGTCCCAGGACCATCACCTTTGCTCCCTGATGACTTGGGGCTCGGGGCAGGGAAGGTCGGAGAAGGAATAACATGCAGGTTGGAGGACGGGATTCGGAAAACAAACCTTTACCCCCTCCCGTAGGGCTGTTCCATGAGCTCAGACTTCCCTGGAGTGGCACCAGGGATGGGACCAGCGTGCAAGGTGCGTGTCATTCTCCAGGAAACCACGCTGCGCTGAGTTAGGCGGCCCTGACTTAGAAGGACAACTTCCGGTCAGCGTTTCCGAATCCACACCTGGCTCCATCCTGCTACCTACCTCTTTCAGGTGCTGTGGAAGAGAATTCCTCGGGGGGATGGCATGCTTGGCCTTCTTGTAAACGCACCGCAGCAAGACAAAGCAGCCAGTGAGCGTCAGGAGGATGGTGCACACCGAGGCTCCCAGGACCCCGGCCACGATCCAGGAGGGGGCGATTTCTGCAGGGACAAGGGGCTGCGTCATGTTCTTGTCAGGCACAGATTGGCTGACAGTGACCGTAACGCTATTTTCACCATCACAATCCAAAGGTAACCCCTGACCGTTGCGGGGACCCACACGTTTGTCTCGGAAGGCGTGAGGAGGAAACCCAGCAGCTGTTCGAGGATCCAGAGGTTTCCAAGTCTCACCCTTTCCTGTCTTCCTCCAAGTTGGGTTTCTGGCATGATTGCTGGTACACACAAAAAGCAGCGGCCGCAAGAACTCTGATCCACTTTCTCTACTCACAGGGTAGCAATCAGCTCCCTGGTGGGGATAAAGCTCTTCTGCCTTGAAGCAGAAAACACGACACCCTGGGCCCCAGAGCCCCGGTGAAACACACGCGCTACAGCGTTCTGAACTGAGAACTGCACAGATGACCCCACCTGATCCCCTGCACTCAGAGACCTCCCCTAACAGTGTGGTCGCCAGCAGCCTAAGGCTGAGCTCTGGGACCACCCAGCACCCCCTTGAGCTCCTCTCTGGAAAAACTCAAGGCTACCAAAAGAATTCACCTTTGTTCTGCCAACTCTTGACCTTCCTTTCTTAGTGCATTTTCACAAAAAGCTCGGGACTGTAAATCTTTCCTCTGTCCCTTTGGGACCTACATGTATCTCCTACAACCAAGGAGCGTCTTTCTCAAGGACCTGAAAGCCATTTATTTGAAATGTCATCATTGGGAAGGAGCAAGCCCCCGTCTAAGAGTTCCAGTGGGACCTACCCTGGCATGGTTGGTGACACTATGATGAACCCCTGGGGGACAGTGCCTGGGTCTCCTTGGGTCTCCAACCGAGACATTTTAGCATCTTAGACAAGGACATTCCACAAGCACACCTGGTTGATGGTGAGAAAATTCAAAGGATGCTTTTGTGACTCACCAAGAGGGGGAAATGGGAAGGAGAGCAGACACTGTTTTACACAGGCTGTGAATTGTGGGAGAATCTAGTGATCAACACCCTCTATATAAGGCTCTCTAACTTGTTTCAGTCTGTCTGATCATGCTGTTAGGTGGACTCCCTTTCTGTTTCACAGGGAAATCGTGCCTTTGCTTACCTATGGGATTAATCTGTAGGCAGTGGGCTTAGATATTACTTCCTCCCTGTCATTTACTAGCTGAGCAACTTTGGGCAAGTTACTTCACCTCTCTGGACCTTCACCTTCTGTCTCTGAAAGGGGAGAAGAGCCTTTCAATGCTCTCATTGAAAACTTGTGAGGTTTAAATGAGAGAACTATGTTTAAAAAAACCTAAAATGATGTTTGACAAAAGCAGATTTTCAGTGGGCTATACTTTTCCTTTCCTTTTTTTAAAAAAAATATTTATTTTTGGCTGCGTTGGGTCTTCGTTGCTGCACGCGGGTTTTCTCTAGTTGCGGCGAGCGGGGGCCACTCTTCCTTGCGGTGCGCAGGCTTCTCATTGTGGTGGTTTCTCTTGCTGCGGAGCACGGGCTCTAGGCACTCAGGCTTCAGTAGTTGTGGCACGTGGGCTCAGTAGTTGTGGCACGTGGGTTCAGTAGTTGTGGCACGTGGGCTCTAGAGCACAGGCTCAGTAGTTGTGGCACATGGGCTTAGTTGCTCCGTGGCATGTGAGATCTTCCCGGACCTGGGACCGAACCCATGTCCCCTGCATTGGCAGGCGGATTCTTAACCACTGAGCAACCAGGGAAGCCCTACTTTTCCTTTCCTTTTAAAAAATGTTTGGGGGCTTCCCTGGTGGCGCAGTGGTTGAGAGTCCATCTGCCGATGCAGGGGACACAGGTTCGTGCCCCGGTCCGGGAGGATCCCACATGCCACAGAGTGGCTGGGCCCGTGAGACATGGCCGCTGGGCCTGTGCGTCTGGAGCCTGTGCTCCGCAACGGGAGAGGCCACAACAGTGAGAGGCCCGCGTACCGAAAAGAAAGAAAAAAAAAAGTTTGGATTTTGTCAGTTAATGGGTGATCACTTAAGAGTCACGAAATATTTCAAATAGTTCTCTTTTCGGTCAAAGTGTGTGCCTCATGCCATGTTTCATGACATAAACCTTAAGGAATATTTAAATGCATGATTTTAATAATGTCCTTATTAATAACGGTAATGACATCCAACCCATATTGCGGGTTCACTCCGTGCCTGGCGCTGTCCTGGGTGACACCCTTTGATTCCCCTCATTTTGCAGACGAGGCGGCCAAGGCACCAGGCAGTTCAGGATGTGCCCCACACCACTCGTTACATTGGAGTCCACAGCAGGGAAGGACGGGACACAGGACAACCGGGCATGTACTCAGGCTTGGGGAAAGCAGTTGGCAGGTGTTTAGAGGAAAGAGGGATGATTCCAAGGTCAGGGATTCTAGTGATTCAAGCTGGATGGGGATCCCCAAAGCACAGAATTCTGATTCAAGCACAAATGATTCATGAAAGGAATAAAAAGATAAGCTCTTGTTATTTAACGGTGCTGTTGAGAGGCTTAGCCATGGCAGGAGGAACACAGGCGGGTCGACTCAGCCTCAGATAGAGGCGTGGCACTGGACAGGGAACTACAGAAAAAGAAAGGAGACTGACAGAGAATTCCCTCCAGAGAGACAGCAAGACTTTCCATCTTCTATATGGCTCTGCATTCCTGAGAAAATTTGCTTAATATGATTGGAGAACAGCTTCGGATGGCACTGAAAAGATCACGTGCCTGGTTGAGGTGAAAGATTCCTAGATTCAGGCAAGTAATTTGTGCATTTACAAAACGAAGGAAAAAAACCCAACAACAAGATTCAGGAAACTCCAGCCTGGAAAGCTTGATGTGATATCCAGAAAAAAATACAGACATTCTGGAATGGATGGTTAAGTGGCTAATTACAAATACTTAAGAAAGGTAAGGACAATCACAAAAAATAATAACATGAGGCCACCGAGAAGAAATTGGCTCAAAGTGGCTGCCTTTCCTTTTTTGGATAGGGTTACTTGTTGGTAAATTACGGCACATTATGGGCTGGTTTTTCCCAGCTGTTTTCCTTGGAATGCTCATCCTCAAAAAAGATGTTGAAAGATCAAATATGCTAAAAATGCTAACATATAGGGTGACTTTTCTGAGAAATGCGGCGTACCATCATTTCCAAGCACATCTGACTACCGGGCTCTTGTTTTGAGAAATGTCCCATAACCACTCACGGGACACAGTTGTGACAGTGCTGCACTTGGCACTGGGTGTCCATTTCAGTCATATTTGCCGAAGTCTTACATGGCGACTTTGTGGACAGTAAAAGCAAAGAGCTTACATAATAGTCCACTACGTTCAGATGGACTGGTGACCAGTAAGCAACCAGTTAGGTGGTCTAGAGGGAGGTATATCCTAGACACACCAACAGTTTAAACAACTCACTGGTAAGGATCCTGAACCTCCTACCAGCAAATCAGTGGATGAGACAGAGCAAAACAGGGAGAGAAATACGTTCAATGACAAAACCCAACATTCACGAAGAACGGGATAAGCTGAAATGATGAATCACTGTGACGGCAGCACTGCAATCGCCTCAGAACGGCAGTGACACAGAAGATGAAAAGTATTACTCTCTGGAGGGAATTCTTTATTACTCTCTTTGTATTTCTGTAGCCCCCAGATCAGCACCTTGCTTCCAGGAGGGCCTCTGTAAATGAAAATGGTCAGGAGCAGACCTGCATATATGCATCCTTTTGTGGTCTGAGCTGGCGGAACCTCTGGACATCTATGAGTGACAAAAAGGCCCCAAAGGGCCTGACGTTTGTACACAGACATCTAGGCCACAAGTTTTTATCATTCTGTACGCCAATGCAATGCATCCGTACAAAATTACTCAGTGTCTAGGCCAACTGGTACCCTCCCCCTCCCTCATTTCCTTCTTCCCTTCCTCTTTCCCCATGTTTTCTTTTTTAAGAAACACCAAGCGTGGAGGCACTCTGCTAGACACTGCGGTACACATGATATGTGGGGGACTGTGTTGAGGTCCTGAATTCACGAGGAACCCTAAAACCAGCTTGCTGAGGACAGTGAAGGGGTTTCCAAACTCTTCCCATCACGTGCCTGAAGGAACTGGAGATGCGCAGCCTCGGAAGGAAAGGCTTCTGGCGGGGGGTGTCAGGGCTCGACCTTGGCTGGGTGGGCTTGGGAGGACTGAGACTTGCTTCAGGGAGCCCAAGAGGACAGAACGAGCACACTGGAGGCGGACGCGTGGAGGGAGACCTCAGCTCCCCGGACGGAAGGATCTCCCATCAATCCCTTTGGTCTAGGAGTGAACGAGCTGCCTCAGAAGGTGGGGTCTCCTTCCCAGCATGAGGCGGTCAGTCGCGGCTGAACTGGGTGGGAGTTTGAGCTGGATGATGATCTCTAAGGAGCCTTCCGGCCCTCACACTCTCGGGGAGTCTCTAAAGCTACTTAAGATGCTCAGAGGAGGGACTTCCCTGGAGGTCCAGGGCTTAGGACTCCGTGCTTCCACTTTAGGGGGCGTGGGTTTGATCCCTGGTGGGGGGACTAATATCCCACAAGTTGCATGGTGCCCTCCCTTCAGGAAAAAGATGCTCAGAGGAGACAGAGCTGTAGACGGTGCATCTCGAGACTCACCGTCAGCAGCTGTTTGCTCACAGACAGGCTCACTCCACTCCCCGGTTTTGTTCCGATCAGGAAGAAACCCTCGAACTTGGACACAGTAAGTTGTCTGTGACTCAAGATTTCGGAGGACCTCGAAGTCATACTGACCAGTAACTGGAAACTAGTAACAGAGACAAAAATAAGAACATGGCTCAGCAGTGAAGGGACGTCGTCTTTTCTCCCGCCTCCCCGCCCCACTTACTCGTCATAATCTTTCCTTCAGGCTCAAAATAAGAGGATGAAGGAAGCAGGCACTCCTCCTGGGTCGTCTCAGGGGCCCCGGAGACCATTCTGAGGTCGGGGTGGGCAGGGCAAGGACTGACCACCGTCCTGCCAAACCACCTCATGCCCTGAATTCTCCAGTTTAAATGACACACAAGCCATCCCACTTCCTTTTTTAAAAAAAATAAACCAGTTGTATGGGTTGAATTTCGCCCCTCCCAAATTCGATGTTGAAGTCCTAACCCCTAGTACCTTCAAAAGTGACTTGGTTGGATAGAGGGTCTTTGCGGATGTAATCAACGTAAATGAGGTCATTAGCGTGGGCCCCAATCCAATACGACTGGTGTCCTTATAAGGAGAAAATTTAGACACAGACGTGCACACAGAATGCCACGTAAGGATGAGGCAGGGATTGGGGTGATGCCTCTATATACTAAGGACCCAAAGATTGCCAGCACCCACCAGAAGCTGGGCGAGAGGCCTGGAACAGATCCTTCCTCATGGTCCTTAGAAGGAACCAATCCTGCTGACACTTTGATCTTGGACTTCCAGCCTCTAGAACCTTGAGACAATACATTTCTGCTGTTTCATCCACCCAGTTTACAGTACTTTGTTAAAGCAGCCCTGGCAAATGAACACACCAGTCATCTACAGTAAGACTCAGTGTGATTTTCTAAGTCCAGAGCATGTTCCTGACAAGGCTGCCTGGGGGTCTCCTCTGAATCACTTCTCCATTCACGGACCTGAGCTGCCCGCCCCCAAGCGTCTCGACTCCCCTCGAGGGCACACCCCTCAGCCTAACTCTGGTGGGGGCATCCCAGACTCATCTTAGTTTAATTTAAATATATCATAATTGATGATGTATTTCTGAATTTGAGAAACCAAAATAGTTTACAGCAAAATCAAGGGAATTAAAAGAGTACATACTGCCTGTATTTCCAGCATGGTTACAATTTCCTCACAGAAGGGCCTTATGAAAAATCTGTTATGTGGATAGGAGCTGCAATAGAAAGTGAGCACAGACTCTGTTTTTACTTTAGTAATTGGTTACTTTTCTTTGGGGGCTGGGCCTGCTGACAGCTTGATTCCTTTATTGTATAAGAAGCTAAGCTCACTGAAGGCAAGAATTGGATTTTACCAATTGAAAACATGAAGAGTACAGTATAACTTCTAATCATTAAAAGTAGAAATAAAAACAAAAAACCCCTGGCTTTCATTTCCAGGAACCCAATATTTCTAAAACCTTACAATGCATTTTTTTCAAGGCTAAACTCAGAGGTAGACACGTCAGACGCATACATGGAAGAGGGTGGCACGGATGTGAGGGCTTTTCTAGCCTTTTTTCGCTTCTGGACAACTTCTGATTTTTTCTCACTTTCTCCCATCAGGAAGAAAGAATTTCTAAAAGCTTTTAATGCTCTTAGCTTGGCGACCTAATATGGCACTCGCTCAGAGACACCTGCATTCTAAAAGGGAACCATTTAATCTTATTTCTTTCAGGCTGCTGTAACAATACCAATGACTGGGTGGTTTATCAACATTTATTTCCCACAGTTTTGGAGGCTGGGAAGTCCAAGATCAAGGCACTGGCAGATCTGGTGTCTGAGGAGGGCCTGCTTCCTGGTCCATAGCTGGGTCTTCTCAGGAGTCCTCACATGGTGGAAGAGGCAAGGGAGCTCTCTGGGGCCTCCTTTATAAGGGCACTAATCACATTCACGAGGGCTCCACCTTTATGACCTAATCACTTCCCAAAGGCTCCACGTCCTACTACCATCACATTGGGGATTAGGTTTCAAAGTATGAATTTGCAGGGGAGTGTGGGTGGGGTGGGGAGAGGGGGAAGGGAACATAAACGCTGAGTCTATAGCACCTATAAACTGGTAAAGGTGACCCTGCAGGCACAGTGAGGGAGGCACTGGGGAGCAGGCAGCCTTTCCAACACTCTGTGTGTCACACCAAAGTCTTCCACACTGCAGGCAAAGTGAAGGCACAAATATGTAACCATATGCCTGTCCTGAGGGCATATTCTAGGTAAGAAGCTAAAGAGATAAACTGGGTTTTGAATTTCATGCCTGGGGCAGGAGGCACTCAGGCCTGGTAACTGTGGAATCTGATCCTTAATCACAGTAGGCTGCAAGCTCCAGGAGTTACCTTCATACCCCAGACTTTGGCAGGGACACTTGCATTTGATAAGTGACCATAAAACTTTCTGTGTTGCTTCCTAGGCACACAAATCCTGGGGTCTTGACTATAAGCAAAGTCATCTATTCTGTGAAGAAGGCAGATACCTTGCATCAGTTAACGAAGCATTTTTAAAAACTGAAGTATAGTTGATATACAATATCTTATTGGTTTCAGGTGTGCAACATAGTGATCTGACATTTATATACGTTACGAATTGATCACAACAGAGCATTTTTGGGGGAGGGAGATTAACTTGAGATTTTTGGGGAGCTACATAGTATGTAGATATAAATTTAATTACATCATTCTTCAGACAATATACATGGGTGACCCTTTCTTCCCAAACACTTGAGAATCAGTGATAAAATCAACATTTAATGCAGAGGAGATAACATACCCATAACTTAACTTACATAAAATATACGTAAGTTAGTTTAGGACCACAGATGGCATTCAACTCAGAAGCACTAAGTGTAAGAGTTGAACAAAGATGAATGAAAATAGTCTTGACACGTCTACACAAGGGGACGGGAACCTCACGTATTGACCATACCCATTGTTCAGGTAATGGGACAAGCTTACTTTTTTCATTATGTCATTAAATTCCTCAACAATCCTATAAAGTAGGTTATTATCCCCACTTTATTAATGAAGTGGATTATATGCCCATTTTGCAGACCTGAGAAGCTGAGGTCAAGAATGTGACTAGAGTCACACAATGGCAGGGGCAACGTTCCAACAGGATCTTTCCACTCCCAGCCCATGTTGTGAAAGGCACTGTCCCTGGAAGAGGAGGAAAGCAACGGGGAAAAGTGGGGTCAGTCCAGTAAAATGTGACACCCACCATTCATCCAGGGCTGGGGCTGCCCTGGACACGGACTTGACTATTCTGTGGTGTACTGGGGCCTCATGCCATGAAGCAGTAGACATTCACTGATCACCTGACTCCGCTGACTCCAAGTTCCACCAGCCAACAGCTGAGTCAGCTCTGCCTTCTTAGGCAACTTCCCTTTGGGGAGAGAAAGGCCTGAGCTCCTGCACCAGCACCCAGGAAGTCTGCTCTGTGCATTGCCCTTGTGGAATGGGAAGCATGACCTGACATACCGGCCATCCCCCACAATGGGAAGCTTCTGGAGCTCAAAGGACCAGGCCTGAGATCCTCTGGACCAGTGGTCCCCAACCTTTTTGGTACCAGGTACCGGTTTCGTGGAAGACAATTTTTCCAAGGACCGGGGGTGGGGGGTGGTTTCGGGATGATTTATTTATTGTGCAGTTTATTTATTTATTGTGCAGTTTATTTCTATTATTATTACATCAGCTCCACCTCAGATCATCAGGCATTAGATCCTGGGGGTTGGGGACCCCTGCTCTGGACCATAAGGTGCTGCCACCTGGCAAAGCCTCCCTCCGACCAACACTGAGCAAAGGAGAGGGAGCTTATATCTGCAACGCAGGTGATTCGCCGTGCTTACCTTTTCGTCTGAGCCATTTTTCCAATATTGCACATGATAAGTCCATGAGTTATAAATATTCCTCATGCTCCATGTTTCAGGTTCATTCTTAATTTTCGGGGCTAAGAAACGCATATGTAAAGAATTAGCAAGTGCTTCTACTTGGATTCTGGGAGGTCCGATAATGGCTAAGTATGAGAACAAAGCAAAATGACAATCAAAATTCACATGTTAAAAACATCAACATTTACTTTTCGTAACTGGGCAGACCAACTGGGCTACTGAAGTACTCTGCCCTGTGATACACTGCTGAGGTGATGCTGACAGACGTGGCTAAGGAGGATTCTTGGATTTTGTTTCTTAAAAAAAAAAAAAAAAAATCTATTAATCTTTGCCTTCATTAATCAGGTTTAGTCCATTTATGTTTACTGTGATTTGATATATTTGGAATTATTCCAACTACATTAATTTGTGTTTTCTGTAAAGAGTCCCATTTTTTTTTTTTTAATTCCTCTCCTCTTTCCTTCTTTCTGTTGGGTTGAATTTTCTTTATTTCCATTGTTGGGTTGGAAGCAGCAGATGGTATTTCTATTTTTAGTGTTGAACCTATATAATTAAACCACTTTCCAGCAAATACATTTTCCAACAAAGTCTGAAACTAGATCTTCCCAGACCAGGGCTTGAACCCATGTCCCCTGCATTGGCAGGCGGATTCTTAACTACTGCGCCACCAGGGAAGTCCTGGGCAATCCTTCTAATGCATCTCTCGATCTGCTCTTTGGAGGGCTGCACTTGAGTTCTGTTCATGAGATTCTTCTCCTTATTCTCTCAATTGCTATCTGGTGGTTTAATTAGTTTTCAATTCCTGATGTTCTAATGATGTTCATTTTATGACCTCTGGTGGGTCCCCATGACCTTCCAGCTCTAACCCGGGAATATTTTTTTCAATGCCGACCAGCCAGCCTGACCCAACCCATCTGCCATCAGCTGTATCCGTCCCTCTGTCCTTCATCCTGGGCCAGCTGGCCTTTCTGTCTCTACACCTACCTAAAATCAGTCTTTATTCTTCTGCTGCTTGCATCACATTTCTTTAAGTCATGATTCCAAACTGACTTCCTCCTCCAAAATTCAACACACAAATCCTTCTAGTTTTTCTCATTAACAGCACTGGCTCCAACTCGTTTTTACCCTCGAGGCATTAAAGTCATCAAATTTATATTTAATTATCTTATTGCTTTATGCCTATCCTGTCCTATCTCTCCCACAAGCTTCTTTAAGGCCACAGCTCTTTTTATTACATTCCCTAAGCTCCTTGTGCAAGGCCATCCACTTGGTGGGCACTCAAAGAATTCTTGCTGACGGGCCAACCAAGGGGGAAATGAAATCAAGGCAAGATGATGACATAACAACAAAATAAAAACCAAGATGGCTTACTGTCATCCACAGGACAGAAGGTGATGTTTATCCAGTCTGAATGCTCGTCTTCAAATTGAGCCCTGACCCTCAAGGTGTGGTCACCATACTTGGAAAGACTTGAGAAATCACATTCCGTCAAGACAGTACTTGTGCATATATCTTGGAATTTCCTATAACTACAAAATCAGAAGAAATCATGAGAGTTCTAACCTCAGTCGCTCTGAGGCTGACTGATGCTTTATTCTTCTGCTACCAAAGGATAACGGAGGATAACGTGAGAAGAATAAAGCACATTCTTTACTGTCAATTTCAAAGAATACTATGTATCATTCATAGGAGCATTTTCCAAACTGTGCTCCATGGAACCTTAACGATCCTTGAGGTATCATAAGACATTTCAAAAACAGTCCATCCCACAGTCAAACAATTTGGGGCAAAAACTGGGTGAGACATGAACAGGTGTCTGTCCTCACAACAGAACTGCTCAGAGACTTTCATATCCTAATAAAACGTGTCTTTCCAAAAAGGGGTTGAGTATTCAACATATTTGACCAAGAAAGCTACCTTCTTTGACTATGTATTTCTGAAACTTGTGGGGCATGGTTTGTGAAATGTTGATATTCACAGATTAGCCAAAATAAGTGTATCACAATGATTTCAAATAATGTCTTGTAAGTGACTATTGTTCAGTTACGCTGGAAAAATTATAAAATTCGTTGACCTCAGATCTCCAGCCCTGGCACCAACCCCTGAAGGGAGGGTGGCAGAAACATGAAGTGGAAGGAAAGGAATGTTTGAGAGTACCTACCAGGTGCGTGTAACTTAACCTCATAACAGCCAAAGGAGCTATAATTAGCTCCACCTGAGGTAAGGAAATCCAGGCTCTGGTCTTGCAAAAAGTAAGAATCTTGTCTGACTGGCACCTTCCTGTCTTTGTGCCAAAACCAATCTGGCTACCCTAAGAGGTAATAATGAAGGTGATGGTGATAAAAATAATAACAGCCAACACTTGTCAAGCACGTAGGTGTCAGGTGGGGCACTGATTTCGCAGTATTATCTCATTGAATTTTCACAACCCCAGGAGGGCGGAAGTGACATCACTCCTATTTTATAGGTGAGGCCCAGGTGTAGAGAGCCTAAGACACTCCCCCATGGGACTTGGGTCTGCTTGACTTCAGAGCCCATTGCCTCAGGCACCACTCCACAGTCCATGGCACTCTTAGGAGGCAGAGATAATTGGGCTTATGCTATTTCACTGTCTGCTTTTTTCAGTTAATAGACCACAAACATTTCTCTAATCAATCAAGTCTCCGTGGCTGCCTAACATCCCATCATTGGGGAAATCCAAGGGTCATTTCATGAAGGGGTTTTTCTCACAGGTGGCCATTTCTTTCCATGCATTTAAACTAATGCATGAATTGGGTGGAACACAGAGTATTGCAAGAGCTGTTCTGCAATAACTTCCATTTCACTAGGTCATTTTTATTGCATCTACAGATATTTTTCTTCCCATTAAGTAGCTAATAGGCTCTATTCCCCATATTTACATCTAATTGTTTTAGATGTTTCCATATTCAAATCACCAAGCCATCCTCTGAAGTTCCCTCCACCACCGGCCAGCCCTACCCAATGTACACATACAACAAGAATCTGTACTGTGCAACTGCTCAGGTTAAATTCTAATCAAACCTTTTCCAGAGCCACAGAAGGGTAATCAGATTTTTCAGGATCAAATTTCTTCCACACCCAGCACGTGTTTTGTTTTCCCCAGCACAGGCCATGCTTGGTCTGCAAGTCTACGCTGAGGAGACCCGGAACCCAGGTATCCATTCTTGGTTATTGGGAGCTCTCATCTAAAAGACAAACACCTAAAACCAAATGCCTCTACTCCAATGGCAAAGAAGCAAAGAACAGAACAACAAGAAATAAACCACAGGGGAGAGGGACAGACAGAGAGCGAAGCTCATTTTCCACAGTGAAATCCCTAGAGCTATCAAGACAGAGTGGAGAAAACACAGACGAAATTACAAAACCAGTCAGTGCTAGAAAATACACCACAGGAGAAAAATAAATCTCAGAATGATGCTTATTAATTAAGTCCTTGGGGAAACTGACAAAACTGGAATATGGACTTAAAGGACTGTATCATTGGTGAAGCTACCAAATCTTGATAACTGTACCACAGCGATGTGAAAGGTTATCCTTGCTCTTATGAAGTACACAATGAGATATTAAGGGGCAAAAGCAAGAAAATGTGGCGAACCTTAAAAATTGGTGAATATAGGCTCTTTGGAAGTTCTTTGTATTATACTTGAAATTTTGAAATGTTTTGTTACCTGGGAATTATTTCGAACTAAAAAGTTTCAAAAAAATGTAAACGAGGAGGGCTTCCCTGGTGGCGCAGTGGTTGAGAGTCCGCCTGCCGATGCAGGGGACATGGGTTCGTGCCCCGGTCCGGGAAGATCCCACATGCCGCGGAGCGGCTGGGCCCGTGAGCCATGGCTGCTGAGCCTGCGCGTCCGGAGCCTCTGCTCCACAATGGGAGAGGCCACAGCAGTGAGAGGCCCGCGTAACGCAAGAAAAAAAAAAAAAAAAATGTAAACGAGGATTATCTTATTCATCTTTCTCCTTCTTCTCTGACTTAGCAGGCCTTGGATATGTTTGTAAAATAAAGGCCGGGTGGGAGGAGTGTGGGATCCATGGCATCTGAGACCCCCAATTCCTCCCTCCTCACTGAAGGAGCTGTTTGCCTTTGACAAAGTTTCTGAGTCACACGGGAAGCAGGTGTGCGGCTCACTGGCCTTTGGCTTCCTGTTGCTGTCTGCACCTGGCACAAAGGTGCGTCATCTGCACTCCAGCCTGTGGCGTACAGTGGCAGGCTGCCAAGGGAGGGCTGGCACAGGGAAAAACCGACAGGCTGGGCAGGTCCTGGGAGGTCAGAACACCACTGAGGCAATCGTGGTCGGTGATACCCTTCCTTCATAAGCGTCTGCCCAGCAGCTGTCTTACATTCAATTTCAGAGTAACTGAGTGCTCACTATGCAAATGATCTGCACACCCCCAGTACTGGGGTGCGCAGTTTATAACCTACTGGAGGGGGTCGGTGGTAAGCAAGCAAGGGGCTTCCTGCCTGCTTTGAATACCTCAGTTTTCTTGGATAGCTTCCACTGTTGACTTCTAGCAATACTACTCTAATAACTGCAAGATGGTCACCACTGGCATTTGTCTCTTAAAAAACATTAATAGCGACAAGCCCGATATGTTCGCGTTGCGGTAGGCTGCCACTGTGGCCGATGACACTCACCATCTACACGATAAAATGTCTGTCACACCATGAACGATCACAAGAAAAAGGAAAAAGGATTTTACTTGTCTGTTTTCAGAGAACAGCGCTTTCACAAGAATTTCTGGGACAGAAAGAAGGCCAGGAGAGAGGCTCCCCCTGGGCTGTCAAGGTCACTGGGGTGACAGCAGTCAGACTCTCTCCTTGGTCTGGCACAGTGACCAGCCCAGCCAAAGCCACCATCCTCTGCCACGAGCACCCCAGACTTACCTTTGGTACTGAGCTGTGAAAGTCAGATTCCCCTTGGGAAAAGCAGGCGACTCCCACTGTAGAATGTTCCTGAAATTAACTGAATTCATTCTGACATTTTCAGGAGGCGGCACCATTCCTAATGCTGTAAAAATAAAGGGAAAAAAGTTGGCAACTCTCTTCCTCTAAAAGGCTGTCCAAGAAAATAACCATATCCCATACTCAGGTCTTCCCTATGGCTCCGAGTCTTCAAATGGGCATGCGGGTGAAGGAGAGACATGCTTTAGCTGTGCTGAGGAGTCTAGACTGTATCTGAAGAGAAGAAATTGCTAAGGGGAGGAGGATAGTAAGAGTGAAGTGGGGATGGCTGAGGGTGACCTGGATTTGGGTGGTGGTAGAAAGGTGTGAAGGGGTGGGTAGATGGATTTTAGATATATTTCCAGAGGTATAAAATCTAGGTTTCCTAATACATTTGGTGTGAAGAAGTAGATGTCAATATCCACTCCTGGCTTAAGTACCTGATGGCCTGACTGGAGCTGGGGACAGGGAAATCAAGAGTCCCAGTTTAGAATTTGCATTAGGTTTGAGATGCTGAAGGATACGTAAGTCGGTATATCAGAGACAGCTGGATGAATGAGCCTGGGGCACAGAATATAGATCTGGGCTAGAGACAAAAATAGTTGTTAAACTTTTTAATAGAAAACGCCAAACATACACAAAAGTACAGAGAAGAGTATATTAAACCGCCACCGGCCCATCACCCAACTAATGCCAACAGATATAAATTTGAGAGTCGTGAGCCCATAGCTGGTATTTAATGCTAGAGTTCTGCTGATACCCCCCAAAAGGGATAGTGTAGGGGAAGGAGAGAAGAGGGCTCGGGCATGAACTTGGCTGTATGGAGATCTGGTAGAGGGGGAGGATCCCAAATAGAAAAAGGCTGGTAGGTAGGAGGGAAACCGGAGAGCAAGGTACCCTGGAAGGCCAGGGATGAGTTCATTAGGAAGGAAGGAGGGATCCATAGTGCTGTTTGAACCTGGGCTAGCAATTTAGAGCAGGACAGGAAGGGTTTCACTGGATTTAGAACTCAGAAACAACAGAGCTGCAGAGTTGAGGGGCAGAATTCAGATCTTGGGGTGCTGGGGACTTAGTGGGAGGCCCTGACGGCCCGCCCAGGCACTTAGTCACTTTGAGTGCGCCTCTGGGGTCCGCTCAGGGGTCGTCTTTGGGGCCATCGCTGCCCGACGTGGTAGCCGAGCCTCCTGGTTCCCGAGCGCACCTCGGGGCGGGACGCAGCGCCAAGGCGGGGCCGGGTCTCCGCGCAGGCAGCCCGGCTTGGGAAGCGCGCTGGGCGCGCGATTGAGCCGACACTCCGGAGAATGCCCGGCGTCCCCTTCCCGCAGACCCCTCACCTGACACCAGGAGGCAGCCGCCCAGCCAGCTCCGGAGGCTCTGCGCCATGGTCGCGCATGGGGCCCGGGAGGGCGCTCGGGGGGCCGCGGACAGCCACCGGGCGCCGGGGTACGCGCCCCTACGCCCGCTTCCGCGCCAGCGTAAGGGAGCTCCGGTGCCCCCGCCCCGAGGCTGCTTCCGGGAACCGGCGGGGCGGGGCGACACGAAGCCCCGCCCCTGCCTCGGACCCCGACCCCGCGTGCCAGTCTCTAGAGGCCGCTCTCACCCGATTGGCAGGGGCAGGTGCAGAGGTGGAAGGGCACTATCCTCCTCCAGGTGAGTGGAAAACAGATTGTAAAACAGATTGCAAAACTGTACGTGCCGTGTCCCTATTACATTAAATTCATGCTTTGAAAGGAGTCGCAAGTTAAATAAATACACTCCAACGCCAACCCAGAGGTGATATCTGGATGGTGGTGGTTTACACCATGCAGTATTCCCCAAGTTTTCTCCAGAGAACAGGCACGGCCTCTGTAACCCCTCTCCCCGCAAATAAACTGATTTTAAAGCACTCCATTAGCAAATCCAGTTTGAGAGGGTCTTCTTTACCGTAACTCCCCCCTCCCCCCAGGGATAAGCAACAACACAAAGCCAAGTCATTTCTTTGTCAATAATCGTTTCTCTCACAACACTGCTGAGAAAGGCCTAATTTCCTCTTTTTCAGCTCTGCAGTGGTGAGGTTGGAAAACCCAGAGCAGGGTAAGTACCAGGGGGTGTAAGACACTGCCTGACGTCTGTCGCTAAAACACCTCACATGAACTTGAACGCAGGGAGGGAGAATGTGCCTTTGGCCCCCATAGGCCACTGCACAGAGTTGGAAGGAGTTTTGTGCAACCTAGAGATGCCAGCAGAACCACACATCCGCTGCACATATATCCTGTCTAATAAGAAACAACTCTGAAGACATTCCCAAATTTATATTAAAAAGCGTGTTTTCTTTTTTACCAACCTCCAACCATTGTACAAAATTAAATCTTAAAATATGACACAGAGATTCTGTCCCTCTCCCTCATGCAAATGTTTCTGTATTAGTCACCCGGCCCACACTTGGTGTGTCTGTCTTCCTCACTCAGATTGAGGAGGGTTGTGCAAGGGGCTGAGAGTTGAATTTTCAAGAGTGTAGGCGACAGAATATCATCAGGGAGGTGCCCAAGACTTGGCTGGACCTTCCCTACTTCTAACCCAACCCAAAGCCTGTGCTTCTGTTTCCTGGTGTGTGCCCCTCCTTTCCCTCCCGCAGCCCAGCCTCCCTCCTCTTTTTCTGCTGCTTTCCAGCTCTTCCCTGGAGCCTTTGGTAAACAATGCTGACTGCTCCTGCTATAAACCCTGCTCTTTACTCTGGGAAACATGATGCAGAAACATTAGACATCCATGAGAATAAAGGGAATGGGCAGGGCCTTTTCCCTTCAAAGCAAATCACTTTGAACCGGTAAACAACGCACTGAATGGCACCAGAATACTCTGTTTCCCACCTCCCCTTCCCCCAGACTGGGAATTTGCACAGATGTTGTCACCAGTCTCCTAATCTTTCCGTCGGAGAACACTTGGAGACCCCAAAGGAGGAAGTGCGGGTGCTGGGAGGGACAGCACCGGAGGTAGCAGGTGTCCAAGTTAATTAAATATTTCTTGATTCATTCATCTCATTACATAACCATCCCCCATGTCAACATCCGATTCGGAAGTGTCACTTTTATCAGAAGGAGAATCTTCAGGCCACGGATACTGCGCAGAGGGGCCGGGGAAGGGCAGCTGTGTCCCTTCTCCACTGGCCACCAGAAGAAGGTTCGATTCTGTCTCGTCGGGGTCCTCTAGCACAAATGTCTCTTCTGGACCAGATGGTAACATTGGAGTGACTTCTGAGTCGTCGTTGTCCTCAAGGGCCCTCACGCACACAGAGTTCAAATCCACGTTGAAGACAATTCTGTCCCCAGACCCCTCCGTGGGGCTGCTGTCCTCCTCGGAAAAGGGGTCCTGCAGCAGGTTCCCTCTCCCCTGGTAGCCCCTACTTGTGCATTCCGACTGCCAGGGGCTGGGCCCTGGTGCCATCAGGGTCTCAGCATCAGCCTTGGGATCGGGCAGGTCACGCTCCTCAGCAGCCGGGTCACTGCAGTCCTCCAAGGTGGCCGAGGACACAGAGGCGGGCCACAGCCTGCCCGTTAGTCCGTGCGTGGTGTAACCACCTGCGCTTGTTCGGGGGGCTGCTTCATTATCGCTGTCACTTTCATCATCATAATTATAATTCCACACTTTCTTCTTTCTGTTGATGTGAATGACCTCCACGGTAGCCACTTTTTCCAACGGAGGCAGCTCGGGAAATACCCAGACTGACAATTTATAAAAATTCTTTAAAAAAAACAACAACAGAGGGTATCAATTCTGAGTGTTTGTTCTTTACTTTTTGACATCATAAAACTTAATGAGGTTAACTACACAGTGATGGGGAAGGTGGTAATGAGGACGATGACAAAAGCAACGACAACAATGGCTAATGGTTACATAGTGTTTACTATTTGCAGGGCACTGCTTTTAGTAATCTACACACGTTATAATTCACTTTACCCTCACAACCGCTCTATGAAGTAGGCTTACTATTCTTATCCCCACTTTACAGATGAGAAAATGAGGCAGAGAGGTTAAGAAACTTGCCCAAGTTTCACAAGTTTCAGGAATACTAAGTGGTGGAGGCTGGGTTTCAAACTAGGAGGCTGCCTGCAGCAGAGGCTGCCCCACTCCTTCCTACTGCCATTTCCTCGCTGCTCCTTGCTTGTCAGGGGAATCTATCCATTTAGTCTGGATAGATTTCAGCCCTGGATTGCTGACATTCTTAAGGGTATCAAGGAACTGTGAGTAAGGAGAGATTCTAGGGAGCCGATTCCACTGGGGTCAAAGCCCTCTGCACTGGAGGACCTTAAAGAGGCAGGTGACCCCTAAAGGGTCAGAGATGAGAAGAGCAGGGAGACTGCAGCTTGCTCTGATCCAGCACCTCCAGGACACAGAAGGTGAGGTGGGCTAAGGAGACTGGCTACAGTGGGGTCATGCTGAGGAGGGTGGTCACGAGATTCCTTTCACAGACCTGGAATCATCAATGACATCCTCCTCCTCTCTATTCTCTTGCTCAGGCTGCCCAATTTGACAAGCCTACTCTTCCCTGACTCTATCCAGACCTAGCCTTGGGATGAATTGTTCCATTGGGTTGTTCATCATTTTTCTTATTGATTTATGGGGTTTCTATATATAATCTATAATCTAGATGCCAATTATTTGTTGATTATTTATGCTATATGTAATTTCCCCCAGTCTCTGGTTTAACATTTTACTCTCTTTATGATAACATTTGATGGAAAGAAGTTCTCAATTTTAATGTAAGAAGATGTATCACTTTTCTTTCTTCATGGTTTCTGCTGAATCTTCCTTGCCCCAAAGTAAAAATCTCCTTTATTGCCTTCTAAAACTTTTAACAGTTTTGCCTTTCACATTATAGTCTTTAATAAGCCTGAAATTGATGTTTGTGTATGGTGTGAGGTAGGGATCCAATTTCATTTCCCCCCATATAGATAACATTTATTGACCTGTCAATCCTTTCCCCATTGCAATTCCTACTTGTCATTAGTCATGTTTCCACATATGTGGGTCTGTCTCTGGGATCTCCATTTGACTAGATCTTTGATAATGCTTTTCAATAAGGTTAGATAATTTTCTCCACAATGGGCTTATGACATCTTCTGTTAGATATCTTCCTTGTTTTTAAAATGTTTTTATTACCATTGTAATGGTATTATAAAAACGGTATGTTTTCATTTAAATCGCATTATTCCATTTAACTGTATGATTCCAAGTTCAAAACCAGGTAAAACTAATCTATGCTGTTAGTAATCAGGAAAGTGGTTATCCTGGAAATGGGCAGTGACTAATAGGTAGGAGAGACTACTGGGGAGGCTGGTCATGTTTTCTTTCTTGATCTGGGTGTGAGTTATGTGGGTACACTGAGTTTGTGAAAATTCACAGAGCTTTTTGCTATGGTTTTGCTATGGTGTACTTAATTTCTTGGATGTTGAAAAGCAACTTATATAAAAATATATTTGTTTTCTAAGTGATTGTTGCTAGTGTATAAAAATGCAAGCATTTTTATATTGATTATTTTGTGTGTAACACATTGCTAAACTTATTAGTCCTAATACTTCGTCTCTAGATTCTGAATTTCTTACTTAGCCAGTCATATCATCTATAAATTATCATTGTCTCTTCCCCCATTTTTCAGACTTTAAGCTCCATAAGGGCACATTTTTTGTTTGCTTTATTCACATCAAAATCCCCAGCACCTATAACATGTGGACACACAGTAAATACACAACACGTATTTGTTAAATGCAAAAGAGGAGAAGGAGGGGGAGGGGAGGGGGATGGGAGAGAGAGAAAAGACAATGTTTAAAATTTTTAATATCTGTTCTTGATTAAACATACATACAGAAACATACTAGACCTAGGGTGTTCTGTTTTACTATTCCTAGAGTTTTTACTTAAACACAGAGTAACAATTTTTAATGGAGAAATACCAGGCAGACACAAGATAACAATACCTCCTGTCATTACTTGGGGTTAACACAGTAACAGGTATAAATATAATTGGCATATAATTTGGGTGCATTTTAAGGATGGGAAGAGCCCCAGGGAGACCTGGGAGGAGGGTTAGTAATGAGTTTAGGTAATTCAGGCAGAAGATTACCTAGGAGGTGATGGGTGTGGTGCTAGGGGCCTTTAAATCTCAAGGCTGCATGAGAAATATGAATGGGAGTGGGATTTACCTAAGACCTCAAGGCCAAAGCAGTACTTGGCCAACGGAAGAGTTGCAGTAAAGGCTGAGAGTAAACTTGCAACTGAACACTAACATAAAAGATTCAAAATATACATTGTTAAAGATACAAAGATAAAAGTTACACTGATAGATAAAAACCAACCATCCTTGCAATACAGGGATCATAGTATGGATGAAATCCAACACAGAGCAATTTCCTTCTCATAAGCTACAACCAAATGCCATCTAGGTTCAAATACTAATTGTAAGTAAAACCTCCCAAAGCACCCCTCCCCCCAAACAATCCCTCCCCCAACCCAACCTGAACAAATAAGAAGAAAAAGAAGCGTACATCATCCATAACAAAGAATGAAATCATGCCATTTGCAAAAACTTGAATGGACCTAGAGTTTATCATATTAGGTGAAGAAAGTCAGAGAGAAAGACAAATATCATATGCTATCACTTACCTGTGGAATCTAAAAAAAATGACTCAAATGAACTTATTTACACAACAGAAACAGATTCATAGACATAGAAAACAAACTTACGTTTACCAAAAGGGAAAAGGGACAGGGGTGGGAAGAGATAAATTAGCAATTTGGGATTAACATAAACATACTACTATGTATAATGTAGGTAAACAACCAGGACCTACTGTAGAGCACAGGGAACTATAGTCAATATCTTGTAATAACCTATAATGGAAAAGAATTTGAAAAAGAATATATATATATCCTTCCTGTACACTTGAATCACTTTCTGTATACTTGAAACTAACACAACATTGTAAATAAACTATACTTCAATTAAAAAAAATTTAAAGAAACAAAAGAATTAGAAAATAAAAAGCCTACACTTTTATCACCTGTGGAGGGATATTTATTTGTGGCTGTTAAAAAAATTAGAAGAAGAGGGCTTCCCTGGTGGCGCAGTGGTTGAGAGTCCGCCTGCTGATGCAGGGGACACAGGTTTGTGCCCCGGTCCGGGAGGATCCCACATGCCGCGGAGCGGCTGGGCCCGTGAGCCATGGCCACTGAGCCTGCGCGTCCGGAGCCTGTGCTCCGCAACGGGAGAGGCCGCAACAGTGAGAGGCCCGCGTACCACAAAAAGAAAAAAAAAAAAAAAAAAAAAGAAGAAGAAGGTGAATGAGTTCAAACATAGAAAAATAAGATATTTCTGATAATTTTCTAATGTAGAAGGAAAGTGACACGATAGGGAAAATGAAAAATGATGGGCAAAGTGCTTGAGTCAAAGCACATGAGGAGGCTTTAGAAATATGTAAGATCAATACCCAGACTTGGCTGAGTGCTAAAGGCTCTGAGCAGGAAGAATATGCCTCAGGAAGCAGAGAGAAAATATGAAGACAGAATGGCTGGTTTCACTAACAATGAACACAAATGAGAGCAACTCTGGGGGACAGTTATACTGCGATAAATGAACAAAAGTAGAAAAAATGATTAATGCCAGCAGAGCTTTGGAGAAAGGTGTCCATCTCTATGTTGACACTAGCATTATAAATTAATCCTTTATATTTTTATATAAGATAAATTCACTTTGTGTATCTATTCCATGGAAGTAATCCAAACTAAAAAGACAACCTGTATAAAAATGTTCATTGCATTGTTCATAATGGCCAAAGACAGACATTGAAAGGAAAAGAAATCAATCCAAATGCCCTACAGTTGAGAAATGATTAAGGGAAAAAGGAGACATTAATAACAATGGAAAACTATGTTGATTATTGAAAATCATATGTGGACGAAGTATAAAAAGAAAGCAGAAAATTCAAAATAGAGGTTTATAGGGACGGAAAGGAATCCAGAGTGATAAAACACCTTGATGTTTTGAGACAATGTGGTTTTCTTCTGTGTAAATATTTAAGCGTACAATAAAAATTCTTAAGTTAAAATGAAAAATAAAGACAGGAATTAAAAAAAAATACCTACCAAAACTTTGGGGGAATTATTTCTTAAGCATATGTAGCCGATCCGTTTCAGCATCATTACAGTGCTTATGACGACAGCAGCCATTAGAAACAGAGTAATTATTCCTCCTATTGTGGCAGATTCCGATGACTCTGTTGATGAAAATTAAATGGCTTTATTTCAAAATAAATCCAACGAACAATTGCGGTTGGGAATAAATGTACATTGATCTGGCGGTGGAGGGGTTTATCAAGGGGGCAAAAGTTGGAAAAACTATTGTTAAATACCAAAGAATGGAAAGTAATCCAGGTACACATTTTAAAAAATTGATAAAAATTCAGTTTCTAAAAGTAAAACTTCTTCCAGTAGATAATTATGCTCTATAACTGCACTGTCCAATATGGCAGCCACTGGCCACATGGGACCATTCAGGTGTAAATTATCAAAATTAAAAAAAAAAAACTTTCTGAGTCACACTAGTCAGGTCTCCAATGCTCAATAGGCACAGTTAGCAGGCACGGCAGGCAGGGAGGAGTGGAAGAGGGGAGTTTGTCTGAAGAAAACAACTGCGTCACCCTGAAGCTGGACTTTGGCCACGCCAGGAGCCTAGAACTTGCTTTGTCCTGTTATGAGTTCTCCTTTAGTTTCCTGTCAAAATTACTTTTGGAAAATCTCAATTTTCTGAATGAAAATAGCTTTCTTCCATAAGTCCAACTGGACTGAGAAGAAATCAATAGTTACATGACTAAGCCTCTCTTAAATTTCCAGAAAGACTTTTCTTAATATTAATCCTATAGCCACAGCCTCAGGCAAAACAAGTACAGGAGGGGGCTTCCCTGGTGGCACAGTGGTTGAGAATCTGACTGCCAATGCAGGGGACACGGGTTCGAGCCCTGGTCTGGGAGGATCCCACGTGCCGCGGAGCAACTGGGCCCGTGAGCCATAACTACTGAGCCTGCGCGTCTGGAGCCTGTGCTCCGCAACAGGAGAGGCCTCGATAGTGAGAGGCCGGCGCACCGTGATGAAGAGTGGCCCACGCTCGCTGCAACTGGAGAAAGCCCTCGCACAGAAATGAAGACCCAACACAGCCAAAAATAAGTAAATAAATTTAAAAGAAAAACAAAAAACAAATACAGGAGAGGAAAAAGTAAAGATGGCTCGTATATTTTTAAAGTCTTTCAAAAGGTTAAAGAATGAACAGAAAGAAACTCAGTGAAGGTCTGCTCCCTCAGATGGCAGAAGATTCACAAACCCCTTTCATTCCCATCAAGAATGAATGGGTCATCTTCAAAAAATCTACAAACAATACATGCTGGAGAGGGTGTGGAGAAAAGGGAACCCTCATTTACTGTTGATGGGAATGTAAATTGGTAAGACCATTATGGAGAACACTATGGTGGTTCCTTACAAAACTAAAAACAGAGTTACCATATGATCCAGCAATCCCACTCCTGGGCATTTATCCAGACAAAACCATGATTAGAAAAGACACATGCACCCAATGTCCATTGCAGCACTATTTACAATAGCCAGGACATGGAAGTAACCTAAATGTCCATCAACAGACGAATGGATAAAGAAGATGTGGTACATATATACAATGGGATATTACTCAACCAAAAAAAAAAAGAACAAAATAATGCCATTTGCAGCAACATGGATGGATCTAGAGATTGTCATACTGAGTGAAGTAAGTCAGGGAGAGGAAGACAAATACCATATGCTTATATGTAGAATCTAAAAAAATGGTACAAATGAACTTATTTACAAAACAGAAACAGAGTCACAGATGTAAGAAAGAAACTCATGGTTACTGGAGGGAAAGGGGGGGGGAATAAACTGGGAGATTGGGATTGACATATACACACTACTGTATATAAAACAGATAGCTAATGAGGACCTACTGTATAGCACAGGGAACTCTACTCAATACTCTGTAATGACCTATATTGGAAAAGAATCTAAAAAAGGGTGGATATGTGGATATGTATAACTGATTCACCTTGCTGTACACCTGAAACTAACACAACATTGTAAATCAACTATATTCCAATAAAAAAAAGATGAATGAAGGCATGTCATATCAATGGCAGTTCTACAATCAGATCTAGCCATAAAGGCACACCTTTATAATACAAAATTCTTACACGTATAGAGCTTACATTCCTGAAGAGGATTCTGTGAACCAAAGTGATTTCTTTGGAGAGTCAATGATGTCAGGGAATTCTGACCCATGGGTCCACCCCTCCTCCTGCCTCCACCCTCGACCTGAAATTGCCCCCCTCTCTGCACCCTTTCTGCTTAATTTTTCTCCATAGTACTTACCATCACTTGACACACACTATATTTTATTTTTTAATCTTGTTTCTCTGTCTCCCAATATAAGATCTATAAGCTCAGGAATTTTTGTCTGTTTTGTTCACTGCTGTATCCCCAGTATCTAGAAAAGAATCTGGCACATAGCAGACCCCTGATAAATATTTGCCAAATGGGGAATTCCTGGTGGTCCAGTGGTTGGAACTCCGCGCTTGTAATGCAGGGGGCACGGGTTCTATCTCTGGTCGGGGAACAGAGATCCCGCAAGCTGTGCATGCATGTGGCACGGCCAAAAAAATTTTTTTTTTTGTCAAATGGATAAGCACAGCTTTCCCTCAGGACCTTACTGAAAAAACCCAACCAATTAGTTTAATGTTTGACAAAGGGGAGACATTCCTCCAGCTCTCTGGACTAAATTCCCCCATATCAATACTGCCTTAAGATACCAGTGTTCACCACCGAGTCCCAGTAAGTTAACTCTGATCCCAGGTCATCCTTCAAGAATTCCCCACCTGGTCCCTGAGTTTGGCTAGTTGAGGGTGGCTCACACGGCCAGTTTGGATAGTGAGAGGGGCCACGTTATATGAACCTACTTGGTTCCTGAAGTTTCAGACAAGAATTGGGACATGAAATATTTGGATAGTGAGGCATACCTGTACGTTAACTGTCTCACGTAATGATAAAAATAATGGAGGTTGACAATATGCAAGATGATGTGTTCACACCAAGGAAACATGCAGTGATGGGACAGCATGCTGCTGCATGACCATTTCTTAGTGGGTGAAACAGAGAAAAGTCAGGGGAGAAACTGAACCATCACAGAACAAGGATATCAACTTCCAAAGAAGCAGTGCCTTTAGTCAGGCTTGGATTCACCTAAGTGCAGACTGAGTTTCAGCAAACCACTGTCTGTCATGCCATATTACTGGGTTTTTTATTGCTGTGATATTGTGATTTATAATAAGAAGTACATATTTGGTCTTTGTCCCCAGTTCTGAAACCCTTAGAATTTCCTAAGTGATTAGAGCAAAGAAAGTGAAAGGAGCATTTTTTGTTATTCATAATAAGCCCCTCTCAACCTCACCTGGTTTACATTAAGGAGGTGATTTTTGGAAAGCCCCAGAGGATGGGCATTGGTTGCCAGGGGAACCGACCCTGTGATTTAGAGAGTTGGAACTTTCAGCCCCACCCCTTGACCTCTGGGGAGGGGAGAAGTGGGAGGTTGAAGTAATTGCCAATGGCCAAGGATTTAATCTGTCATGTCTACATAAGCCTCCTTCAAAACCCTAAATGATGCGGTTTGGAGAACTTCCAAGCCTTGCCCTATGCATCTCTTCTTTCTGGCTCTTCCTGAGTTGTAATCTTTTATAATAAACAGGAATCTAGTAAGTAAACTGTTTTCCTGACTTCTGTGAGCCATTCTAGCAAATTATCAAAGCCAAGGAGAGGATTGTGGGAATCTCCGATTTATAGCTTGTTGGTCAGAGTCCATGTGACAACGTGACTGGCGTTTAAGTGGGGGAGGGGCAGTCTTGTGGGACTGAGCCCTTAACTTGTGGGATCTGACGCTTTCTCCAAGCAGATGGTGTTAGAATTGAGTTAAATTGTATGACGATGAGCTGATGTGGAAGAAGTGTTTGGTGTGGGAAAAAGCCCCCCACAGATTTGTAGTACAGAAGTATTCTGTTGAGCAGAGGAGAAATAATTTCTGCATTCAATTGGTTTCACAGTTCTGTTTGTTTATAAGATCATGGTATAGTAATAATAATAATAATAATAATACCTGGCCTTTGTCCCTGGTTCTTGGCACAGAATTTCAAAAACCCCTGGAATTTCCTCAGTGATAGAGTGTCTTTTAGGGACCATATCTGAGTTTATGTTAATGTGCTGAACTTCTGGAAATTCTGGTCCCACCCCTGACCTCTAGGGAGGGGAGAGGGGCTGGAGATTGAGTTAATCACAAATGGCCGATGATTTAATTAACCATGCCTACGTAAAGAACCCAATAAAAACTCTGGACAGTGAGGCTTGGGGAAATTCTGGTTGGTGAACATATCAAAGTATAGGGAGGATGGTGTATCCCGTCTCTGCAAGAACAGAAGCTCCTGCCCTTGCAGCCTTCCAGACTATGTACCTCTTCATCTGGCTGCTCATTTGTATTTTCTATAATAAAATGGTAAGAGTAAGCACAGCGTTTTCCTGAGTTCTATGAGTCATTCTAGCGAACTATTAAATCTGGGAAACTCTGAATCTGTAGCCAGGTTGGACAGAAGTGTGCGTAGCCTGGGGACCTAGGACTTGTATGGCAAGTTGTAGGACTTGTAGGACTTGCTGGCATCTGTAGTGAAGGCAGCCTTGTGGGACTCAGCCCCTTAACCTGTGGGGCATGCGCTAACTCCCTGTAGTATCAGAAATGAATCGAATCTCTGGACACTTGGTTGATGTTGAGAATTGGTGTTAGAACACAGATATGTTAATTTGTTTGGGGTTTACATTTTTGTAGGCATGAAGAATCTATATGCAGTTTTAGGTTTGCCCATATTTAACTGACATTATATAAATTATTTAAGCTAAATTCATGAAATAAAATTGGCCTGTGTATCATTCCTTTAAAATTAGCCTGTGTATCACTTGATTCTGAGGAATACTAGAGAACAAAATCACACTGCCTGGAGTTACAGCAAACACCAGGCACCTTGATGTGTCAGGCACCGGTTAGTGAAGCTCACTTCAGACACAAATAAGCCATAGCACTTACAGTCACTTCCTTATAAATCTCATCTTATTTTATTTTTACTCTGGTAGATCAGAGCATTAAAGAAACTCTCACTGGGGTTGGGGAATTCAGAAAGGCTTCTTTGCGGGGGAGACTTTCACTTTTGGCAAAACAGTTGTAGACCTAGTGACTTCCCGAGAAAATAATCAGCAGTGGATGTTCCTAAGGCTGAAGGACTGTTCTCCCTGCAAATTCCTCCATTCGAAGGAAGGTTCGGGGAGCATGCTGTTTACTGTTCTGATGCTTTGGTCACAGAAGGGCTTTCGGCATTCAGCAGTGACTATCTCATCCACACTGGCCAGTTTCTCTTTCAACTATGAGCTACAGCCAACCTTCCTGAGAGCCAGGCCACATATATGAACCTTACCACATCCATCATTCTACCCTTTGATACCTCTATAGGCAGTTGCTCCGGCAACCCAGCCTCCTCCAGCACTTGGCTTGAATAATGGCCAGGCTAAGGGCACACAGAACTGAATTTGATCCTGACTACCTGAAATAAAAGCAGTTCTACTTCAGGAGGATTTCTGATGTTAAAAAGGAAGATACCTGATTGTCCCCATGGTATGGCAACATAAAAGTGACTTCACCACATGGTAGAGACTGACTGACAGAAAACATCTCTGTGATGTGCCTTGGTTGGAAGAAATGCCTGTGCTGCTCCACGACTTTCAGATCCTTTTCTTGAAACAGGTTTTCCCTCAGAGTAAAAGCAAAACATGAATTTTCAAAAACTGTCATTACCTGATTCCCATCCAGGTTGAAAGAGGGTACATTTTAAGGGAGATCTCTTTATTTTTCTTGGATGTTTAGGCTCAAAATAAACAGATACACAGTAGTTTGTTTTTGGAATTAACTTGTCGATGACATAAATGAAATTTTCAGTGACGTTTCCATTTATTTGGGGTTTATGCTATAAAAATAAACAAAAAAATCAGTAAGACTTTAAGTGAGCATTTCATTTAGAGGCAAGCCTTAAGAGAGTCTTTGGAGATTTGTCTTCAAATCTTAAACAGGGATAGAAATATCATAGGCTTGGCAAGAAAAAGTATTTTATAAGTTACTTGGGGCAAGCAATTTATCACAAAACTACATGTACGTGTATACACACACATACATGCACACGCACACACACATGCACACATACATTTTTAAACCATGAAATCTAGTCTAGCAACTTCCTCTTACAAATGAGGAGGAAAACGTCCCAATGAGGAATAAAGGTCTCCATGATGTCATGTTTGCAGTAAGATAATCTTGCAAAAATAAGAAAATAAGATTATCCTATTTCATTAATGATATGTGTCTATACTTCAGAAACTGCTTTTATACATATTAACTCATTTGATTATCAAAAGAGTCTGCAAAGCAGGCATTATTCCCATTCTCCAGGTGAGGAAACTGCAGCTCAGAGTGGTTAAGTAACCTCCTCAAGGCCACACAGCTTATCTGTGGCAGAACTGAGGCTGATGTCTAGTTTCCCTGTCTTCTCCTTAAAAACACTTTGCCTCTTCTTCCCCAGCTACTTCTGTTCCATTTTGGAATTAAAGAGATGATCTGAAGGTTCTTTCCTGAAGAATAACTTTTGTATAATGTTTTATAGTTTTCAAAGTATATCCTTACCAGTAGTTTTATAAATGAGGATTTCCACCAGCTCAAATACAGCCTTCTATAATAATATTTTTCTGCAAGCTTATATTTGAAAGGAGGAGGAATTATTTTTTAACACCCCGCCCCCGTAGCAAACTAAAAGCTCATGCCTGGAAAACAAGCAATGAGGAAGAAAAAGGACAGAAACCACAAGTGTCATGGTGAGAGGGCTGTCCTCGAAGAGAAACTGCAAACCGACAGTGGAGAGTCAGAACGTCTGGGTTGCATACCTGGCATAGTCGTTGTGGTCATCATGTGATCTTAAGTCGGCAACGTTTGCTGCCTGTTTCACCAGAAGCTCCCTCCCACTGTGACTCGTATGCGTAGTCCCTGCTCCTCTCGTGCTCATGAGATTCCGTCCACTCTCATCTCCTCCCCCAGACATTGCTCCCTGCCCTGCACACCCCGGAACATTCCTTCTTCACACGAACATGCTGTCATTTCTTCCATCTTAAAGAGTCCCTCCCTCGACCTCACTTTTTCCTCCAGCTACCACAGCATCTCTCTCCTTCCCTTTATAGAGAAACTACGGAGACCTCTTTCCTGAAGTCAGACCACACTGAAGCCTAGACCCTTCAGTTTTAATTGTTCAAATCATTACAGATTTTTTTTTTTTGGCAATGTATTCATTGCCAACTCAGTACTGTTTTGACCACTTACCTTCTTAACGGTCCCCCCTGATTGTTCTTCAATTAATGCTAAGTAAAACTGTAATTCTTCCTCATTTAGTATCTTGGGAGCGACAGACTGAAATTTCACATTGACACTGATGTGGTCTGTAAAACCAACAATCTCAAACTCTGGTGGGTCCAAAGGCAGTGCTTAGAAAACAAAACAAACCCCAAGGTCAGTCAATAAATAGCATAACCGTAATGATACCATTGTCATGATACAACCATACCTCTTTACAACTGTCTTTTAATTCCCCGTGGCCCTCGTTGAGGTATGGGTTATATATTTTTTTTATTGGTGAAAAACTGAGAACAATAAAAGTGAAGTGATTTGTTTACTATTACCACAAGAAATGGAACACAGATTTGGGGATGAAAGTCAGTATTTCCCCAATGTTCAGGTTGTATTCTAAACACAAGAGTGAAAATGACTTCTTCTCATATAATAATAATAATACATAAACATTGCAGAAATATCAGAAAATACAGATAGGATTGTCTCTGAATGTGGTTAATCCTCTTTTGTCCATGCTGTACGTGTGTAAATATATCTACACATATAAAAACTGAATGAGCGTACACACACACACACACACACATATAAACTAAAATTAAGTCATTCTTACACTGTTTTGCATGGTATATATTTTCACTTATTTCATAAACATATTAATGCATGTTTATCTACATCATTACCTGGCAAACTATGGCCCGTGGGTTAGATTTTGCACAGCCTGCAAGTTTGGAATGGTTGTTATTTTTGAAAGGGTTGTGAACAAATGAAGGATATGTGACAGAGACCATACATGGCCCACAAAGCCCAAAGTGTTTCTTCTCTGGCCCTTTATAGAAAGTCACTGACCCTGATTCTTCATCATAATTTTTCACAGCTAATTCTATTCCACTAAGCGGCTGTCCCATGATTTAACTAATTCACTCTTTTGAACATTTAGATTGGCTCTAAGTTTTCTGAATAGAATCTATACATCAATGAGTATTCTTAGAGCTCAATCTTTGCATTTGGCTGTAATCATTTCTTTAGGACAAATCATTAGAGGAATTCTGGATTAGAGCAGGCACATGTTAAGCTTTTCAATACATACTGCCAAATACCTTCAGAAAGGCGGTGTCAAAGCACCCTCCCTGCATTTCCTCTAAATCTGGGTATTTACATACTTTTAATATTTACCATTTTGAGTCTTGAAAAATGATATCTCATTACTATTTTAATATACATTCTTTAATGGTCTGAGTACCATGTTCTATAAGTTGGGCTATTTCTTTTCTCTGTGGACACATACACAAACAGGCAAGTCCACAATTCCAGAGAATCTCATAAGTATCTAAGTTTGCTACAGCAGGATTCAGTTGTCATCTGAATACGTGCTTTGCTAAGCACATATATGTGAGTATACACCTACACAGCCTTTAAGAGGACCCTGAAGTCGAATCTTTCTCTTTGCAGATCAGGACACTGAAGAAGTGATGGAGTCTGGCTGAGAGCCACTGCCAGCTGCTCTGTAGCTGTTAACACAAGTGCCAACGGGAGCTGACTCCAGTTGTAGGGAAAGAAAGAGAGGGCAGACCCGCTCTTGGGATCCAGTCTTCTCTGAGTCTGGGCCCCGCGTGCGCACACACCTGGGCGTTCACACGTGCAAGAGCTACTGGGCTCTGATCTGGGGCAGGGGCTGAAGTATTAGGAAAACATTGGCCCAAGGAGTTGTGACAGCTCTTACAGGCCATCCGAACTCCATTCCCCACTTCCTGTTGGGCTGTGAAACAACGCAAAACGTAGCAGCTTCTATACACCAGAAATGAACACAACATTGTAAATCAACTATACTTCAATAAAAAATAAATTCAAAAGAAAAACAGCAGCTACTACTGCCTGAATGCCTGCCTCGTACAGGCATGGATGCAAAGGACAGGTTAGCATTCCACTTTTTGGAGAAGAAAACGGAGGCTCAGAGAAGAAAAGTTACCACTCCA
Organism: Monodon monoceros; assembly: GCF_005190385.1. Taxonomy (NCBI): domain Eukaryota; kingdom Metazoa; phylum Chordata; class Mammalia; order Artiodactyla; family Monodontidae; genus Monodon; species Monodon monoceros. The sequence continues at coordinate 11,826,626 of NW_021703767.1, forward strand.
CGGTTACAGAGTTGGAAGTAGCAGGGCCAGGAGGTGAACCTTAGCCCTGCATCTAAAACACCTTTGTAGAACTTCCAACTTCATGGCAAAGCACATAACGATGATCTTGGTGATGATGATGAAGATAATAAACAAGACTGACTCACTGTCCATTGCCAGGAAGAAAGAGCCCATACAACTGACCAGCGCTGCGTTCCCTCTGAATCCAACCACTTTGGGGATGTACATCTCTGTCATGTTTACCCACACATCTGTTAGGTCACAGAATGATCTTGTGATATTTGTACAGTCCCCAACGATCTTCATATCTTCTTGTTTACTTTGAAAGGCAAAGAAATAGTAAAAGAAAACTTTAGCATTTATGTGACAAGAATCCATTAACTGCAAGCCCCACTTCCACATCCTTGTCTAGCTCTGCTCAAATGTCCCTGTGTTGTCATCTGCCCTCACCACCTTATTTCAAATGGCACACCTTACCCTGTGCCCCCCACCCCTCTCTCTTGATCCCTCTTTCCTGTCTCTATTTTTCTTCATACCATTTGCCACCGCCTGCCCCATTATATCTTTGTTTACTGATATCTCTGCCTACTTTCAGAATGTCTGCTCCAAGAGAGCAGGGATTTTGGTTCATGGTTTGACCCCTGGCATGTAGTAGGTGCTCAATAAATATTTGCTGTATGAATGAACGAGCAAATGTTGGGCGTTCATGGCAGAGGCCCCAGATCTCCCTGCCCCTACAGGACAATCATGAATGCCCCTCGCTGAGAACCCCTCTCTCTCTGGCTGAGGACCACATGGTCCAGTCCTAAGTCAGCCTGTGCTATATGGGGACAACACAGACATCTGCTCTCTTAAGCTTTAGAAAGGTAGGTGGGTGATACATGTGACTGCCTAACGCAGGGAGAAACTTAACGACTTTAGCAGGTACCAAAGAGAAACCCACAAGAGGCCCTCCAGTGGGTCAGTCAGCAGCAGCAAAGAGCTATAAGCCAAATAAACAGCCAACAAAAGGACACCCCGAAGGGCTACTGGATCAAAGTAATGGCTTAGGAGGGTGATTGTTAGATGTGGTAAGAAGAGAGCCAAAGAGGGCTCCATCCATTAGGTCATGAGTCCCTCAGCAACCCCTAAGTAGGGAAGATTAGCACAGAGAAGGTGCACTCTGCGTTGGTTAGTGACCAAGCCAGACTTTGGACCTGGGCCTGTCTTAGTCTGGGCCAGGCAGCTTTCTGATGTGCCACATGCCTCCCCGAGTAAAGGAAAGTAAACACAACCCATCAATATGGTCACCAGATCTTTGGACTTCTGTCCTCAGAAAATGCGGCACTTTTCAACACCCAGACTTACTGAGTTAGAGAAATAATTGTGAAAGACAGACACAATAATTATTTTGCTTCTGAGGCTTTGACATGTTGAAATTAGCTTTGGTTCTAAATGCAAGCTTTGTCAAAAATAACTCTGGGTTGTTAAAGTATTCAGTGTAATCAAAAATGGATGGGTCTTTTGTCTTTAGACTTTTAAAGCTCTGATTAAAAAACCGAAATTGAGAAGGGGCGAAAGAGGGGGAGAGAGAGAAAAGCTCTATCACAAGTAAGATCACCTCTTCCCCACTCCCCACATTATAAAAGGTAATATATTTAGCAAGAGAAAAATGAAATGTCAAACCAACCTCATGATGGTGTACCATAATGTATAGTGAGTTGGTACAATTGAATGGTTTTTTAATTCCCATGATAAGATTGACTGCAAATTTCGTAATGTCATCTTTAAAGTGCAAGATTCATCTGAAAAATCTAAAGGGAACAAGAGGAGAAAAAAAAAAAGAAACAGAGATTGAAATTTGGAGCCCAGCGTTGTACCTCGGCCACTGTTCAAACTGTCCCTTGAGATCTGGAGCCCGACACTTCTAGCAGAGAAGCCCTCCCAAGAGCCCTGGGATCTTGGAAACACAGAAGGAACTGGTTTGGCTGGACACAAGAAATGAGCTAATACGATTAATAGATAAGCAACACATTGTCAGGGTGGACAAGCTGAGGAAACAGGAACTCAGCACTTGTAAACAGAATTTGGGCTCACCCAATTATCACTGACTCAGCGGCTGTTTGGATCAAAACAATCTATGTCATCCTGGGCCACCCCATCCTCTCAAGTCAACCCTTAACCCCTCCTCCAGTCCCCCTAAGTAGCTTGGCCCATGGCAAGCTTTCCCTCCTCTGAATTCCCCATCACAGAGAGGGGAGGGAGAATGTGTGTCCAGATTGAATCTTCCATTTCATCCCCAAGCCTATGCTGAAGTATTGATAGGTGCTATTAACAAACCCATTTTACAGACTGTGAAATTGAGAAGTTGAGTTATGTAATGTTAGGTAGCTGGGAAGTGGCAGCAGCAAAGGAAACTTCACAGCTACATTTGTCAAACCCTGCCTTATATGGTTAAAGCTTCAAAAAGCATCTAAGTTTCCTGTGGTTAGGACCTGGGCCTTGGCTTTTTGGTTTCTAAATCTTCATCCCCCAGGGCTCATCACAAGGCTGGATACATATTTAATGCATAGTGATGTTCTGTGGACAGGTTTATATGTAGGTAAGAAATTTAGTTTAAAAAAATGTGTTTTCCCTTATCTGGTACCAGGTACCGGGTACCAGGTGGAAGAATGCAAATTAATGGGAAATTATTTCTGGATGATGTTTTGTTTGGTACAGTCTGTGTCTCCTCATTCTTCTATTAGTAAGAATATTAAGAGGTGAATATTCTTTTAAGGGGTTTAAAGATTAACTCTAGTGTTAATTTCTTATAATAGTTTTATGAGACAAATGTGAAAACCAGTATTGGCTAAATTCTCCTTTAACAGGGAAAGTTTTTTTTTTTTTTTTTTTTGTGGTACGCGGGCCTCTCACTACCGTGGCCTCTCCCGCTGCGGAGCACAGGCTCCGGACGCGCAGGCTCTGTGGCCATGGCCCACAGGCCCAGCCGCTCCGCGGCATGTGGGATCTTTCCGGACTGGGGCACGAACCCGCGTCCCCTGCATCGGTAGGCGGACTCTCAACCACTGCGCCACCAGGGAAGCCCAGGGGGAAAGTATTTGAGGAAAAAGATTCAAACAAAATGGCAACAGATCTGGGATCAGGAATCATATTTCCCACACTTTTGACTTCTAAATGGTCACTCCAACACTCTGACCCTTACACAAAATTTTGTCAAGCCAAGAAAAATCTCTTACCAGGCAAAACATACGAAATACCAAACATGAGGCTGATGTGCACTGGGAAGAAGAAAAACATGTTAGACAAGCAACAACACTTTCACCAGTTTCAATTTACGATTGCTACTCTGAGTCTGGGATTCTTCCTCACAGATGTATTTATATTGGATTGAGACTTTTCTTGCGCTAAAGAAAAAAGCTCAAGTAAATGGTTCTTTTTTTTTTTGCGGTACGCGGGCCTCTCACTGTTGTGGCTTCTCCCGTTGCGGAGCACAGGCTCCAGACGCGCAGGCTCAGCGGTCATGGCTCACGGGCCCAGCCGCTCCGCGGCACGTGGGATCTTCCCGGACCAGGGCACGAACCCGTGTCCCCTACATCGGCAGGCGGACTCTCAACCACGGCACCACCAGGGAAGCCCAAGTAAACGGTTCTTAGAGAGCTGACTTTGGTATCAGCAGCTCGTTGTCTAAGGATGTTTCATCCTGATCGGATCAAAAATAAGATGTTTGGGAGCTGATCCTAGTCGTGAGGGTTGGCTGGTTGAGGGACTGTCCTGAGAAGCAGTCATCTGTCTGGAACAATTCTCAGAATATGAATAAGCATGTTGCTAATTAAAAAACTTCCAAGGTAAAGATATTTACCAGGGTTGGTGGAAGAAGAAAGGTCTTGGTGATGGGAAGTAGGGATTCTCATTTGTTTCCTGGATGTCACCACGACTTGGCGAGTCGGGGGGCGGGTTAGGGGCATTTTTAGTAGGTGGGGGAACAAGGCTGTCATATACTCTCCAATGCATGGCACTTGTCTGGGGAGAAGTGACCAACTCATAAATACTGATAAACTATGGAACAGATGACACAGTGATACTGAAATAGAATCAAAAGAATGGTAAAGAAAAGGCACACATGAATAGGGCTATGGAAAAAGAAATCAATAATAAATGAAGTGTGGAAATCAAAGTTCAGGGATAACTTTTTGGTTTTGTGTTGAGGAGGGAGATAAGGCGTCTGGCCTCTTTCCGAAGTAGGAATAGAGTGATAAACTCCACCCTGGATTAGAATGAGGGTATTAAGGGAAATTACTCTTCAAATTACAGTGAGGTTAACCCCGTTCATTATTGAGCCTTAAGTTAATTATTATTTGTTTGTTTTCCTAAAACAACAGTAGGGCAGAAACCCATTGTGAATCAAACCATTAACGTTTGTTTCCTATCTACGTTCCAATTGGCTCTTTTTTTTTTTTAACATCTTTATTGGAGTATAATTGCTTTACAATGGTGTGTTAGTTTCTGCTTTATAACAAAGTGAATCAGTTATACATATACATATGTCCCCATAGCTCTTCCCTCTTGCGTCTCCCTCCCTCCCACCCTCCCTATCCCACCCCTCCAGGCGGTCACAAAGCACCGAGCTGATATCCCTGTGCTATGCGGCTGGGCAGCTGACACTGGATCCTCAAGGCAGGGAAATCAATTGGCTACTCCCTAACAGGGTCCCTGGCAATGGAGCTATGAGAAAAGTAACACTTACCCATGGGATACATACCCATGGGATACAAATTAAGTGGTCCAACCGCTGAGACATTCTGGCTCAAAACCATCTTTGTTATTTTATATGTCCTTTCTTTACTTTCACATCTGAAAAGTAATCAATATTAGGTGATCAAAATTCTGAAGTGTCTAATTAAACTGCAAAGATAACGGGCAAAGACAAGACAATGAAAGATCAGCAGGAGATTCCTGATTCCAGGCCCTTCTGGGAGCTGGACCATTTACCCCATTACACGAGCAGCTTTACCTCAGCTTCTGGGACCAATTCCCTACCTAGGCAGGTAGAAATTTTAAATTTAACTTTTGAACAGATAACACAGTCATTTGGTTCCAAAACTTTAAACATACAAAAAAGTAAATAGTGAAAAGTCTTGCTTCCTTCAGAAAACTATTTTTATTTTTGGTGAGTTCTTCAGAATATCTTCATGCATAAGCAAAAACAAACATGTACTCTTATGCCCCCCCAGCCCTTTTTTTTTTTACACAGAGATAGCATATACATTCCCTGTCCAATTCCTGCTTTTTCTACTTAAAAATATATTTGGGAGATCTTTCTACATCAGCACCAAAGAGAATTTCCTTGTGTTTTTAAATAGTTGCATAGTCTACTCTATGGACATACCATGATTTATATAATCAGTCCCCACGACGAACATCTGAGTGGCTCCCAACTGTTTCTGCAATGGATAATCTTGGAAATGCCTTATTCTGCACATGTCAAGTCTAAGTGTGAGAAAGATTCCAGAAGTAGGATTGCTAGGCCAGAGGGTGTATCAGTCAGGGTCCCAGCAGGAAACAGCACATTCAAGTTAGGATAACTTGAGGAAGATTTTAATCAAGGGACTATTTACAAATGTGTGAGCCAGATGCAGGCCAACCATAAGGAAGAGTGTAGTATCTGAAACTAACAACAGCAGGGGTTCTCATCACCCTGGGCTTGAGGCGCAGGGGGAAGATATCAACACTGGAATTTGGAAGGAGAGAATCCTGTGTGAGGAGCTAGGATGTAAGCCGATCCTAGGTGACTGTGCAGCGAGGGGGCTGAGGGATAAACATTCCTCACTGTCTCCTCTTACCTGGGGCTCCCCATTGGCTGAACCCAATCAGAAGTCACAGGACAAGGCTGCGGGCAGCTGTACCCATACAAGACAGGATCCCAGGGCACAGTAAAGGGTGGGCAAGGTGGAGGCTGGGTTTGCAGGGGCAGACAGAAGAGACCTGGCACAAAGGGGCCGTTTGTAATTTTTCCTGCTTTTTTTTGGCCGCACAGCGTGTGGCTTGTGGGATCTTAGTTCCCCGACCAGGAATCGAACCCGTGCCCTGTGCAATGAAAGCGCAGAGTCCTAACCACTGGACCACCAGGGAAGTCCCTGCATTTGTAATTTTGATCAAAACGGTCACACTCTCGCCGCTTGTGGCTGTACCAATGTACACAACTGCCTGCGACGTGTGAGAATTTCTGCTTCCCCACAAAGGAAGTGCTTGTGGGGATGGATAATGACTATGATCACGACAACCATCAAGCTCTTGGATTTCTAAAAATTAAATTCATAAACGCAAAGTTGTCTTCAGACTAATATTCATTTTGTATTTCTCTTCTTCTGGGTAAGATTGAGCATGTTTTCATATATGGAAGAGCTATTTCCTTTCTTGTTAACTGTCTGTATCTTTGTCCATTTTTCTATTGAGCTGTTGCTTTTTTTTCTTATTGGTTCGAAGGAGCTTTTAAAGTATGAGGGAAACTGGCCCTTTGTGATATGAATCACGTCTTTTTAAATTTTTCTCCGCCGTTGTCACTTTTCTCTGTCACTTGTCCTTTGATTTGCCTGTGCTATCTGTGTTTTTTTTAATTATTTTTTTTATTTTTTATTTTTATCTGTGTTTTTTAAACCATGCAGAAACTTCTGGGTTCTATGCTTTCAGATTTAAAGGTATTTTCTTCCTTAGCACCTATATTTTGAGTTACAGCTAGAAAGTCTTCCTCCCTCCAAGGTGAGAAAGGAATTCTTCAAACATTTTAAGGAACCCCCAATCGGTCTCATTCCTTCTCTCCCTCGGAGCTTTTGTCTCCCTCCATCCAAACAACTGGGTATTCTTCAGTCCCCCCAAACACTGAGGCAGCATCAAGCCCCGAGTCAAAATGAAAATGGGAGCATGCCTTGAAGTAGCAAACTCAAGAAGCAAACCAGACTCAGGAAGATAGCCAGGAGGAAGAGAGGGTCCCCCCAGGCACACAGCCAGCTCAAGAAGCACTCTCTCATGCACAGGGATACTCAGGGCCAGTGCCACTCCCCACAGGTGCACACATGCACTTGCACCTGAAGGATGCTGGGAACCCTCTCCTGTTGCCACCCAGCACACCAGCCTGGGATGGGCTTGGGAAAATCAAACCCTGAGTCTCCCCTTTCCAAGGATCTGCTATCCCAATCCACGGCGTGCTGGTGACGCTGAAGTGTCTTTAAACCTCTGCTCCTGGCCACGCTATGTACCTGAATCAAGGCTGACCTAGAAACTTCACCCGCGATGGACCAGCTAGCCAAGCCCTGGGTGAGGCGGGCCAGGGGCAGCTTCCAGTCTGCCTGGCCTACCCTCCCTGTACACATGCCAGGTGGGCATCAGTGCAACATGGGAGTCTCCCACTGGATGCAACCCAGCTGCTGCCCCCATGAAGAGTGTCAACAGTCAAGGGGTGTAGAGAGAGAGGCCAGGCAGGGTCCCCATCCTGCAGAGAAGGGGCGAGTAAGACCCAAATGTGAACTGAGACTCCAAGCTTGCCGTGTGTTCCATTGTCCCGCCAGATTTCACTAACAAAACACAAGTTCAAAGATAAAATGATTAAGAATTTCAAGACAACCACAGGAGAGCAATCAACCAAGTGTGGGACTCTTCTACATGCAGGGTCCCTGGGGACTGAAGCCGGCCCTGGCTACAGTGATGAGAGTAACGAGAGCTTCAGGAAGCCTGATCTGTTTGGAGTCCGGGAGAGTTTTAAAGAGCTTCATGAACAAATCCAGGCAGGATGCCAAGATGGGAAATTAGATTTTCCAAGCAAGCAAGAATCTAGTACCAGAAGCCTAACTGGAAGTGGAGTATGAGTCACCAGGAACAAAGAGAGGGAAGAGGCGTCCCCTGGCCCAGCGCAGGAGAGCGGGACTTCTAATTGTGTAGCGCTGTGTGTGTACATCTCAGCTGCTGAAGACAGGGAAGGTTTTGCAGATGCAGAACAAAGGCAAAGATGTGATACCATCAGAACAAAACAGAGGGACCAGAGGCCACAAGACAGATGACCAGATAACAAGGGAGTCACACGCAAAGTGGCATTCTACAACCCTGGTGCGCCCAGCACCTAGGGAACGTCCACAACCGTGCAGGCCCTCTGCTGAGGGGTAATGATGGGAGATGACATCACATCTCACAAAGATATCTCTGTGGATGTTCTGAATGGATACGATATTATGGGATAAGTTGAGGTGCCTGGATAGCTCATGGGTGGTAGGTGGCAATTGTGACTTGGAATCTTTTGGATTTCTCTAGAAAACCCTGGGTGAGACCTGATAGCGTGATAGTCAGGAGGACTTTTTAATGTGTTTCTAGCTTGAATTCAAGTCTGCCGTTTTGTGTGCTATGAAATGCCAGTTGTAACTCCGGTGATTCTTCACTTGGATTAAATGCTCACGTTCGCACTTAGATCTGGCTTTTGCACAATATAAAGGAGAATGGTAAAATTCATGCTAGTAATTAAATTTATGTTTTTTTACTTAGAATGATCTTCAATAGAAAAAAAAAAGGGCAAGTTGAGAGACATCATTGAAGAAAAGAAAAAGCTTTATATTTCAGTACCTTTGGTGGTACTTTTTCCTCCTTTTTAATCCAATGGGGCCCTGCATTTTAATTTTGCTCTGGGCCTTGCAAATTCTGCCACCAGCCCAGCCTGTAGTTCACTGCTGCCTGACAAGAAACCAAAGCCTTAGGTTGAATTCAAGGCTGCCACCAGCCTTTCCAGTGTTCCCACTACTGTCCCACACAAGTGCGGAGCTCTGGACAACACATCACATCCTGCTCTGACACTCCCCTCACCACCCACCCTGCCCCCTCCCCGACTCCCCACCCAGCAATCCTTGCCATTGCTACCCAAACAAAAAACTATCCATTTTTAAGGCCCAGCTCAAAGAGATGCAACCTGGGCAAAATGATTCTTCTCTGAATTTCAACTCCTCCTAAACAGACAGACAGACAGACAGACAACCCTCACGGAACTTGCTGCCCCCTATTCTCCTGGTAGAGAGCAGAATGCTGTCTTTTCTCCTACCCAGCACAGCCTGACACCTTGCGCATCTTTGCTAATCAATGAATGAATGGATTCAGAAAGACTCTACAAATAAAACTACATGCTTTTTCTCCTGGAAATTAAAAAAAAAAAAATACAAAAAAAAGCACAAAGAAGAAAGTAACAATCATCTTTATTTTTACCACCAAGCACCAACCATTGTTTACATCTTGGCATATTTGTTTCTAGTTTATGTCTTGTTTTGGTAAAAATACTTCTACACGCTCATTAAAAAAATTAAAAATAATGTATAAAAGTAAAATCCCAGCATCCTGATATTTCCATCATTAACATTAGGTGAACAGAATCCCAGAGATCTTTCTGTGCATAGACACACACAACACACACACTCACACAGATGTTTCTGTCTAAATTTAATTTTCCTTGGAAAAAAACTGAAGCAAAGGCTGAAGAAATTGTTGACATTTGAATTATTTCCGTAAGAAAGAATAGCTCCCTAAAATATCCCTTTAAAGTTAAAGAAAATTACAAAAGACATTAGGAAGTTGGAATATGATCTGTTCACAGCATTCTAACTGTTCCACCCTGTTTACTGATCCATGCTTTCAAACAAGAGAACTAGGACTTCCTTGGTGGTGCAGTGGTTGGGAATCAAGTCATTTCCTGCGACAAACAGGTCAAACCTTATCACTGATGCGCACATTACTAGGAAACATTTTCTTTAGAGCAAATTTTGCTATGGCCTCGCTTCCACCCCTTTCGTCTCTAAGCCAGAACTGTAGGGGGGAGGATACTTGGAAACCTGTCCAAGATGCGGGACAAGTGACGGAAGGCCTGTTGGTCTCAGCCGCCGGAGTCAGTTAGTGTGACACCTGGGGGGGGGGGGGTGACTCCAGCCCTCTCGCTGGCTGCACCTGCCTCTGCACCTCCCACCTCGTTCCGCTCAGTTTCTAAGACTTCTTGCCAAACAAAAGCAAGGAAATCGAACAAACATTAAAAGAAAGAGAGAGACAGACAGACAGACAGACGGGACATCTAGAGTTTCTCAAAGCCATCGCTAGCCACACAAGTGGGTTGATGGATCCAATTAACTGGGTTTAACTGGTTTCTTTGGTCAGGGTTGAAACGCGAGCGTCGACTCGCACCCGGTTCCTCATTCTTTCCCGACCCTGGAGGGGGACCCACTCCTGTCCCCGCGACGCTGTCCCATCGCCCCGTCCTCCCTCCAGCTTCCAAGCGATGGGTCTGAAAGGACATAGGACACTCCAGCTCCGGTGGCCCCTCCGTGACCCTCTCTCGTCCGGGAACAAGGGATTGGCTAAAGTCAGTTTGCTCTCTTGGAGGGCGGGCGGAAAACCCCGGACCGGAGACCCGAGCCGGTAACCCAGTTTTGCAAGGCGCTGTGGATCGAGAGGCGTTTTACTTTTGAACTTGACAGTGGCTCTCATCTCGCAGCGGCCCGCACCCTCGGTGTGGGAGGTGGTGGAGCCGCAGGGCTGGGCGCGTGAAGACGGCTCCCAGGAGGGGCGAGGAGCGCGGGACGGCCGGCCAGGGCCGAAGGCAGCGCGGCCGCGGGGGCCAGTCAGTGGACCCACTCCAACGACCCGCCGGGTCGCGGGGGGCGTGGGCAGGGGGCGGCCCCCGGGAGAAGGGCGGCGGCAAAACCCCCCCGGCCCGGAGCGTCGGCGGGAGCCCGTGGAGTCCGGGTCGTGGGAGAGACAGGAATCTGGAGAGGGATTCCGGGAAGCGGCTGCGGGGAGGCGGCGTTCGCCCGGTCCCCGCCACCCCAGTAGCCCCACGTTACCTCGGCTGTTTGGCCTCGCCGTTGTCCTCAGGGTGCCAGCCTCGGGCGCACCCTCCGCAGCCGGGCTCCGCCGCCACCCCTCCGCACCCCTGGTCGGCGCTCGCGACCAGGATGCGCGCGGCTGGCGGCCCCTTCGGCAGTGACGCCTGTCGTAGGGCAAAGGCGAGAGAAGTGGCGGGGTGGTGGCCCTCAACCTCCGCTCCGAGGATGCCCCGGATAGGTCCTCGGGGTCTCCTCCCCGAGAGGTGGAGCAAGTCTTTAGGGCGGGTGCGCGCTCCGAGCGCCGGCCCCCAGCGGAGAGCTCGGGCCCAGGCGGGGCGGGGACACCAGGTCTTGGTAATTTACCCAGATTTATTAAGACGGCGCCTTCCGCCGCCACCCCTCTTCCATGTAAGCTCCACTGGGGAAGAGAGAAAGGATTTTGGCTGTTGTGTTTACAGCAGGGCTGGAACAGTGCCTGTCACTTAGAACAATACCTAGCACATTTAATCTACTCAATAAAAATGTGTTGAATGAATGGAACGAAAGACCGAACGGGCTCTCTCCTGCACCACCCCCTCTTTACTAGTTCCACAAATTGCTCAGATCATAATTCTCCAATCAATAAAACAGGGATAAAAATAGCTATCATTGAGTCGTAAAGGCTTGGTATAGTTCCAGGCTCAAGCAGAACTTTGTAAACATGGTAAATATTGGCTCCCTCCCCCTTCTCTGTGGGTCTTTCCTCTGTGCTCCTGGTTGCCCAGTCCTCCACCGATCAACGTCTTTGGGGGTAGGTAGAGAGGAAAGACAGTCCCTCATTATTTTGTTTACCTATCATTTATATCCCATCAATTTCCAAAATAGAACATGAGGTAACTTTCAGTAAAATGTATGTAAATTAAAAAAAAATTATTTCTATTTATGTTTTGGCCGTGCCTAGGGGCATGCCAGATGCAGGATGCTAGTTCCCCAACCATAGTTGGAACCGTGCCCCCAGAAATGGAAGGGCGGATTCCTAACCACTGGACCACCAGGGAAGTCCCAAATGTATGTATATTTTAAACATTAAAGCTACTGAAATGTACATGTTAAAATCCTTTTGAAGGAGGAGAAGAAAAAGAAAAAACAACTAACCATCTAAGTAATTCTAATTGGGAATTCAGTTTCACTTTCAGTTTTCTGACAAGGGAGGAGTAGGATGTTTCACACTTTTTGTAGATGTTAAAAAAGAACATTTTCATCCATCAAATTAACTAACATTGGCTGTTGCCCCTCTGTACGAAAGGCACAGAGACGATCATAAGAGGTTGTCAGACTGCTTCACATGTTACCCTTACTCTTCAAGAGGAGCAGAGTTCCCACCAGCCCCATAAAACCTTACGGGAACTCATCATGGGGCCTTGGTCCTCACAAAAGACATTCAACATTGAAAATATTTTCAGCAGCAGTTTAAGAGAAGATGCAGAAATAGTCTCTGAAAGTGGAGGAAAGCCAATTCAAAATTGCATGTATCTTTTTATAAAGACATATGCATATATTACAACTAAAAATATATCAAAATGTTAACTATGACTAATTGAAGATTGGGTGATTATATATGATTATTTTTTTCTTTTTACTTTCTAAATTTTCTAGGTAAAGATTTTTACTTATACAATCAGGGAAAAGATTTGTTTAAAAACAAATGCTGGACTTCCCTGGTGGCACAGAGGTTAAGAATCCACCTGCCAATGCAGGGGACATGGGTTCGAGCCCTGGTCCAGGAAGATCCCACATGCCGTGGAGCAACTAAGCCCGTGTGCCACAACTACTGAGCCTGCGCTCTAGAGCCTGTGTGCCACAACTACTGAGTCCGCATGCCACAACTACTGAAGCCTGCGCGCCTAGAGCCCATGCTCCGCAGCAAGAGAAACCACCGCAATGAGAAGCCTGCGTACCTCAACAAAGAGTAGCCCCCGCTCTCTGCAACTAGAGAAAGCCCACGTGCAGCAACAAAGACCCATCACAGCCCAAAATTAAACAACAAAAAACAAATGCTGTCCACCCCAAGATGTAAAGAGTTTAGTATTTGTCACTCCACTCTTCACAAGAGAAAAGCTGAACCAATGGTAAAATCAGCTCTTCTTAGATCCATTAGTGAATGGAGGTCACAGGGCAAACTGCAGCCCCCAAAACTGGAGAGACGGGCAAATGCAGAGAATCAGTAGACAAGGAGCAGAAGCCTCAGAAAACAGGAAAACAAACCGTGCTTGACTTACTGCTGGAGGCTGAGCATGGACTAGCTTGAGAGTTAAAAACTCCTGGGGCGGGGGGGGGGGGCGCGGGGGGCTTCCCTGATGGCGCAGTAGTTGAGAGTCCGCCTGCCGATGCAGGACACATGGGCTCGTGCCCCGGTCCGGGAAGATGCCGCGGAGCGGCTAGGCCCGTGAGCCATGGCCGCTGAGCCTGCCGCGTCCGGAGCCTGTGCTCCGCAACAAACTCCTGGGGAAAAATCAGCCCGGATGTAGAGCTGGAGGTGCCTGAAGGCGTGTCTGACGCGGAGCTGGGCGGGGTAGAGAGTAGGGCTCAGTAGTCGGGATGGTGGGAGAAGGAGGAGGGGGCGGCAATCACTTAAAATTGGTGCCGAAGCAGGACCAGAAGCCTAAATTCCAGGAGGGTGAGAGAGTGCTGCGCTTCCGTGGACCTCTTCTTTGTGAAGCAAAGTGTGTAAAGGTGGCCATAAAGGATAAACAGGTGAAATACTTTATACATTACAGTGGTTGGAATAAAAATCGAGATGAATGGGTTCCAGAAAGCGGAGTACTCAAATACGTGGGCACCAATTTGCAGAAACAAGAAGAACTTCAAAAAGCCAGCCAGGAGCAGTATGCAGAGGGGAAGATGAGAGGGGCTGCCCCTGCAAAGGAGACCTCAGGTCTGCAACAGAAAAGTGTTGACGTGAAAACAAAAAAGAACCAACAGAAAACACCTGGAAATGGAGATGGTGGTAGCACCAGTGAGACACCTCAGCCTCCTACAAGAAAAGGGCCTGAGGAGACCCGACTGTTGAAAATGAGGAAATATTCATGAACAGAGTTGAAGTTAAAGATTCCTGAAGAACTAAAACCATGGCTTGTTGATGACTAGGACTTAATTACCCGGCAAAAACAGCTCTTTTATCTTCCTGCCAAGAAGAATGTGGATTCCATTCTAGAGGATTTTGCAAATTACGAGAAATCTCGAGGAAACACAGGTAATGAGTATGCTGTTAATGAAATTGTGGCAGAGATAAAGGAATACTTCAGTGCAATGTTGGGCACCCAGCTACTCCACAAATTTGAGAGACCACAGTATGCTGAAGTTCTCACAGATCACCCCGATATACGCCTATGTCCCCGGTGTATGGAGTGCCACATCCACTGAGATTATTTGTACGTATCAGAGCAATGTTGGCCTATACACCTCTGGATGAGAAGAGCCTTGCTTTATTACTGAATTATCTTCATGATTTCCTAAAATACCTGGCAAAGAACTCTGCAACTTTGTTTAGTGCCAGTGATTATGAAGTGGCTTCTCCTGAATACCATCGGAAAGCTGTGTGAGGTGCTTATACTCACTCATGTTTGGATCTCTGTAAACACATTTTTGTTTCTTAGTGCTTCTCTTGTACAAATGATGTACTTTGGAAATGTTAGTGTATAACAGAAGTTATGTTTGTTTTCTGTTTGATTTTAAACAACAAATAAAAGGGGTTACAGCTCGTTTTTTCTTTTCTTTTCTTTTTTTTTTCATTTCAAAGTTGCTACCAGTGTATTCAGTGATAGACAACAGAGAGATGTACTGTAGAGTGTTTTATTGCTTAGTTGACAAAGCTGCTTTTGAATGCTGGTGGTTTTATTCCTTTGACACTACACACTTTATAATATGTTAATACTATATGACAAAATGCTAGTTCCTAGTGCCTAAGGTTCAATTCAGTGTGTATAACTGAACACACTCATCCATTTGTGCTCCCCCTTTTTTTATGGTGTTTACAGTAAAGACCCCATCATTCGCAAGTCATCTATGTTGTTCCTTAGGCATTTTATCTTTGCTCAGATTGTCAGAGAATGGTGGCTTGTTTCATGGTTTTTGTGTTTGTGTCTAATGCACATTTTAACATGATAGACACAATACATTGTGTAGCTACCGTTTTCTGGAAAAGTCAATCTTTTAGAAATTGTTTCCCAGACCTTCAATAAATTTTTTCTCTAAATTTCAACAAAACAAAACAAAACAAACCCCCAAAACTCCTGGGGACCCAGTCTTAGCGGGGTCCTCCTACTTTCTTGAGCTTTTCTCACAGGTGCCCCACCAGAAGGAAGAGAAAGTTTCCTTCCCGTTTAGCCACAGGGAGGTGAAAAGTAACCATCTGAAATACACTGAGAGTGTTCTGTTTAAAAAAAAAAAAAAGCCTGATTTCAAGGGGAATTATTTTAGCCAAGTCTACTGTGACCCAGCTCAAAGGCAATTAGACAACTCAGCCCCCTCAAACCTTCCTGTCATAAGGGGAGGAAAAACAGGGACAGAGGCTAAGAAACTCCTCTGAGGGTCACAGTCCAGAGGTTCAGGCTCATTAAAAAGAATAAACAAACCCTGAAATTTAATTTTAAAATTATTGAATGTTTCCCCTCCACAAAGCCTTCCACCACACCCATAAGACTCCAGTGGATTACAACTCTATTTAAGAGAGAGTTTCTAGGGAAACCCAGAGACAACAGGGAATACAAAAAATGAAGATACTGGAAGAAATCAAAGCCTCTGACACCTACAGGGGCAGCAAGCAATTAAACACAGACTAACTCTTAACCAGATAAACATGACACTTCATAGTAAAAGATTATTTATCTCAGCTCCTGTTATCTGATACATTATGTCCAACTTTCTACAAGAAGTATAAGGAAAAAAAAAAGCAGGAAAAACACAATCTGAAGAGACAGAGTAAGCTTGAGAACAAGATTAAGATGTGACAGAGAATCTGGAATTATCAGACTAGGTGAATACATGACATCATGCATTCATCAAAACCCATAGAACTGTATAACATAAACAGTGAATTCTATTCTACAAACTATTACAGCATTTGGTTAATATTAATGTATCAATATTGGCTCATCAATTGTTACAAAGGTACCACACTAGCCTAAGATGTTAAAGATAGGGGAAGCTGTGTGGAGGAGAAGAGGCCTGTGGGAAATCTCTGTACTATATGCTCTATTTTCCCATAACTAAAGTCTACTATATTTTTAAAAATACACATTTGTCCATTCATTCAGAAATATTCATTGAGTATCCACCCATGCCAAGCACTCTTGTAGGTTTTGGAGTGAGTAGAGTATATGACACAAGCCAAGTTCCTGCTGTCCTCTGGAGCTTATGTTCTAGTGGGTGGGAAGGTTGGGGTGATAGTGGTAGAAACTATAAATAAACAAGATGACTGCAGAGTGACATGAAGACAAAACAACAGGTGGTGAGCTGGAGGGTTCCTGGCTGGTCTGGGAGGGCCTTTCTCAGCTGAGGACATCTGGGCTGAGATCTGAGCTATGAGAAGTCTGAGGCCAAGAGTTCCTAGAGGGTGGGGCTACAAAAATAGTTACTAATTACGAAGGGGACCAGAGTAGCTTTACAGTGGCAAATACTGGCAGAGGTCGTCTTAACCAAGCAATGCAATCAAACACCATCAACGATGGAACAAAGTCAAATTCCACACCACTCAACAGGGAGCAATACCATATCTGTGACACTTCTGTCAAATGTGCGTAACCAGAGAGAAGGACATTCTCCAAAATCTCTGGCCGCTAGTCTCCTAAAGTCACGGAGGTTAAGTTGTGACGGTCAAAGTCTAAGGAATCATTCAAGACTAAAGGAAACTGAAGAGACATGACAACTAAATGCAATCTGTGACTTTGAGACGGATCCTTTTAATCAGAGAGGGCATGACCAGTGACACTTGAAGAGGGTCAGAGGACTAGACGGTATTCATGTATCAAAGTTGAGTTCCTGATTGTGAGGCTGTATTGTAGTTTATATAGAAGTGTGTTCTTGTTTGTAGGAAATAAACACAAAAGTATTTAGGGGTGATGGAGGCACCAGAAAATGGTTCAGAGATAAAGGGCTCTGTACTGTAGTTCAACTTTTCTGTAAGTTTGTGATTGTTTAAGAGTAAATTTTTATTGAAGATGTGCCAAGAAGGAAGCAGCGAGGTAATACAATTTTGGGTCTTTGTGGAAAGGCATGAGCTGGAATTATACATTTGTACATCATGAGCATAGAGCTGAGATGTTAAATAATCAATTGTGCGGGGCCACCTAAAGAACAGGTGGAGAAGACAGATGAGCACCGGGCCCCTGGGTCTCACCAATGTTTAGATGGCCAGGGGGGAAGTAAGGCAAAAAAAACAAGCAAAAAAAAGTCATACATGGTCAGTGTGGTTGGGAGGAAACCAAGAGACTAGATGTCATGGAAGCTGAGAGAAGAGAATTTCTTGATCACTTCTGTTGAATGTGTTGAGGGGTTAAGTAAGACTAACTAGTGACCAGGGTTTTGCCACTCAGAGGCTGCCGGTAATCTTTTTTTTTTTTTTTTTTTTTTTGCTGTATGCGGGCCTCTCACTGTTGTGGCCTCTCCCGTTGCGGAGCACAGGCTCCGGACGCGCAGACTCAGTGGCCATGGCTCACGGGCCCAGCCACTCCGCGGCATGTGGGATCTTCCCGGACCGGGGCACGAACCCGTGTCCCCTGCATCGGCAGGCGGACTCTCAAACTCTGCGCCACCAGGGAAGCCCTGCCGGTAATCTCTTGATAAGAGCTGTCTCAGTGGAGCCCAGTTAGAGAAGAGGCTGAATAATGGCTCCCAAAGATGTCTACATCATGACCCCCAGAATCTGTGACTATGTTTACTTATGTGGTAAAAGGGACTTTGCAGATGTGATTAAAGATCTTGAGAAGGGCAGATTATCTTGGATTATTTGGGTGGGCTCAGGGTAATAATGAGGCCTATTTAAAAGGGAGGCAGGAGGATCAGAGTCAGAGAAAGAAGATGTGAGGACAGAAGGAGAGGCCAGACATTGGAAGATGCTGTCCTTGAAGACGGAGGATAGGAGCCGTGAGCCAGTGGATGCTGGTGGCCTGCAGAAGCTAGAAAAGGCAAGGACATGGACCTTCCCCTACAGTCTCCAGAAGACACAGCCCTGCTGTCATCTTGATTTTAGGGCTGACCTCAAAAACTGTAAGATAATAAATTTGTTTTAAGCGGCTGAGATTGTACTAATTTCTTATAGCAGCAGTAGGAAACCAACACAAGGAGAGAGGGTTAGGAACAAAGATGGGAGGTGAGAAAGGAGAGGAAACAACTTTGAAGAAGTTTTGTTGTGACAGTGAGCAGAGGAAAGGGGTGGGAACTAGGGTGGGCCATGGGTATTCATGGGTCATTGAGTATTTTTAATTTTTAATTAATAGACTTAATTTTCTTTTTCTTTTTTTTTTTTGCGGTACGCGGGCCTCTCACCGTTGTGGCCTCTCCCGTTGCAGAGCACAGGCTCCGGACGCTCAGGCTCAGTGGTCATGGCTCACAGGCCCAGCCACTCTGCGTCATGTGGGATCTTCCCGGACCGGGGCATGAACCCGTGTCCCCTGCATCGGCAGGCGAACTCTCAACCACCGCGCCACCAGGGAAGCCCTAATAGACTTAATTTTTAAAGGCAGTTTTAGATTTATAGAAAGATTGCGTGGAAAGTACAGAGAGTTCCCATCTTACCCCTCCCTCCAGTTTCCTCTATTAATATCTTGTAATAGTGTGGTACATTTGTTACAATTGCTGAGCCAATGTGGATATATTATTATTAACTAAAGTGCCTGGTTTACATTAGGGTTCACTCTTCATGCTGTACATTCTATGAGTTTTAACAAATGTATAATGTCATGTACTCACCATTACAGTATCACACAGAGTTAGTTTCTAAAAATGCCCTGTGCTGCCCTATTTGTTCTTCATTTTCTCCTCCTTAGCCCCTGGCAACCACTGATCGTTTTACTATCTCCATACTTCTGCTTTTTCTAGCATGACATACAGTTGGAATAATACAGTACATAGACATTTCAGACTGGCTTCTTTCCCTTAGCAATATTCATTTAAGGTTTCTCCATGTCTTTTTGTAACTTGATAGTACCTTTCTTTTTAGTGCTGAGTAATATTCCATTGTACGGATGTACGACAATTTGTTTATCCATTCATCTATTGAAAGACATTTTGGTTGCTTCCAGGTTTTGGTCATTATGAATAAAGCTGCTATAAACATCCATGTTGGACTTCCCCGGTGGCGCAGTGATTAAGAATCCGCCTGCCAATGCAGGGGACATGGGTTCAATCACTGGTCTGGGAAGATCCCACATGCTGCAGAGCAACTAAGCTGGTGCACCACAACTACTGAGCCTGCGAGCCACAACTAGTGAGCCCACGTGCCACAACTACTGAAGCCTGCACACCTAGAGGCTGTGCTCCGCGACAAGAGAAGCCACCACAATGAGAAACCCGCACACCATAACGAAGAGTAGCCCCCGCTCGCCGCAACTAGAGAAAGACCGCGTGCAGCAACGAAGACCCAACACAGCCAAACATAAATTAATTAATTAATTAAAAAAACATCCATGTGCAGGTTTTTGTGTGAACGTTTTCAACTCATGGGTAAATGTCAAAGAGTGCAATTGCTGGATTGTATTTTAAGAGTTATATTTAGTTTTGTAAGAAACTACCGAATGGTCTTCCAAAGTGGCCGCACCATTTTGCATTTCCATCAGCAAGGAATGAGAGTTCTCACTTCTTCATGTCCTCACCAGCATTTGGTGCTGTCAACGTTTTGCATTTTAGCCATTCTAATAGGTGTGTAGTGGTATCTCGTTGTTTTAAGGGATGGGTATTTTTAAGATGGGAGATTACTATGCATGTTCACAGTCTATTGAGAATGGTCCTATGGAGAGTGGTAAATTGATAATGGGGAAGAGGGGAGATAAAGGCAAGAGTGAAATTGTTGAGGTAAGAGGGGGGACTCCAGGAACACTGGAGGGGCTGGTCTTAGGTAGAGGCGATGTTTTGCCTTTTGCAACAGGAGAAAGGAAGGCAGAGAGAGGGTAGATTTGGAGGCAAAAGATAAGAGAGTGTCTGACAACTTTTGCTTTTTGAAGGAAGTATGTGGCAAGGTCATGTGCTGAAAATCAGTGTCTGGACAATACTCTCGTATATCAAAGACTTCATAATGGGAGGGGACCTGTGAAGGAGTTCCTCTGGACTGAAGAGAGTACTCATAGGGGTGTGACCCTTCCCTTCATAAAATCCACACCCCTACACCTCTCTACTCTCCTGGGGGTGGGGGGAGTTCAGTGGAAAGAACGCCAAATTAGGAGTCCAAGACCTGCCTCTGGTCTCAACTCTGGCATGAACAGCTCATTGGTCAAGTTTACTTCTGAGGTCAGAGGCTTAGCTCTAACTTGCACTTGGTGGCTCCAGGCTAAGATTCTAGGTGCTGTGCTCATGATAAGCTATGAGTTCTCCCTCAAACTTGCATGTGTGACAATGCTGGAGTCAGCTCCTCCCCTGAGTCTCTGACTGAGAAACCCCAAACTGTAGTTTGACCACATTTAGTCTCTCTCTGTGCAGCTGCCCTCCTTAGCCCAGGCAAGTGGAGTAAAGGAGCAGCGAGGAGCTGCTTCTTTCAACTCAGTTGCAAGCTGTCTCTACTAATAGCAGTTCAGGGCATTGCAGCCTTGGCACCTCGTGCCCCTGTGAGCGATGAAGAGTGGATGCCCGCATCACCCCAACCTCAACTAAGGGACTAAGCCACAGGCACATGACTCTCTTTCCCCACTTCTGATTCTCAGAATGACTCATTTCCTTCCTCTTTCCAGTGCTTTTTAAGCCAGCATTGCCCTCTACCTTGGCTCTACCCGTACCCTCACCTTGTGGGGTGTGTACCAGGGCCTTGTGGCCACTGCAGTTGAATGCAGTCGAGATCATCCCCCACGCTTGCTTGAGAAATGGGTGCCACCAGGGCTTGAAAGGAAAGAAAAAAAGAAATGAGGGGATTTGAGACAACTTTCTCATCTAGAACTTGCCTGATGGACTATGTGACTCCTGAAGTCTCTTGAGACTTTGTATTGTGGCAATGAATTAATTTTGCACATACATTAATAAATATCATCTAGTGAGTGACTACATAAATGTAGGTTGATTTAAAAAAAAAAACCCTAAACCTCATTGTTTTCTCTCGTACTCCAAGTCTCCTAATGGCCCATGACCATCTGTTGGGAGAACTCTGTGCATAGAAAGCTGTTGGATTCCCAGGAGACCCCGCTTTTCTACGGGAGTAGCCCAAAAAGGCAGGTAGCTCATATGAGGCTGGCAAGGGCAGATCAAGGTCCTTGGACTCAAACCTAGGCCCCCGTGCGTCTCTGGGAAGCAACGATCCAGGGAGAATTCAGTCCGTGTCTACAGAGGGAAAGCTGTAAGAAACTCCAAGACAAATGCTATAAGCCCTCTTGATGGGATTAGTGCCCTCTTAAGAAGAGGGAGAGATGACAGTTTGGGGCAGAGAGAGTTGGAAGTATGGGGGTCATTGAAGAAGTTTCCAGGAGGGAATTGGTTCTATGCACCCAGAGTGAAGAAGACTTCAGCTGCAAGGAAGGATTTGGAGACCAGCAGTGTGCCAATGGCCACTGATGCTGTGAGAGCAGATGAGCTGCTCCAGAGAGATTAGGGAGTAGGGCCCAGGGATGTGAGGACAGAGCAGCAAGCAACCTCAACATGTACAGAACAGCAGAGGAAGATGAGCCTGTGGATGAGACAGGAAAGGAGGGTCAGGGAGATGACAGAGAAAGCAGGGAGCTGTTGCAGCTGCCAAGGGAAAAGGATGCACGGAGGAAGTGGTCCAGAGTCAAAGGGCACCGAAATGTCAGGAGAGTTAAGGGCTGAGCAGTTGCCTGTGACCTGGTGGAGCACGCGTGCTGTCCAGTTGGGAGGGCGAAAGCATGGGCTGAGGACTGAGACCAAGAATGTAGGGGGCTTGTTTGCAGGAGGTTTTGCTGGGAAAGCGTGGGAGGGAGCTAGTGTTGCACGTGTGGGGTGTAGGGAGGAGAGAAGTCCTGCTTCATTCTTACCCTTTTTCTCCTGCAAGTGGGAGAGCCCTGAGTGTGTTTAAAGGCTGGTGCAAAGGACCTAGCAGCACTTGGGAGGTGCAGGCAACAGAAAACCAGGAAGCCTGAGGTCTGAGTGGGTGGAAGTGCCAGGCGATCTCCCCAGATATGTTCAGACGAGGCGTTTCTAAGAACAAATGGTAATTTCTACTTACATTTTGGAAGGTTTCCGGGGTGACGAGTTTGTCCTGAAGAAATCAGTCACTGCCTCTTTGGTGCTATCTGGAAGCCAAGGGCTTCGCCTACCCTAGAGGGAATACACTTTTCAATTCCATAATATGTTCTTTCATTTAAGAAGTACTTTCTTCTTCATTTGTAATTAGACCTTAGTACACAGAATAGAAATTATTAATTATAATCCTCAGTACATGACATTCGCTCATCACTGGTCCATATTTGTCCTGCCTCAGATTAGTTATTTTATTTTTAGTATTTATTTATCCAGTTTTATTAAGTTCTAATTGACATACAGCACAGTATAAGTTAGTTACTTAAAATAATATAATAACATCTATGAACCCACTTACCCTCTTCCCTCCCCAATCTAGACCCCCTAACAATAACCTACATCTAACTCTTCAGCTTCGTGACCCTCTGCCTGCCCCCCAGCTGGGGCATCCAGAATCCAGTCCACCAGCTCGTTCTTTTCTTTTTTTGTATCACTCTGTTGCATCTATATGTAATCCTTTAAAAGCACTTTTAAAATTTGAGTTGTTTTTAATTTAGAGTCTTGTGGGACTATATTTTTTTCATATGATGTTAAATTTCTAAGGCTCATGCACATTGTTGCAGGTGACCGCGTTCATTCCATTTGAAGCTATATAATGTTCATCACATGAATAGAGCATTGTGGAAGCCAGAATTCTAAGGGGGCCATGAAGCCTCCTAGGCCCTGGTGTGCACACACATCATTTAATCAAACACTAGGTGCTGCTGTGATGGGATTTTACAGATATAATTGGGGTCCCAAATCAGATCTTAAGAAAGGGCACTGGACCACTCACATGAGCCCTTGAAATCTGGGTCTGGAATCAGAGATAGAAAGCTGCAGTGGAATTTGCAGAAGAAGACTGTCATGTTGTGGAGAGGACCCTGTGACAGGTGGCTTCTAGAGGCTGAGAACAGCGCCTCCTGACAGCCAGCAAGAAAGTGGGGCCTCTGCACTAACAACCACTAGGACCCGAATTTTACCAACAACCAGTGAGCTTGGAAGTGGACACCAGCCTCGGATGAGATGGCTGCCCTGTCCAACACCTTGATCCAGCCTGGTGAGACCCTGAGCAGAGAATCAAGCCACGGTATGTCCTGACTACTGACCTACAGAACTTTGAGACAGTAAATGGGTATTGTTTTAAGCCACTAAGTTTTTGGTAATTTGTTATGCAGCAGGAGAAAATAAACCCAACCATAATCTATTGCCCCATTTTTCCTTGAGTATTTGTGTTGTTTCCAGGTTTTTATTATTGAGAGAAGTCCTGCTCTAAACACTCTTGTATACTTTTGCTGGTTTTACAGGTGAAAGAGTTTCAAGTATGTTTCTAAAACAGAAACTGTTGATGTGAATTTCTAACTTTAGGAGGACATGCCAAACTTTCCTCCAATGCTCTTACATCAGTTTATACTCCTACCAGCAAATATGCAACTATTTTTGTTTATATTAGCTTCTATCTCAGTTGCATGTGGTTAGAAGATCTGGTTTGCGTGATATCTATTCTTTGAAATTTGTTTAGGGTTTCTCTGTGGCCTAGTATATGATCAGTTTTTGTAAATGTTTCATGTGTGCTTAACAAAATGTTTTCTTTAAGTTTTGGGTGCATAGCTCTCTCTATTTTTTTTTTTTTTTAGACGATTAAATCTTTTACCTTCTTGCAGATTTTTTTGCTGTTGGTTGTTTACTTGACCTATCATTGATTGAGAATGTTGTATTGAAACCTTCCACTGTGAAGATGGGTATGATCAGTTTCTCCCTATATTTCTATTACTTTTTGCTTCACATATTCTTGGAGAATTATCATTTTTAGAGATCTTCCTCATCCTTAGTAATACTTTTTGATTTATTTTGTATTGTATGACTGACCATAAATCCTGATTTGTCTAAGAAGTCTTGGTTTATTTCTCTTTCCCTGTTGTAATTCTTAATAATATCTTTTATTCTCAAAGGTATGCTGGTTTATACAATAAATTATATATAGTTACCCTAATTTTAGATGATATTAATATTGCTACAAGAGCTATCTTTTGGCTAGTATTTGCCTGAGATGTCTTTTTCCATGCTTTTGCTTTCAACCTTTGTGTGCTCTTATGTTGTATGTATATCTCTTCATCTCTATTTCAGTTATTTCTGTGCTGATCTTTATTTTTTCCTTCCTTCTGCTAACTTTGGGCTTTATTTGTTCTTCTTTTTCTAGTTCCTTTAGGTATAAAGTCAGATTGTGTATTTGAGATTTTTCTTGTTTCTTGAAGTAGGCCTGTATTGTTATGAACTTCCCTTTTAGAACTGTTTTGCTGCATCCCATAGATTTTGGTATGTTGGATTTCCATTTTTGTTTGTCTCAAGGCATTTTTTGATTTTTCCTTCAATTTCTTCGTTGACCCACTTGTTGTTCAGGAGCATGTTGTTTAATCTCCACATATTTGTGATTTTTCCAGTTTTTTTCTTATAATTGATTTCTCATTTCATACCATTGTCATTGGAAAAAATGCTTCATATGATTTCAGTCTTCTTAAATTTATTGAGACTTGTTTTGTGGACTAGCATATGATCTATCCTGGAGAATGTTCCATGTGCCTTTGAGAATAACGTGTATTCTGCTGCTTTTGGGTGGAATGCTCTATATCTATATCTGTATCTATATCTATATATACATAACTCCATCTGGTCTAAAGTATCATTTAAGGTCAATGCTTTCATATTGATTTTCTGTCTGGATGATCTATGCATTGATGTAAGTAGGCTATTAAAGTCTGTTACTATTATTGTATTGTTGTCAATTTCTCCCTTTAGGACTGTTAATATTGTCCATATATATTTAGGTGATCCTATGTTGGGTGCATAGGTATTTACAAATGTTATATCTTCTTGTTGAATTGGCCCCTTTATTGTTATGTAATGCCCATCTTTGTCTTTTACTATATTCTTTTTTTTAAAGTCTATTTTTCTGATACAAGGATAGCTATCCCAGGTATCTTTTGGTAACCATTTGCATGAAACACATCTTCCCTTCACTTTCAATCTGTTTGTGTACTTACATCTGAAGTGAGTTTCTTGTAGGCAGGATATAGATGGTCTTGTTTTTTTATCCACTTAGCCACTCTATGTCTTTTGATTAGAGAATATAGTCCATTTATATTTAAAGTAATTGTTGATATGTATGTAGTTATTGCCATTGTTTTACTTGTTTTCTGGCTGTTTTGGTAGTACATTTTTGTTTTTCCTTTTTCTCTTGCTTCTTCCCTTGTGGTCTGATGACTTTCTTTGGTGTTATGCTTAGATTCCTTTCCCATTATCTTTTGTGTGCCTACTATAGGTTTTTGCTTTGGGGTTACCATAAGTCTCACATATAGCAGCCTATATATATACAAAAGTCTATTTTAAGTTGATAGCAAGTTAAGTTTGAATGAATTATAAAACTCTACATTTTTACTCCTACCATCCCAATTTTTATGTTTTTGATGTCACATTGTACACCCTTTTATTTTATGTATCCCTTGACTAGTTATTGTAGTTATAGTTATTTTTACTACTTTTGACTTTTAACCTTCACACTAGTTTTATAAGTGATTAATCCATTACCTTTACTATATATTTACCTTTACCAGTGTGAGTTTTAATTTCATGTTTTCTTGTTACTAATTAGTGCCCTTTCTTTTCAATTGCTGGTTTAGTGGGATGAACTCCTTTAGCTTTGGTTTGTCTGGAAAACTCTTTGTCTCTTTTTCAATTTTGAATGATAGCCTTGCTGGGTAGAGTATTCTTGGTTGAGAGTTGTTTTCCTTTTATTACTTCGAAAATATCGTGCTGTTTCCTCCTGGACTGCAAAGTTTTTGCTGAGAAATCTGCTGATAGTCTTAGAGGGGTTCCCTTGTATGTAACAAGTTGTTTTTATCTTGTTGCTTTTAAGATTCTCTTTAACCTTTATCTCTTTTTTTTTTTAACATCTTTATTGGAGTATAATTGCTTTACAATGGTGTGTTAGTTTCTGCTTTATAACAAAGTGAATCAGTTATACATATACATATATCCCCATATCTCTTCCCTCTTGCGTCTCCCTCCCTCCCACCTTCCCTATCCCACCCCTCTAGGTGGTCACAAAGCACCGAGCTGACCTACCTGTGCTATGCAGCTGCTTCCCACTAGCTATTGGTTTTACATTTGGTAGTGTATATATGTCCATGCCACTCTCTCACTTTGTCCCAGCTTACCCTTCCCCCTCCCCGTATCCTCCAGTCCATTCTCTAGTAGGTCTGACCTTTACCTTTTGACATTTTAATTATAGTATGTTTTGGTGTGAGTCTCTTTAGATTTATATTTTTTTGGAACTCTCTGGGTTTCCTGGATCTGGATGTCTGTTTTATTCCCCAGGTTGGGGAAGTTTTTCAATCATTATTTTTTCAAATAAGTCCTCTGCCCCCCTTTTCTTTCTCTCCTGCTTCTGGACCCCTATAATGCAAATGTTATTGGGTCCCATATGTTTCTTAAGCTATCTTCACTTTTAAAAATTCTTTTTTCTTTTTGCTTCTCTATTTGGGTGAGTTCCTCTGCCCTGTCTTCCAGCTCACTGATTCTTTGTTTACTTCATCTAGTCTGCTGTTCAATGCTTCTTTTGTATTTTTCAGCTCAGTCATTGTATTCTTCATCGCTGTGACTTCTGTTCATTATTTTCTTATGTTTTCTCTCTCTTTGTTGAAGTTCTCACTGTGTTTATCTATTTTTCTCCTGGGTTTGATGTACATCCTTACGACCATTACTTTGAACTTTTTATTAGGTAAATTACTTATCTCCATTTCATTAAGGTTTTTTTCTGGGGTCTTTTGTTACTCTTTCATTGGGAACATATTCCTCTGTCTCCTCATTTTGCTTGACTCTCTGTGTTTATTTCAATGTATTAGGGAAACAGCTATCTCTCCCAGTCTTGAAGGAGTGGCCCGTGTAGGAGATTAATGTTATTATTTAAACTTGCCCTAGCTTTGGTTGTCACTTGAACCTTTGTGATCGTCTAGGCAGCCTGATTTATTCTTGATAGGTTCAGTCATTGAGGGTGTGCCAAGACCTTTGAGTGTTCCAGAGGGAGGGATCTCTGTCCACACCTAGTATTAGGCTGATTAGAAGCTAGACGCTCAGGCAGCAGCTTTTCAGGTATGCAAATATATACCATCCTGTGAGACTGCAATTGTAAAGGCTACTGACCTCCAGACCAGATGATCTGGAAGTGTTTCCTGTGGCTCCAGTTGAGTGTGTGAGCTCCTTTCTGGAAGGTACTGGTGAGCTGTAGTGAGGCCAAAGGAGAGCACAGAGATGGTGTCTCCTGGCCTAGGTTCCCTGAGAGCACTTCTGTAGCCTGTAGATGTGTGGTAAACCTGAAGCCTACTTCTTAGGCTGGCTGAAGCTCCAGGATAAGTATTTAGGCCTTTTTTCACAAGGGCACTGGGGTTGTTTGTTTCAGTCTGCTGTCTGTGCATTGTCCTGAGGATGGTAGCCTGCCAAGAACCGTCCCTCTGATTGTTTCAGACCAGTAGGTCCCAGAAATGCAATCTCCCCTGGCCCATCAAGGGGCATCTCCTATGTGAGCTGTGAGTGCCT
Source organism: Monodon monoceros (assembly GCF_005190385.1). NCBI lineage: Eukaryota > Metazoa > Chordata > Mammalia > Artiodactyla > Monodontidae > Monodon > Monodon monoceros. The sequence continues at coordinate 11,854,447 of NW_021703767.1, forward strand.
TCCTGGCTTTGGTGGGGCCATGGGAGCACCTCTGTCCCTAGAGAGAGTCCAGACAGGGTTCTACCCCTCCAGCAGATGCCTTAGGATTAGCAAATGAGTTTCCTTCCCATATGGTCTTGGTGTGGTTCAGACTGTGGCTTTTGTTCAAGGTCCCAGGACAAGTGAGTATTCCTGTGAGCCCTTTAAGAGGGGAATCTCTGTCAGCTCGGTGCTTTACAACCACCTAGGGGGTGGGATAAGGAGGGTGGGAGGGAGATGCAAGAGGGAGGGGATATGGGGATATATGTATGCATATAGCTGATTCACTTTGTTATACAGCAGAAACTAACACAACATTGTAAAGCAGTTATACTCCAATAAAGATGTTTAAAAAAAAAAAAAAAAGAGTGGAATCTCTGTTCCCTACAGCCCTATTGTTGCAGGAAAGAAAATAGGGCTGGAGAGAATGGTCATGTCCCAGGTCTCAGGTGAGTCCCTGGGACAGCCACCAAGTGTGGGTTCTTGGCTTTGCACAGGAAAGAATTCAAATGCAAGCCATAATAAAGAGAAAGAAGGTTTATTCAGGGAGATATGCACTCCGCAGACAGAGTGTGGGCTATCTCAGAAGGTGAGAGGCCCCAGGGTATGGGTTTGTCAGTTTTTATAGAGGTGGGTAATTTCATACGCTAATGAGTGGGAGGAGTATTCCAGCTATTTTGGGGAAGACGTGGGGATTTCCAGGAATTGGGCCACGGCCCACTTTTTGACCTTTTATGGTCAGCTTTGGCACCTGTGGGTGTGTCATTTAGCTTACCGATGTATTACAGTGAGTGTATAATGAGGCTTAAAGTCTAGTGGAAGTCGACTCATCCACCATCTTGGACCTGGATGGTTCTAACCAGTTTATGTCATGTCTTCAATGGCTATCATTCTTTTAAAGGTTGTGCCTTGCCCCCTTCCTGTCTCACTATGGTTTTCCTGGACATAAGCTCCATTGGTTTTCAAAACAAGACATTTTGGGGGCTTCGGTTCAGGTCCCAGGGATTGGGGTGCCTCATGTGGGTACAGACCCTTCCCTCTTCAGGGAGAGGCTCTGTATTTGTGAGATCCCTCCTGATGGTGGGTCTCTGTGCCAGGGGTGGGGTTTTTGGTGAGACTGCATCTCTGCCTCTCCTATCTGTCCTGATGAAGACTCTCTTACCCTTTGTTGTGGAGGAGCTGTTCAGCCAGTTTTCAGACCTTTATCAGAGGGAATTGAATCATATTTATCTGTAAATTTGTTGTGTCTACAGGATGTGGTAAGTTCAGTATCTTTTTATCTTTTTATACCTCCATCTTTAACTACCCCCTACCCCCTTATTTCTTGATAGTTTATTAGACTCATTTTAACTTCTTGGACTTTAAAAACATTTCTGTTTCTGATGGAATCTCTAATCCAGAATTGTTTTTGTTTGTTTTGGAAATGGTTATTCTTACCAAATGTCTTTTGCTATTTTGACCTGTGAGCTCATTTTTCCATGCTGAGGCTGGGGGTGGGGGGTGGGGATTGATGTCTCTGTTAGGCATTACCTATGGAAGAAAGCTGGACTCTAGCCCACACTTCCCCCGAGGGTGATGGGTGAGACGGGTCAGTGCCAGACACCACCGTCAAAGCTTCAATTCAGTCCTCAGAGTATCAGGAATTTTCTGGGAAAGGCAGCGCTGAGGAAAATTCCAGAAGCGGAATTCCCACACGTGGCTGTGGAATTTTCCGTGAGCTGTGTGAGCAGTGGCCGGTTGCCAGCACAGACATCTAAGAGGAAGAGCAAAGATCCTGGCCTGCGGGCTTTTGAGATGTCTCTGAGGAGAGCAAGTTATCCCATCACTGGAAGCCCAGTTCTACTTACGTCTGTTGGAAACAAGAGGAATCATCAGTCTGACCGAATATTTACTGGGAGAAAAGGTGACTGAGAGAACAAACCGATGTGTTCTCATCGAGTCATCATCTGGCAGATTCAGTGATGGGCTGTGGGTGCTGGGTAGTCTCTTTACTTTTTAGGTGGTAGTTTCTTGAGTTGCTCCATCCTGTGCTTCTTTGTCTGAATCATTGGGCAGGATTGATCCTCTCTGCCCCGTATTTATCATTTCACTTATTTAATAGCTGGTTGGAAGAAAAGTCATAATATAATACACACACCTCAAACCAGTCAGTACTTATCCTTACTACATGGCATATGCGCTATTCCTTTCCTTTCCTCTCCTTTCCTTTCCTCTTTTTCTCTCCTTCTGTCTGAGACTCACTAAAGTGATTTCATGACCCATTAATAGGTCCCAGGATACAGTCTGGAAAACATGGATTTGGAGGAAGGCAAAGGAAGCCCACAGGCTGCTGTACGTGAGGGGGTGATTAAACACAAAAACAGGGGAGGTTACTTCTTAGGTTCAAATTAGTCAGGCAGACACAGTGACAGGACCTCCCCCACCAGCTGTCCTGGCAGGCTGGGAGGCTCTGCCCCTGCCCGTTCTTGGCTGGGGCAGCCACAGTGGTGAGGTGACTGTGTGCCACAGCAGCGTCCCAGGCTGTGCTGGGGGCTCAGCCAGACAGCAGCTCAACACACATCTCACAGCGACCTGTGGGTTTCCTCTGCTTCCCTCCAAGTTAGTGTTTTCAGAGTCTAGCTCAGGACCTGTTCGTGGGTCATAATAGGAATAGGAAATAATCATAGGTAATAATCATAATAGGAAATAATAGGAGATAATAGGAAATAATCAATTTAGTGAGTCTCAGACAGCATTAGAAAAAAGAAAAGAAATGGAATGGAATGGAATAGAAAAGAGCAGAGCACATTGTACATAGTAAGGATAAGTCCTGGCCTGTTTCGAGGGTGCCGAATATGGTGTCTGTGTGGTGGATGGTGCGTGTGGTGTGTGCGGGGAGGGCTGTGGTGTGCGGAGTATGCGGGGAGGGCTGGGGAGGGGAGTATGCGGGGAGGGCTGG
>NW_021703767.1:11857412-11928001 GCF_005190385.1 Monodon monoceros
GGCTGGGGAGGGGAGTATGCGGGGAGGGCTGGGGAGGGGTGTATGCGATGTGGATGTACTGGGATGTAATCAGGAGTGGCTTTGCCTCGAGGCTGATGGGGAAAATTTTCACGTATTGAGTTACGGGGAAGTCATTCTGGCTTATACGTGGTTTGCTCTGAACTTTGTGTGAGATAGAATGGCCTGGCTCATGCCCTGTCAAACATACACAGCACATCTTTAACCATTAAGGTCAAGAATATCCACTTCGAAGGTGAGGACAAATGACTCCCTTTCTGTGTCCATGTTAACCCTCCCTTGAAGATAAGGTTCCCTTCCCAGACACCAGGGTCCAGCTCTCTCACTGTATATGTACTAAGCTGTCTCTTTTTTAAAATTTAGATAAAAATCTATAATTTATACCGACTTTTTCTTTAAATAAACAAGGTTTTCTTAAAAAAATGTTACAGAGGGATTTTTTTTCATCAGTTCTTCATACAGTACAATCCTCTTGTTGAACAAAAGTTATACTGGTAATGAGTATTTACAGATCCAAAACAGACTCGAGCTTCAGATATAAAACATTTAACCTTCATTCTAGTCCACTGATTCGTCACAGAAATTCAGTATCTGCCCGGATATACACAATTCAGTAAAAAGCTGTCTCTTCTGAAACCTCGAAGGAATGCTCCCTGTCATGTTAAACGCGTGTTCTTTGTTCTGATAAAGGTATGACTGTGTTGACAACCATGCTTTTATGCAGCAGTTTCTCAGAGCTACTGAGAGGCCGCCTCCCAGGCTACAGTCCTCAGTTTGGCTCAAGTAAAACTTTCTTCTCTTCCTTATTATATATTGATTATTGATTATTTGCTTTGACAAGGCTAATGACCTTGAACTTCAGGGACCCTAGCACTTTGCAAAGCCCTGTCTCTATTTTGGTAGTTGCAATGCTGTACTGTATTATTTTCCTTAAAGAGGGAAAAGCTTTATGGTAAGTCCCCTACATACATGCGAACCTTCAAGCTGTGAACTTTCAAAGATGCGAACGTGTGTTCACATGTCCAGTCACGTGTTAGTTCACGTGTCTGATGTACATTGTCACCTGCGTGCATTCTCTACAAGTGGTTGTGCTTTTGTGTACTTACTTTGTGTAGCTTACTGATGAAGACCTGATGGAATTGGAGGCCCAGAGAAAGGACGAAGAGAGACAAGAGGAAGAAGTAACGGAAGAACAGAAGAGATTCACTATGCAGGAAACGGCAAGGGGACTTTCTTTACTTGAGGAGGCACTGTTAGTTTTTGAGGCACAGGACACAAATGTAGAACGCGTACACGAAGGTTGCAGCAGCCGTTCAGGATGCAATCCAGTGCTACTGTGTCATCTACGATGAGAAAAAAAGAGCTACTACCCAGACATCACTGGATTGTTTTTTCAAGAGGGTAGATAGAATTGAATCCAGCAAGGAACCAGAACCTGTGCCATCAGCGTCAGGCGTGAGTGAAATTGCAGCCCTCCGTCTCCTGTTGCTGACGATCCTTCAGCTCTACCATCTCCCACCGCCTCTCCCTCCTCTAGTCAGTAACTCTTCTTGCCTGTTCACTTGATGCCAGCCCCTGGATGCCAGCTGTTGTGCTCTACTGCTGTACTTTTCAAGGTACTGCACTGGAAGAGTTAAAATGTTTTCTTTATTTTTTTTGTAATGTTTTTTATGTATTATTTGTGTGAAAAGTATTATAAACCTATTACAGTACAGTACTATATAGCTGACTGTGTTAGTTGGGTGCTTAGGCTAACTTTGTTGGACATACGAACAAATTGGACTTACGAACGTGCTCTCAGAATGGAACTTGTTTGTATGTAGGGGAATTCCTATATTCCCCTCAAACCCTGAGCCTGTTTCTGGTTGTGCTGTAGCACACTGTACTTCCTGTGAGTCACAGTCAAACAGGAAAAACACAAAATCTTATGCTTTCACTTTCCACCTAGCAGCCAGCGCCACCTTGATAAGCGCAAATTCACTCTCTCACGTGAGCTTCCTCGGAATAAAATGCAGACTCCTCAACCGGGCCCAAGGCCTCCTGTTCTTGTCCCTGCTTCCTGCTCCTGTCTTATCTGGACCCCCTCCTCACCCCATTCTCTGCCCCTGCTATAGTCTACATTAGTGTCCTGTCCTCCAACCCTTTGTTCACCCTCCTCCCTCAGGGGGTTTGCATGCAAATGCTATTCCCTGACCCTGGAAGACCTTTGACCTCCTCTTTTCCGGCTGCTCCTTTCTTTCCTGGTCTCTGCTGAGCTGTCCCTCCTTCCAGGAAGCCCTCCTTCCCCAAGTGTGAGGGGAACTGATTGTTTACCATCCTTTGTTTACCATCTCAGTAAACAAAGCATGCTGCAGCCATCAAGCCACTATGGCCACCCCTACGGTGAGCCCTGAGGGAACTCAGGATGGAGATAAACTGCCCACTGCCAAGTCCTCAGCCACTGCTGCCCCCCCGTCCTGTGGTGCACCCTGAGGGGACTCAGGGTGGGGAAGCACACGATACAGGCCCTAGATAGCTAAGGTGCATATCCAAGGAATGATTTCAGCGAGTCCAGACTCTTGCATCTTCCAGTACATAGAAAAGCGCTCAATTCTTTAACTTGAGACGTCTGCTTTTCTTTAACTAGCAGTTATATTTTGCTGTTCTGACTACCTGGTCTTTGTTGCAAAACCCCCTATACACCCTGGATCCTCCCTTACCTCTTCGGAGCTGTCCCTCAGAGTTCTTCTGAGAGGCTCTCTCCCTGGCTTGAAGTCCTCAGAAAGTCTGCCAAATAAAACATAATTCTCAACTTTTAGGTTGTGCATTATTTTTCAGTCGATGTGATCGTCCTGTAAAGCCCAGGGCATCCGGCACTTCTACCATCAGAGCCCGCTGACACCACGTTAAGGCTTAACTTGACCCTATGCTGTGTGCCTGCCCCATAGCAGTTCCTGTTATGATTACTCCAGGTGGGCCCTGCTGCACGTGCTTGCTCCCTTAACACCAACCCTAAGAGTCAGGAGCTGCTGGGGAGGGGGTGTAAGATGGGTTCAAAGATGTATTACACAACATGGGAAACATAGCCAATACTTTGTAATAACTGTAAAGTAATCTTCAAAAATTGCATAAAAAATTTAAAAATTAAATTAAAAATATAATCTAAAAAAAAAAACAACAAACCAGTCAGGAGCTGTTATCACCTTCCCCATTTTACAGACGAGAAAACACAGGCTCAGAGAGGTTAAGTAACTGGCTCAAAGTCACACAGTAAGTGGTCAAGCCAGGATTCCAACCTTAGGGTCTGCCTCCAGAGCCCCTTTGGTGAGCACGAAGTAGAAGGTACTCGATGAGAGCTAGTTAAATGGATTAAGAGAACAGAACATGTAAAACTCGTATGTAACCTAAGCTGATCTTTAAAAAGAAAGCTCAGAAAAAAAAAAAAAAAAAAAAGCTCAGGTGAGCCCCCAGATGGGGTTGGAAATGACAGGTGGCACAGGGGCTGGGGAGAGCTGGATTTCACTGCAAATGCCACTGTGGAGCTGTGTGCGCTTAGAGGTAGCCCTGGGGGTAAAGGAGCTCCAGGATTGAGGATGGGGGCTCCAGCGAGGTGAGCACGATACCGGAGAAGTGGGGAGAGACAGCGTGCTCAGGCATCAGAGAGGAACCCCCCCAACCTTCTGCAGGGCACAGGGAGAACCAGAATCTCAAAGCACATATTGTAAGGCTGTTTGCTGTGGATTTTGTGATGTAACCATTGAGCACTCCGTACCCCGCCTTGATGCTTTCTGGAGTACTCACAGAGCTTTTTTTGTGTGAGCAGATTCCTTTGACAGAGCTCAAAGAAGTCTAAGGATGCAGGCCCAGTGAGCTGGCCTCATGCGTTATGACAGGGATTGGCCGGAACCCATCATACTTGGATCTTCAAAGCGACAGGGGTCCTAGCAGACTTCTGGGTTCTAGAATGAATGCCTGAGTGAATCATCGTTGATGCAAAACTACCCTCTCATTTCACTGGAACTGCCCCTGGTCTCATAGCCCCAGACTCTAGCTTTTCATTTTTTGTAAAAATTAAACTCTACCTCAAATGTTTTGACGTGCCCAGTAGGTACAAGTAATCTTATGGTAAAGCAAGTGCACTTTTAGCAAAGAATCCTACTTTCAGCAGAGAATTCTTCATTTCTGGTCACATCTACTATACTAGCAGTGGTAATGTACTTTGCATAAAATCTTTGATACCTGGAGGTATAAAGCTCTATATACAAAACCTTTCTAAGGATGTTTATTTGCAATGAACCGATTGTTGAGGAAGATGACTGGTTACTATTTGGAGGCATTTGTTCATCCTTAAGACAACTCTTTAGACAGGGTAGGCCACATTTTAAGACGGCAGGGTGGGATCTGTGGTATGTCTAAGGGCCAGTTCCCCTGACCCCTCAGGACACCTGTAAATGCCTTTGTTCCTGCTCCAAGGCTCTAAGTGAAGGGTGTATTGGACAGGGCTCCGTCTGCGTGGGGAGCAATGTGCTCCATTGTAGCCAGGTTGCTCTTGTCTAACTGTAGGACTGGTGAGGCCTCCCAGGCCCAGTGAGGTTTCCTGTGCCGCCGCAGGGGAGCCAATCAGCAGAAGTGCCCCAGCCTTGAGTACAGGAGCGGGGTGGGGGAGGGGGAATTAGGAGGGAGCGGAGTCTCTGAGACGGGGCTTGAGGGTGTCTGGGATGGCTCTAACTAGCCTGGCTTTATCGTCTGCCGCTCCCCATTTGGTGAGTCAGGAACCTGACTGGGCCTCTGCAGATGGCTGCCAGCTGCCCTGCTTGTGTCCTGAACTCCCAGACTTTCTTCTGTATCGTTAGATACGGGAACTTGCGTGACTTTGCCAAGAGGTGCCTGGGTCTGGGCCTTCTTTCAATCTGAGCACACTGCTGATGTCTGCTAATATGGCGGTGGGGCAAAGACCTTTGAACCACTGGTTCATCATCACGTGAGTAAAAGCAATATAGGTGATTTAATTTTTAGAAAACAATGGAAACACATTTAAATAGATATATGTTTATTTTTAACATATATTATAATATGTAATATATACTATATATATAATATGGAATATATAATATGTGTAATATGTAATATTTTAAAAGATACATTTTAAAAAATATATATTAAAATAATAAAAAATGTTTTTAGGGTTAAACAAAACTGCAATGGCTATTATGGGCTGAATTGTGTCCCGCCCCCCAAATTCATATGTTGAAGTCCTAAGCCCCAGTACCTCAGAATGTGACTGCATTTAGAAGTAGGGCCTCTAAAGCGGCGATTAAGATAAAATGAAGTCATTAGGCTGGGCCCTAATCTAATATGACTGGTGTGCTTATAGGAGGGAACTGGGACACAGACACAGGGAAGACCACGTGAGGACCCAGGGAGAAGACAGTCATCTACAAGCCAAGGAGAGAGGCCTCAGAAGGAATCAACCCTGCCAACCCCTTGATTTCAGACTTCTGGGCTTCAGAACTGAAAAAATAAATTTCTATTGTTTCAGCCACTCAGGCTGTGGTACCGGCAGCCTGGCTGGCTAACACAGTAGCCATCTTGTTAGTGTCTGTAGCATCTTTTATGCTAGGCAATGGCTCCCTCTGCTGGGTCTTTATGTTAAACGTCAAATGCCCTGAAAACAATGCATTTCATGTTTGGACACTATAAAATTACGAACAAAGTACTCAGATACTTCTTTATAGAATCCTCGATAGAATTAAGAATGTAGAATCTTCACTGGATGCTTTACAGAATCCTTCACCTGTAAGCAGGGTTGATATTAAAAATATTCAGCAGCTGGGGTGCGGGGTTGCTACTGTGCCCGGTGTGGAGGCTGGACTGAGAGGAGGGGGTGGGGAGGGTCCTGGGGGAGGAGCTGGGTGGCCAGGGCAGCATTGGGAGGACCAAGGTGGGGGGAGCAACTATGCACCAACGCTTATGGAAGATGCAGCCGTGTGGAGGGTCCCGCTGAAGATCAGTTTGTAATCATATAAAATTGTTTTCTAATACTTCCTTTTTAAAACTGCAAATCGTTTTGTTTTTTTTTTATTAATTATTTATTTATTTATTTTTGGCTGTGTTGGGTCTTCGTTTCTGTGCGTGGGCTTTCTCTAGTTGCGGCGAGCAGGGACCACTCTTCATCGCGGTGCGTGGGCCTCTCACTGTTGAGACCTCTCTTGTTGCGGAGCACAAGCTCCAGACGCGCAGGCTCAGTAGTTGTGGCTCACGGGCCCAGTTGCTCAGCGGCATGTGGGATCTTCCCAGACCAGGGCTCGCACCCGTGTCCCCTGCATTGGCAGGCGGATTCTCAACCACTGCGCCACCAGGGAAGCCCTAAAACTGCAAATCTTTAACTTAGTCTAGTGCTGCTAGAAATAGTCCTCAAGCAAGTACTGCTTTCTAAGCAGGAAATCACTGTCCTTCTGTCATTTGTGGTTGTTCAACACACATCTCTTGTAAGTCAGATTCATGCTATTGACCTCCCTCCCCTCCTGGTGGACAAAATGCATCGCTAATGCTACGAACGAGACAGAAAGTCTTGAGACCAAGTCTGGTGCATCGCAGTTAGAGGGTTAAACTTTCCAGCACTTCCACCGCTATGAAACAGAGGGCAACCCAAGCAATTTGGGCTCCAAAAAGCTATCACGAGAATGAAAAAATCAGCTCCTAGGTTGGTGCACACAGTAAGCGCCCAATAAATAATTTTTAAATAAGTGAATGGCGATCGGACACCATGAAATGAAAACACTTGGCAGCCTGTGTTCCAAACTTGGGTCGTCACTAGGCTGTTCTAGATCGCTCCTGTGAAGTGAGGATTTTCTTCTGCTGTCCAGATAGCACCTTTTCTAGATGCAAATGAGAAAACCAGGGGTGAAAGCACAGAGCCCGTCCAGCCTCAGCCTCCATGACCCAGTCCAATAAGAGGAAACAGCATTTGAAATAGGGACTGCCTGGCATGCCCAGGCTGTGTGGAGTGGGGTGTGTGGTCAAACCATACTCCTTAGAAGGATAAGGAAGCTTCCAATGAGTCCTAACTTGAGCTTCCCGTTCATTCCATCACTCATGGATTCAGGAAGCATTTACTGAGTGCCTCCCATGTGCCCGGCACGTGCAGGGGTTATGGCAGTGAGCACAAGGGACACAGATCCTCATTTCTGGGAGCTTACACTCATGAGGGGGACAATTACACAAATGTTGTAATCGTGATGAAGCTAATTAGGGAGAAGTACAGGGTGACAGGGCAACATGAGAACAGGAAAAGGAGCAACTTCCAGCTGTGAGCAGCTGGGAAGGCTTACCCAAGACAGTCATCTCTAAGACGAGGCTTGGGAGGGGAGGCAGAGGGTGTGGTGACGTGGGTAAGCCTTTCAGGAAGACAGAACAGCCTGTGTATATGTCTAAGGCAGTGGCAGCATCAGAGCAGACAGGGACGTGGCATGGGGGTGCTCAAGTCCAGCTGTGGGGCAGTGGATTTACCCAATTCCCAAGAAGATGCCCACACCTGGGCTGCACTGGTCCAGAGGATACGCTTTTTCCAAACTTGCACAAAGGGGTTTTTGGGCTGGCGGGTCCTGAAACCTGGCTCATTCAGAAAACTGAAAGTATGACAGATCATGGGGAGCGAAAACCTCTTGGCCAGTTGCCAGCTGCTCCTCGTAGATAACTGTCCTCATCTTTTCATGTTGACCTACAAGTCCTGGACTCTCTGTTCAGGTAAAGTCCCTCTCCACCCACTGACCTTGCCCCTTAGGGAGATATCTCTTATCCCCCTGCATAAGCTCTCACCTCCTCTGGAGCCAACCAAATGCTTCATGTGCTTACATCCCACCAGAATCCCCCGAGACCTTGGTTTGTGGCTGTGGTCACTCTATGCCCAGTGCATAGCACATAGTAGGTGTTCAACTAAATGTGTAGTTGAATGAATGAATCTGTTTTCAAAAACATGGGGGCCTCTCTTTGGGAACAGCTCTTACTCTGCCTGAATGCAGGCTTCATTGTAACACGCATTTAGCGCTCACTTCTGTGCATAATGCCTGCAACCACCAAAGGTGATACACACTCTTAATCTCTAACATCTCACCTCTCTGGAGCTACATCAGCCTTCCAGAGGCCACCAAGAACAAAAGAAAGCACTCTCAGAAAACAGTGCACTGAGGACCACGCTCTGAGTGCTGCAAAAGCAACTGTCAGTACTCTCTGTCCTAGCTTATTAACTCTTATTTTATACACAATGATAACTAGTGTTGATTCTCTGTTGTCCTAGCCTCCTGCAGAATAGAAATTGTAAAAAGAAAGCATGGGTCATTGGGTTGGGGGGTGGAAAGAAGGAAAAAAGGAGGCTAGCTGGATTAGTTCAGCCACGGCTGCTGCTTCTGGGACCCTCTTCCCAATACTCTTGCAAGGACACATGCCCTGTAGACAGTTCTGCTTTTCTGCTCCAGTTCACCCTTGGAGGTTGCCTCTGTGGTGTGACCATCAGCCCCCAGCTTCTATTTCCTTCTATTTCCTCTTTCTCAGGCTTAGCCTCTGAGACACCATGGAACTGACGCTGCCTATTCTGATTACGTGCAAAAATCATATCCCAGCCATCAAGCATTTGATTCTCAATTTCCAATTAGTTGCAAATTGGTGATCACTTAGCCTTGAATAACATAATTTCCTCCGAGTATAAGAAGATGCTTACAATGAGAAATTCCTTGCTTACACATTTTTTCTTTTCTCTTTCTGGCACCTGCCTGTGGTTTAGATGCCGTATTTTAACTTCTCCTTCCTCAAAGGGTCAACCCAACTCTGCTATCTTGTTGCATCTGGGTCTGTTCCTACTTCTACCCACAGTCCAAAGTTCACAGGCACTTCTCCGATCCCCCTCTCAGCTGGGCTTTTTCCTTGGGCTCTGTCCTAAAAATAACTTCACTACCATCTCAAATATGCCTAATCACCCCACCTTGCATAATTTCTGTTTTCTGCACGTCGATCATACTTTTTTTCTAATACATCAGCAAATATTTAGTGACTTCGTATTTATGTGCCCAGTATTCTGTAAAGTGTAGTTGGGGAGATAGACTGGAAAACCCGATCTTGCCAACTAGAGTCATCTCAGCGGGTGAGAATACAGGAAAGCGTGAGATATGCAGCCTGGAGCACCCGGCACTGGGCAATGGCTCCCCACTTCTCTCCTCAGCGATGCAGGGGAACATGATATTTCCAGCTACCATGCATCCCCATCGGCTTGGGGTTGCTCCGCCCCTTTCCCAACCAAGAAAATTTAGGGAATGATGGGATATTATCAAAGGGACAGCCTTTTTTTTGTTTTTTTTTTGTTTTTTTGTTTTTTTTGCGGTACGCGGGCCTCTCACTGCTGTGGCCTCTCCCGTTGCGGAGCACAGGCTCCGGACACACAGGCCCAGCGGCCATGGCTCACGGGCCTAGCTGCTCCGCGGCATGTGGGATCTTTCCGGACCGGGGCACGACCCCGTGTCCCCTGCATCGGCAAGCGGACTCTCAACCACTGCGCCACCAGGGAAGCCCAAAGGGACAGTGTTTTTAATCTTTATTTTATATTGGAGTACGGTTGATTAACAATGTTGTGTTAGTTTCAGGTGTACAGAAAAGTGATTCAGTTATACATATACATGTTTCTATTCTTTTTCAAATTCTTTTCCCATTTAGGTTATTACAGAGTATTGAGCAGAGTTCCCTGTGATATACAGTAGGTCCTTGTTGGTTATCTATTTTATTTTATTTGTTTTTTTATGTTTGGTTGCATTGAGTCTTCATTGCTCTTCGTTGCAGTGCATGGGCTTTTCATTGCAGTGGCTTCTCTTGTTGCAGAGCATGGGCCCTAGGCTTGCAGGCTTCAGTAGTTGTGGTGCGTGGGCTCAATAGTTGTGGCTTGTGGGCTCTAGGGCACACGGGCTTCAGTGGTTGTGGCGCACGGGCTTAGTTGCTCCGCGGCATGTGGCATCTTCCCGGACCAGAAATTGAACCCGTGTCCCCTGCATTGGCAGGCGGATTCTCAACCACTGTGCTGGGGAAATCCCTGGCTATGTATTTTAAATATAGCAGAGTGTACATGCCAATCCCAAACTCCCAGTTTATCCCTCCTGCTCCACTCTTCCCCCCTGGTAACCACAAGTTCCTTCTCTAAGTCTGTGAGTCTGTTTCTAATTTGTAAATAAATTCATTTGTATCATTTTTTTTTAGATTCCACATATAAGCAATATTATGTGATATTTGTCTTTCTCTGTCTGACTTACTTCACTTAGTATGATAATCTCCAGGTCCATCCATGTTCCTGCAAATGGCATTATCTCATCCTTTTTAATGGCTGAGTAATATTCCATTGTATATATGTACCACATCTTCTTTATCCATTCCTCTGTCGATGGACGTTTAGGTTGTTTCCACGTCTTGGCTATTGTAAATAGTGCTGCAATGAACATTGGAGTGCATGTATCTTTTTAATTATAGTTTTGTCCAGATATATGCCTGGGAGTGGGATTGCTGGATCATATGGTAACTCTATTTTTAGTTTTTTAAGGAACCTCCATGCTGTTCTCCATAGTGGCTGCACCAATTTACATTCCCACCAACAGTGTAGGAGGGTTCAAAGCGACAATCTTAAATATTCTCTATTTCTCAGAAGAGTCATCTTTAGAAACGGTGATACTTAGCAATAAGTCACCATATCACACCTTACTGAGTCCCATCCATGCAGCTTAGGCAGCTGTAGCTGAGGATGGCTGGCCGCGATAAGGCTGTTTTCTGAGAACAGATCACACTTCAAGGAAATAAACCGAGTTCTTGAACTGCCTTTGCTTCCAAACTGCTGACTGCGACCGGCAGGACCACACCGCGCTGGCAGATAAGCCTTGAAAAGGGGCAGTTGCTGTCAAGTTCTTGGTCGACCATGATCCTTCCTTACTCAGGAGGACCGTGTGAACATGAGTGTCTGCACACTCAAGCTTGGAGGCCATAACTGTCATTTCTCAGCCTCTCTGAGTCTTCATTTCCTCGTGTTGAAACATGGGGATCTTAATTCCTACCTCTCAGGGGCTGTGGTGGAAATTCAATAATTTTGTGAGAGCCCTTAGCACTGTGCTAGCATTAAGTGCTTGCTCAATAATTATTTTCCGGGTGGAAAAAAAAAGGTATTTACTTACAAGCCTGCTATGCAATTTTGCTTGATAGAAGTACGCAAGGGCCATCTGCCAGTGATATCTTGCTAAAATAAAAACAGGTGGAAACTGTCTTAAGTGGAATTGCCTATAGAAGAGGTGTGTCCGTTATCATTGTTTTATAGGCTTCAGTTAATCCAGTGTGTTCCTTGCTTGCTTTCCTTCCCAGGAATTGTTCCGTGGGTGAACTCCGTGAGCTGGGGGCTGTGATCATTAGACCAAGGCCATGCACCTGTCCCCTGTGGGCCAGTTAGCTCAGCTTGGTTCCATGTCCATACACATTGATCTTAACCCAGCTGGCAGACTCACAAATGTGTGACCATGTCCCCAAGGACACCAGGGGGATGGGTTTCTGTGGATATGGCAAATAACTCCTGTCTGCTGGAGAAGCAGCTTCGCAACAGCTCTGTTATGGTTATTGTGACCTGAAGGTGGCGCTGTTTCTCAAGGAAGAATGGTATGGGGCTTTTACAGGCTGTGTGAAATGTTGGACCGTCAGAGTAGGAGAGAATCTGCAAGGTAACTGGGTTCAATTCCCTCCTTTTCCAAGCAAGGAAACTGAGATCCAGAGATAAAAAACTCTTGCCTGAAGCCAAACCACAGAGGCAAGGCTGGATACAGGTCTCCCAGATTATACACTTGCAGGTTTCACTACACTGTTTCCTGGTCCTAATGGTATTAGGCAATTAATAATGCTTACAACAAAATGGAGTGAATCACTGATACCTAAACTGGTGATGTTTCCAAAGAGCTACACTGTCATTGGATTTCAGATGTCTATTATTCCTAATCACAGGCCAGGTTCAATCTGTCTGTTTTGGTTTTTATTATAAAAGCCATTTTTATGCATCTATGTTTTCACGGATGATTTCGTTTTCTTTTCCATACAAATGAAAGAAGGAAAATAATTGGTACAGGTGGAATTTTATTCTATACTGATTTTTTTTGAAACGTAAGCATGATTTCTGTTTAAATGATCACAATTGAGATGTGGGTTTTTAAAAGATGCTCGTGGATAGAAGCCTGATAATGAAAATAATTCCAAGTTAGCTACTTTTAGCCCCTTTCCTAATTCATAGAAAGTGGAGCACATCAGGGAATGGATATAGTAGGTACATTCCCACAGGCATGCACAGAATCTAAATTCAGTCTTTTAGAAGGTTTCCACTGTGGAAATAATTTTTTTTTTTTTTAAGTAATCTTTTGCTTACTTTCCGGGGAGAGTAAGAACTGAGGAAAGTGAGAGAAGTGAGTCCTACATCCTCATGGTGGGCCTTGTCACAGCACCATCAGTGAGGTCCTCCAGGTGTTCGGAGCCCGTCTTACAGAATTCAAGGTCGCTAAAAAGACAGGGCCTGTACCTCTGCTCTTGGCACCAGTTAAAACTTTTCTTGAGATGCAGATGAAACAGAGGACATCATTCCAGTGATAGCAGCATCGTTTCCCCCATTCACCTGGGAGAGATGGAGTTTATAATTCTTATATATATTTTTTTCCTTCAGAGCTAAGGGAGACGTACAAAAAGATGTTTTCTGAAATTTGGGTCTACTGGATTCAGGAAGGCTGGATTTCTATTTTTCTGAAAAATATTCTTTATCAAGTAACTTAGATTATTTTTCCATTGCAGCTTCCTATGATATAGCAGAATTGCAGAATCTTCAGGTTGTGCTCTGCTCTTTATTTTTACCTCTATCCACACTCCCTTAAAAGACCCCCTTTGTTACATCAGCATTACCCGGTAGCCGGTTAGGAAGGCAGAGTCTCCGGCCCACCTCGGACCTATGGAACCAGCCTCTGATATGTCAGCGTTCCCCAGGTGAGTCGTGCGCCCATGAATGTTAGAGGAGCACAGACTAGAACACACAGATCTATCAGGTGGGAGCTGAAATGCCCGTAAACATTTACCTTAGTTCAGTCTCTTTTTTCTTATCAGTGTTTTATCCTTCTCCACTTAGCCTCTCTCGTTCATGCAGTTCCATAGATATTTATTGAGGTCCGTGATGTGGCTGAAGGGCTGAGAATAAAGATGAAAATCCTTGGCCTCCTGGAGCTGATGGGGGGAGATAGAAAATAAACTTTACTTATATTTTTAAAAATTTATTTCTTTTTGGTTGTGCTGGGCCTTCATTGCTGCCCACGGGTTTTCTCTAGTTGCGTCGAGCGGGGGCTACTCTTTGTTGCAGTGCGTAGGCTTCTTGTTGCGGTGGCGTCCCTTGCTGCAGAGTACGGGCTCTAGGAGCACGGGCTTCAGTAGTTGTGGTGCGTGGGCTCAGTATTTGTGACGCACGGGCTTAGTTGCTCCAGGGCATGTGGGATCTTCCCGGACCAGGACTCGAACCCGTGTCCCCTGCATTAGGCAGGCAGATTCTAAACCACTGCGCCACCAGGGAAGGCCTAAACTTTACCTATATGTATAATTATATAATGCACAGCATGTTGTAGAGCGACAAGCTATGGAAGAAAATAAGGCAGGCTAAGGGGGATGGGAGTGTGGGAAAGGGTACAGTGGCGTATGGGATGGTCAGGGCAGGCCTCTCCAGCGAGTGGGGCCTCTGAGTGGAGACGGGAAGGCAGTGAAGGTGGGAACATGTAGAGGACGGGACCTGGGGCAACCCTCTGCCACCCTCCTTTAAAGTTGCTACGTGGGTCCCTGTGTGTCAGGTTTGCCAGATTTAGCAAATAAAAATACAGGACGCCCTGCATTTTTGAATTTGGATTTGAGGTTGAGTTTCAGACCTACAATAAGTTTTTGGTATAATATACTAACTTGTAATGTTATAATATATGCATATATATCAATAACTTAATACATGTGCTAGTACATAAGCCTGGTACTAAGTTACAGTATATATATTAAAAAGTTTTCATCATTTATCTGAAATTCAGATTTGACTGGGGGTCCTGTATTTTATCTGGTGACTCCTCTGTGACCAATGGCCCCAGAGCAGTCCATGGCTGGAGGAGGGCATGGCTTTCTCCGCAGAATCACCATTTCCTTTCTCCATCAATCTGCGTCTTCCTTCCTGGGTCCTGGCCAGCGGCACCCGGAAGACAGTGGCTGTCCGTGACCTTGTTGTGTTATCCCCATGGATGATGCCTGAAGGTGGTTCCCCTGGACCTGTTTTCTGCAGTCAGATAAGAATTTCCTGAACTAAATACTCCTAAAAAGACTTTTCTAGTAAAAAAAAGACCCATATTTTAGAATACCTCTAGTTATACATTGCCTTGTGACTGTATCAGCCATCACCTGTTAGAAAAAAACACTAACCATTCCTTTGTCCATCTAGTATGTATGGGAGAAACTCATGAGGTATTTTGCAGGCAACCTCCATACAACATGTCAAGTGCAGTTTTCCAAGGGCTGTTTGTGATGCGGGAAGTGTGGCCCCTCCCGCCTCTTCCCAGAAGAGTCTAGGGCATAACATCTGTCTGTCAAGCTCAGAGTCAAGCCATAACCCATAACTTAGACCTGTTTTCTGCTGTTCTTTGGTGCGCCAGAGTATTTCTGTTGAATCGGCTGGTTTACAATTCTAAAAACTAGTTTCAAAATTTGGGATTGTGAATTAGATTGGGGTGTGTGTGTGTGTGTGTGCGCGCGCGTGTGTGTGTTGCATCTGTATTTTTCACATTCTACAGGCTTTCCTACTCACTAGTTATGACTTGGATTTGTAAAACTGGGACACTTTGATAGAAACTTCAGGACGACAATAAGGACAATAAAATGCTCCATAAAAGTGGAAAACAGGAAAGCTACCACCAAAGGTCAAACAGAAGCAGTCAACCAACCAACCAATAAGTAAACAATAAGAAGAAAGAGCACTTACATTTTAATTACTCACCAGGATATATCAGAATGAATTTGAAAAAATTTAACGTACAAGTGCATTTTTTTTTTTTTTTTTTTTTTTTTTGCGGTACGCAGGCCTTTCACTGTTGTGGCCTCTCCCGTTTTGGAGCATAGGCTCCGGACGCGCAGGCTCAGCGGCCACGGCTCACGGGCCCAGCCGCTCCGCGGCATGTGGGATCTTCCCGGACCGGGGCACGAACCCGTGTCCCCTGCATCGGCAGGCAGACTCTCAACCACTGCGCCACCAGGGAAGCCCCTACAAGTGCATTTTTTAAACATAACATTTAAGTAGGAAGATTGATAGCAGTATTGATTTTTTGGTTTATGAATATAGTTTTCACATTAGGTAACTTAGAAGTGAAATTTTGTATAATTTGCACATGAACTAGTAGAAGTCATGTTACTTGTAGCAGTTATATATTTTAAAATATGATTCTTTGCTTATTGTAATATAGATACATATACATTTTGGGGAATTTAGGACATAGAGATAAGCAAAAAGAAGAAAACAATAATCACATATATCGTACCAGGCAGAGAGGACCTTTGTGAATTTTAGTGTACATCTTTCCAGTTCTTTTTTCTATCTATATTTATTTTTGTTAATGGTATTGCCTAAGTTCTTTTCAAACTCTCATTTAATCTGTATATCATATGAGGAAAGGAGGAGCCTGGAAGGGAGAGGAAGGAAAATGAGATTTTTGCAGTGACTCTGATAATAACATATGAAACAAAGAACTGCTAGACAGATAGAAAGCAGAGTGCCGTAGTTCTCTTCTGCTTTTATTTACGTCAAAGTAACGGGCCACGGCAGCCTGAAATTTTCGTCATCAGACTCATTCATATTTTTTGCATGGGTTAAAAGCATACATCTTCATGATGTAAGAACAAAGGATAAGCAGGATTAACTTTTCTAGTTTAGTTGTGATTCATTTCAGAAACATTTGAAATTTCCATCCTTGACGTATCTGAACCTTGCCACTTAATTACGTGGATTTAGTAGTCAAGATTAGCACATTTTCCTCTCTGCTTGTAACAGAAATGTCTAACTTCAAGCCGCCTGTGTTAGAGGCAGGCACGACCAAGGAGAAACTGAGAAGACAAGCACAGTCAATTTACCCCCAAGCCAGAGGCCATCGCGAGAGCCTGCTGGGTTCAAGACCCGCTACAGAGAAATGGGCAGCCAAAGAAAGTGAAAAACTTCACCCATTCGCCCAATCCCTGAAAATAAATAGTCAGAAAACGACGACTCCAGGAAACAAACGTACTTAGGTTTCATCATCAGAAAGACTTGCAGTGGCGCACAGACAGAAGCCAGCATGAAAACAATAAGAACCAGCAAAGCCGTGCGTGTCAGCCGGGTGTGTCACCATATTGTACTCAACGCGAGGATATTAATTTCACAGTTTTCGTAGATAAGTTTAAACATAGGGACACGTCACAAATAAGCAGCCATCTCTGCGAGGCTACATCAGCTGGGATTTCACGGTCTGCAATGTTTAAATTCAGCTGGGTCTCCAAGGGCCAATCAATATTGGTGGCAATTCTTCTTAGTACACAGTCCAAATGAAATGGGTGTGTTGTTTTCTTTTTTATCAAGGTGGGAGACGGTGATATAGAAATAAACAAATTCCCTTGTGGATGGCAATTGGGCCGCGGAACAGCTGCAGCAAGTCGGCTGTGGGTCTCTTTGGCCTGTTCCTTGGGAATAGTCCAATAATGACCCCATTATTTTAACCCTTCAACGTAAGCTGTGTTTGATAGCTAGCCTGGAAAAACCTGGCATGTGTCAAACAAAGAGAGAATGAAAACAAAACTGACAGCATTACCTTATACACAGGTTTTATTTATACCCCGGTTTCTAAGCCACAACCTCTAGAGGGCCAGTGCTTGGGACACAGGGACGTTTACACAAAGCAGAGTCAATTTACCTTCTAGACGGAAAGCAGTGAAAACCTTAAAAATTTTTTTCCAAAAGGCAGATACTGAATTATGCACATCCCTAGATTTTATCCTTTGAAAAGTTAGTTTTTTTTTTCTTCTTTAACGTTTGGTCTCAAAGGGGGAGTTTGGGGAGGAGCAGTGGGGGTAGTGATGGTGGGGAATGGGGAACAGAAAAGCAGAGGAGAAGTGGGCCTCAGAATGACAGTTCAAGTTCCTTTTCCTGGCAGGGCCCAAGTTTGAGTTAGTCAGCACTTCGCTGGGAGGGATTTGTCTGGCAAGACTTGCAAAACCCGGGTCAAAGCAGGAACAGGAAAATGCACGCCTTATGACAAATTAGGGTTGTGTTTGAATTTCCTAATCCGTGGAGTAGGGCTTTTTTTATCTTCAACCTGGTCTCAAATTGGGCTTTTTCATCCCATTTTGCTTTTTACCTAATTAATCACTTAAGATAGAGTGCTAAGAATCTAAAATTATTCTAGTGTCATCTTATGTAAGCTGATAAAACAAACAAAACCCCAAACAAATCAAAACTGAGCGCTCTGTTCCTACCTGTGTTTTCAAACTACCAGTTCTCTTAAATAAATGTTACAAGAAATGGAACATTCTGGAAAACAGCCAAAGATGCAAATGGAAAAGGGCCATAATAATAACAACCCGGTGGTTCTTTCTATAAACCCAATAGCTCATTAGCCACCTTGGAATTAGGGATTATTCTGGCGGAATCTGGTTATTTTCCTCTCGATTTGAAATAGAAACTAGAATGAATGAAAGGGAAATTTTAAAAGAGTTTTAGGATCATAAAATTCTATGTGCCCTTTGAAGGTTCCAGGTGCAGGTGGATTATCATTTATTATTTGGAGGGGACTCCATGAAGGAGGTAAGGATGAATAAATAAACAGAATGGGGTGCTGAGTTTAAGACGGTATTTAATTCTTTCTTGCCTGAAAAAAAAAAGGTCCAGAGGAGGTATTCATTCACTTATTCTGTACTGCCTTTTCAGTAATTACGATTCTTTCAGTTTCTTTGAGTGAGTGGGTCAAAGTCGCTAGGAATTGGTGGTTAGAAGTTAATATTCTAAAGTTCAAAAATACATTGTTTTCTTTCCCTCCTCCTCGACTTTGAAAATGTTTTAGAGTAAAGGCTCCTGATTGCAATGGTGATTTGTGGTTAATACCATTAGACTTCTCGTTTGGATTAATGCTGCTAATTAGTTTCTGTCCTTGACTTTTTCTAATTAAAGCCTAGAGGCTTTGGTGCTAAACACCTGGGCAGATTACCTAATTAGGTGACAGAAACATACACAGTTGTTCACAGGTAATTATTTTAACTTTCACTGCTTGTTTGGTATTAAACACACTGATGAAAAGGGCATCCTTTCTACCCTACTAACCTCAAAGTATCAGTTCATTGGCAAGGAAGCTGGCACTGGTATAGCCTTCTAAATAGACAATGTTGGGGCTTCCCTGGTGGCGCAGTGGTTGAGAGTCCGCCTGCCGATGCAGGGGACACGGGTTCGTGCCCCGGTCCAGGAAGATCCCACGTGCCGCGGAGCGTCTGGGCCCGTGAGCCATGGCCGGTGAGCCTGTGCATCCGGAGCCTGTGCTCCGCAACGGGAGAGGCCACAACGGTGAGAGGCCTGTGTACCACAAAACAAACAAACAAAAAGAATAAAGAGACAATGTTGACCCCTTTTTCGGTGAATATGTGCAGAAGTGACAGATTCAGTTTTCTTCCCCCCCAGACATAGGAGAAAACTCACATGCTAGTTGTCGTCACTCTGTCCCCTACATGTTCCTTTGAGAAGGCAGTTTTCTTTGATGGGCCAAGTAGAACTTGGATGCTTTCTTTGGGTGCACAACACTTTTGGGAATTTTTGGAAGCATGCTTTTTGGTTCCAGTGCTGAATAATTTGGGGGGAGCCTCAATGCTCTAAACATGAGATGTATTCTCTGGTTTAGAATTCAACATTGAAAACCCAGTGTCTGCACCCTTTACGTTCTTAAAAATGGAAAAGACTGACAGCTACTGGGATCCTTTCAACCATGGGAGTGGCTCCATGGATCACCCCTAACTTGCACCTGCTCATGGGAAGAGTCAGGCCCAGATGGAGCTGAGAAGGAGGTGCCTGCACTGGGACCCAGAGAACATTCTACCCCTTGAGGCATACACACTGGAAGCTTGTAACAAATCTCCATGCACGGTGGCAACTGGCCTCCGAAATCTCAGCCCAACCAACCCCTAAGGACCAGCTGAAGGACACACTGGCTATTTTCTAAGCATTCTCTGGCTTTCCTTCCCTTTGCTTTTGCTCTTACGAATTCCCCTTCCAGCCACACCTCGTATCACATCTTCATCCCTTGGGACCCTCTCCCCGCTTTGGGGTCTATCCCCCACGGTGCCCCTTCTCCAAAGCCTTTCCTAGAACTCTCAGTTGATTTACTTCTCTTTCCTTGGAAGCCCTGTAGCTTGTGTAGCTCTCCTCCAAGCCTCAGTGTATTCTGTTTTGTATTATTGTTACTTGCGTCTCTATCTCAGCAATGATATTATCAGCCTTTTCATTATTTACTCAGCAATTACCAAGAGCTTGACACACACTAGGTGCTCTTTTAGATGCTGAAGGTTCAGTGACGACAGAACAAATTCCCTGCTCGCGTTGAACTTAACAGTCCAAGGAGGAAGGAGGGCAGATAGCAAACAAGCGAACACACAAACAGATATAACAAGGTCATGTAGTGATAACAGCTATGAAAGAAAGAAGATCACTAGACAGAGTGATGGGAGAGCAATTTAGAAAATGATAACACTCATTGAGCATGTGTGTTGTCAATTGTATCTATTAATCTGTCTAATCCTCACAACACTGCTATGAACTAGGTACCACTAGTGATCCCACTCTAGAGAAGAGAAATTGAGACCAAGTGGTTAGGAAGCTTGCTTGAGGTCACGCAGCTAGTCAATAGTCACATGGTCAGTACCTGGTCACCTTCCCTTCCTTTTTGTCCGGCCACAGCAGTGCCTGGAGCAGACCTTGGAGTGAGGCCCTTGATGAACTATGTGGTCACACACCTATGGTTTTCTTTCTCCAAAGTGACTCATGAATCTGCCCCCCTTTGTTCTTCTCCCATCCTCCCCACTTTAGATCAAGCCCACACGATCTTGGGTCAGGACACCTGGCTTCTGTCTTTCTCAGCTCTGGTCTTCCTGGTTTCCTGCAGCTCCACAGCTGCAGAGGCCCTGGAGGGATTTGGCTCTGATGATGAGATGAAAACTCCTGGGATGTGCTGCCCCCTCCCCTGCCGACCCCAGGGAACCCCAGCAGTGGGAGACCTGGTCAGGGGTGAGCAGGTTGTTTAGATCAGCCTGGGGGCAGCGCGGGAAAGTCCAGCCATAGCTCAGGCGCAGGCAAGAGGCTGGAGGGCTGGTCCCTGCCTGGGAGGCTCATGGGCTTCTAAGAAGCTGGCCACCCAGCTGGACCGAATAAGGTCCTGCTGTGTCCCTGGGACTCCTGACTGCCACCTTGGACCCAGGCGCCCTCTGACCCCACCTGGTCCTACCACTCATCTTCATCCTGCCCCAACTCACCTGGTTGCCTCCAGCCCTACTTGTTTCTGCTGCATTGTAATGCAGATGGATAAACCTGAGGAACACACAAAGGTTGCGGTCCTTTTGGGCCAGTGATTCCCAATCCGAGTCTCAGTCTCCTTATCTGTGAAATGGGCTAGTGAGGGAGTTGCTGTAAGGATTCAACCGAACGACATTATGTGTAAGTGCCTAGCTGAGTGCCTGCTCCGCAGTAGGTGCTCGGTAAATGCTAATTCCATTCGCTCCAGGAGTCCTCCAGGCTGGTTGCTGGCCTGGTTGGCATCTTCACGGGCTTCTAGACCAGTCCTCCTGACGCATGCTCCCATCGCAGCCCCCCAGGCTCCAAACCCTTTTCTGGCCCCTGAGCACCTGTGGAAGATAAAATCCAAAGATGCCTCTGAGGTTTCCCATGGTCTGCCTGCAGCATGATTGTGCTGTGATCCCGCAGCCTCAGTCCTCTTCCATCACACTGGGCTTCTTCCTCCCTCTCCCCACAGATGGTTTGCACTTTGGTCCCTTTTTGTTGCTCCCCCTGTAATGGCCTCTTCCCATTTCCTCCTAAAGGGATCTCATCCCTCACTAGTAGACATGCCTGAGGGCTCTGCCTCGCTTCCGACAACCCACCTTTCCTGGCCACAGCGCAGCCCTGGGCGCCGGGTCAGAGGGGCGGACTCTCCGTAGCCTCAGAGGACACCTCAGCCGGCTGGGCCAGGCAGATGTGTCTCCCAGGAATTTGACACTGAGTCAGGCCCTCAGGATGGCTTGCTCTGAACCTGGCCATGGCTGCTGTGGGCCAGGGGAAGTGCGTAAAGCAAAGCACAGAAAGGGAGGCACACCCACACCAGCATCTGCTCGCCCCACAACGCCCGTTCTCTCCGCTGCCCTTCCTGTCCGTGCTGCATGTCTGAATCCCCGCTCCCTGGAGACTCTGCTCGTCCTTCTATTAGCACAGCCTGAAGCGCACAGTTGGAAGTTGGTTGTTGAATAAATGGATGGGTGGATGAACAAATGCTGGGGAGAGAAACCCTGACACTACATCAGGGAATTCTCTGGAGAAGGGGTTAAAAAGCTGATTCCCTGGCCTCACCCTGATTTAGTATTATAGATTCCAGGTGGGGCCTGAGAATCTGCTTTGTCACAAGCCCTACAGATGTTCGGATACAGGTGGTCTGAGAATCACAGAGGTCGGTCAGCTACGGACTCCTGGGTCTGCTAATTGAGAGCGTCGCACGTAGCACCTTCACCTGGTGCCAGGCTTGTGCTCGGGTCCTTACACGTGTCACCGCACCCCAAGTGAGAGTCCTGCAAGGTGGTGGTCCTCTGATTTGCAGTGTCAGATTACAGGCAGGTTAAGTCCCTGGCCGGAGCCTCGCAGTGAGGTGTCCACCGGAGTGCTCTGGCCCTCGGGCTCCTTTGAGCACCCTTCCCTTGTCTGGAGAAGTCTCCATCCCTTGAGTCTGCTCCTCCTTCAGGAAGCTCCCAGGCATTTGCTTCCCCAGCCTCCCTTGCCATGTGGGACTGGCCCCACCAGTCAAATGCCCCAGCTTGGAGTTTGGGTCAGGACTAGTAGATACCAAGAAGCGGGATCCGCATGGACCCTTCTGGTTGGGGCGGTGGCATCCTGCTGTTGGGGGCAGCCAATGCAGAAGTGCTAGCACCAAATGCAGTGTCCAACATCCCTGGTGTGATCTTTGGGGGTCTCTGCCCAGCAGGAGTGGCACAGGCCTTCACTGTGGCACCCCTGCGGTGCACTGTGGGCAATGCTCTTGGCCTTGGAGCTGTTGTTCTGGTTGTCTGTTACTGGGTAAGGTGCCGCTCCAGAACTTAGAGGCCTAAAACAATGGCAATATTTATTTTGCGTGTGAATCTGCAATTTGGGTGGGGCTCACGGAGGCAAGAATTTCTGTTGCGCTCAGCATTGGTTAGAGTGAACTGAAGACCTAGGCGGATGGTGGGAAGCAGGCTGGACCGTCTCAGGCTTGCTCACCTGCATGGCTGGCGGTGGGTGCTGGCTCGCCTGGGCCCTTAGCTTAGGCGGTGGCCAGAACGCCTACAGGCAGTCTTTCTGAGTAGCTGCTTGGCTTCCTCGCAACATGGAGGCAGGGTTCCAAGGGTGAACACAGAGAGAGACAGAGACAGAGACAGAGAGAGACAGTCAGCAGCAGCTGTGTCACTGAGATTCAGAAGTCATGCCGCCACTGAGGCCAGCCCACATTCAAGGAGGGGAATTCGACTCCACCTTTGATGGGACGAGTGTCCAAGAATTTTCAGACAGGTTTTAAAACGAGCACAGCTGACTTGTCTGGTTCCCTACCTTTCCTGGAGCTTCTAGGAGCTTCTGAATTTAAAATAAATTCCCAGGTTTAAGCTATCTGGAGTTGTTTCTATTATCTTATTCATAGAGCTGGTATGGGTGGAGTCAGGCCGCACACCCAAGTCTGTCTGATTCCAAAGTCTGTTCTCCAAATCCCATATCCCCTCCCTCCTGGAGGGCACAAGAACAGAGCTCTTGTGGCCGATTAACGCATTCATTCAACCAACCAACCAACCAAAACTCACACGTTTAACAAGTACCTCCCATTTGTGAGTCCCTGAAGTTTCAACAGTAAACACATTTCCCCGCATCACGTGTACAGCCTGAGGAGAGGTACAACACATAGTGAGGCTGTCACAAGGCAGCAAGATGAGGGTTAAAATAGGGAAACTTCAGGAACACAGGAGATGCGCCTGACCCAGAGGAATGAGGGGGTTGAGGAGGGTGTTCTAGGGAAATGATATCAAATCTGAGACTTGAAGAGTGAGTATGAATGAATTAGGCTAGCTGTGGTGGTGGTGATGGTGGTGAAAGAATGCTCCAGCAGAGAGAACAGGGTGTGCAAAGGCCCAGGGGCAGGCAGGGGTCCGCCCCTTCACAGGAGTAAGGGAGTCGTATGTGGCTGGAGCACCGTGGGTGGAGAGGGAGGAAACAGAGACATGAAGCTGAAGAGGTGAGTTGGAGGCTGGTCATGTAGGGCCTTCAGTCACCTGGTCACTTAATTTAAGGACAACCACAGTGTTGGACATCAGAAGTACTTGGGGGAAAAAGTAGAATTATTTGTATAAAGTCAAGGGCCCACATTTAAATTCTGGGTATTCAAATAATTATATCAGGATATCATTCAGAAACGTCCTGAATTACTGCCTACTCATTCATTCCACAAATATTTATTTGAGAGCCTCCTACACTCCAGGCCAATCCTAGCACAGTTTGATGAAAAGGATAGCTAGCATGCCAGTGTTTGCTTCTCTGTGACCTCTAAGGGGAATCTTGCTTTCTTTTCAATGGATACACCAGTCATCCTGTGGTCAGGACGAGGTGTCAAATTAATGCCAGCAGCGTGGTGACAAACGCTAACTGGCCAGAGTCACAGATGTGGCGCCATCCAGCTGTCCAGTCATGACAACCTTGGCTTTAAATGGGCAAACCCAGCTGGCTGCCTTGCTGTTGTGAAAGCACAAAACCAACAGAATTTCTTCATACTGAAAGGGAACAACACACAAGCTTCCTGTTGCCCTTTGGATTGATGGCTTGAAAGAAGGAAATACAGATGAACTCTCTCCTTGACTGAAGGTACCTGAGCAATGAAGAAGGCTTAATCATGCCTACAGACCTTTAGCCAGACCGCCCCCCCCCCCACATTGTGGTCGTCCCGATTCTAGTTTACTCAGCTATTGGGAGCATCTCTCAGTTACTGCAGGCAGGCACCTGGAGGGGAGGACAATTGCATTCTGATTTTCAAAGATGTGTGCA
Source organism: Monodon monoceros (assembly GCF_005190385.1). Lineage (NCBI taxonomy): Eukaryota > Metazoa > Chordata > Mammalia > Artiodactyla > Monodontidae > Monodon > Monodon monoceros. Next base: position 11,881,783 of record NW_021703767.1, read on the forward strand.
TGGATCCCAGACCGACAGTTTCAGAAATAAGATAAAATTTAAAGCTAAAGCTCTAGAGTTTCATTGATCAAGATCAACATGACTTCCTGTTCAAACAACCAAGGACAAGGCAAGTGGGTGGGACGGTTAGGCTGAGAAGCTGGGGTGTCTTCACCACTTAGGAGCTGATGTTCCATGTTTTGCCCAGTGACCCACCTGAGATTCCGATGTGGTAATTTCCATCGTGTGCAAAGTGGGTAACTGACCCATGAGTTGAATGATACAGTGTCGTGATGCAGAATAATGACGGGCCATTCTTGGTCAGCTTGGGCTGCTGTAACAAAATACCATAGACTGAGTGGCTTAAACAATAGGAATTTATTTCTTATATTTCTAGAGGCTGGGAAGCCCAAGATTAAGGTGCTGACAAGGTAGGTTTTATTGTGAGGCCTCTTTTCTTGATTTACAGGAGGCGACCATCGTGCTGTGTGCTCTCATGACCTCTTCTTTGTGTGTGCGCTCAAGCAGGGAGAGAGAACAAGCTCTCTGGTGTCTCTTCCTTTTCTTACAAGGGTACTAATGCCATCCTGGGGGCCTCACCCTCGTGACCTCATCTAACCCCAATCACCTCCCAAAGGTCTCACCTCCAAATACCATCACGTTGGGGGTTAGGGCAACAACATACGAATTCTGCTGGGGCAGGAGGGACACAAACATTCAGCCCATAACATTAGTGGACATACAATAAAATTGCTAACCTACACAAAGATCAACCCTGTTACTATCTCTCTTTATACTTGATCCATCATCTGAGAATTTGAGGGGATAATGTGAAATGTAGGAGTATGTAGATCTTCTTACTGAGTTCAAGAGACTGGATATATTTCATAATTAAGCCTCATGGTCCTTTGTTGTAGAGGCTTGAATTCAGAGGTTGTAAATGGGACAGTGAAAAAGCAAGCTGACATTTAAAAATCACAAGACTTCACATAAACTCCTAGATTTGTGTTACTTCTCTTGAAACATTGCAAGATCTGGCTCAGTGATGACATGTAACAATGGCTGGAACAGCAGTTGCCCACCTCTGGTCATTCTAGTCCCCAGCTGTCTTCAGTGCGATTCCCTGGGAAGCCAACTCAGATGGGGATTTATAGTTAGAGGTGTTTTGGGGAGTGGTCTCAGGATCGTTACTGGTAGTGGGATGAAGGAGGAAGGATTGGATGGAAAAGCTGAATCACAAAGAGGTGAATCAGTCACAACCAAGGGCTCAGCCCATCCCAGAGGAGGTAGAATGGGCTTTCAGGGTTGTCCTACCTCAAGGGAAGGGAGCCAGACCTTTATATCCCACTTTGACCATTCCTGGATGTGGGCTGTCCCCAGGAAGGGGCGTGACCTTGGGCAAGATGGCTGTTTTCAGCTGAGGGCAATTCCCAAAGAGTGACCCTGCTAAAAGCCACCAGCATCCCAGCAGTGTGTCCGTCCTGCAGGGGTCTGGACAGCACACCACAGCATCCACTACACCACCACCCCCTATTACCTCCCTGAGCCTGAAGCCAGTGTCACTTGTCATTTGTAGTTGCCCTTGCACTGCTGTTTGTCTGATGGTAGAGATCGTTTCTCTTTTACTTGTCTCTAGCAGCAGTGATGAGGGAACTCCAGGGAAGTCTGTCTGTTTCAAGAAAAATGGAAGAAAGCATTGATACTTTTGGAAGTGAAGAACATTCCTTTCTGTGTGATTGATTTGCAAACGCTCCACCCACTCCACTCACTCATATCACTTGCCAGCCACTGTGAGTATTTGTGTGCACACCCCTGGGGAAGGCGAGGGCCCGGGTAGGAGTCACAGGGGCCATTTAGTTCAACTGGAATCAAGGTTCCTTTGACTACACTGCTCTTCTCCACATCCGTCCCCAAGATGGACCAGGTCTGGCTGGAAGGGCTTTTTAATGGAGTTCCTCTAGAGGCATTAATTCCGCAGAGTTTGCAATGGAAACTCTTTTAGTTTCCTGTTGTCTCCAATAGAGCAAAAACGTGATGTATTTCTGTGTGACATATCACTCCAAAATTTAGTGGATTAAAATGATAATAATGTATTAGTTCTTAGGATTCTGTGGTTTAAGAGGTCTGACAGGGTTTAGCAGGCTGTTTTGCTCCAAGCGATGTCAGCTGGGATCATAAATGTGCCTACATTCAGTTGGGAGCACAGCTGGGGCTGAAATGTCCAAGATGGGCACCCGTCCCCCAGGTCCTCTCTCCACACGGCCTCATCATCCAGGACTCTGGCTTATGGCACAGCAGCTGAGCAACGAGAACAAAGGTGTAAAGTGCGAGACCTTTCACGGTCCAGACCAGGAAGTGGCACAAGGTAACTCCTGCCCTGTGTTATTGGTCAGTGCAGCTCGTAAGACCAACTCAGAGTCTAGGGGAGGGGCTGAAATAGACTCCACCCCTCAATGGAGGAGCAAGAAGAATGGACAGCCATCTTAAACGCAGTGGAGTCACAGCCCTCTCATTCCTACAGGTTTCTGATGAATCACTATTAGAAGCAGATTTTTTAAAAAAGGCACATAGGGGCTTCCCTAGTGGCGCAGTGGTTGAGAGTCCGCCTGCCGATGCAGGGGACAGGGGTTCGTGCCCCGGTCCGGGAAGATCCCACATGCCGCGGAGCGGCTGGGCCAGTGAGCCATGGCCGCTGAGCCTGCACGTCCGGAGCCTGTGCTCCGCAACGGGAGAGGCCGCAACAGTTAGAGGCCCGCGTACCGCAAAAAACAAAAACAAACAAAAAGGCACATAGCCATCCCTTTCATGTGCCCTGCAACTGGAAGCGCGATCTTTAGAAACCCTTTCCAAAATGCCTTGATACAGACGTGGAGAGATGGGTTGTCTCCAGAGAGATTTTCCCAGCCCACCCTTGGGAAGAGTTAACAGTTCTGTGAGTTTCAGCATCAGGAGGTTTTGCTGTTTAGCTAAACATCCACCCGCGCAATTCCATTCAATTGCTCCCAGGTTTGATCGTCATCATAGCCATCGAATCAGCATTACTGTCCTCAGCAGGGCAGAGCCGTTATTAGGCACCTACTTGCATGTGGAATGGTCCTGGGAGACAGAGAGCAAACACAGGAAGGCTCAGTGCAGGTCTGCCTGGGTGGATGCCCAAGGCTCGATCGGAGGCACCTGAACGCGCACGGAGGCTATGCAGGCCCAGATCAGGAAGCGTGAATGAGTGCCCAGACTCAGAGCAAAGGGCTCACATCATGTAAGCTCAACGGAGGTGACAGTGTTGGAGAACCAGACCACGGCATTCTGCATTCACGTTCTCCTGGTTCTGCCGGTTCCTGAGGCTCAAGTACAGCTTGCAGAAAATTAATTCACAGAATGACCCTTTGCTGAAATTGTGAGAGAGGTTCTTCAGTCTGGGTCTGAGCGGATTTTGGTTTCTCCACCAAAGGCAGAGACAGAGTAGAGGCAGGACATATGTCTGCAGAAAGAGAGGACAGTGAAATTCACACAAGGAGAGGACAGTGAAATTCACACAAGGCACCGCTCATGCGTTCATGTATAAAAACGTGACGGGCAAGGGCTTGACCCTAGAAATGTGAAGCACCCGAAGTGCCAGCATTCAGCTGTGCTGGGCCAACAGATTTAGAGCAAATTAACTGCAGTAAAACGACTGGAGTGAAACTGTAGTAAATCTACAGGGAGATGAGGACTTCCGTAAATCATGTGTAAATTCAGCAGATTACTTGAGTGAGTTGATCACTCAGCCAGTACATGATGTGGCTTGTTGCTTTCTGTGCCTCAGCTGGCTTCCACGTACTGCTTAAGACCTTGGGCACATCGTCTCACTGATAAAGTGGAGATGACCTGGTAGTTGCTACTTCATAAGGTAAGGTAATGTATGAGAAAGTACTTTGGAAAATGTAAAGTATATAGAAATATTAGTCTCTACGGAGGAGTAAGTGCATTTTAGCAGCAGCAGGTGTAAAGATCACAGAGAAACTGGGCTGAATCACACTTACCTGGGGAGAGTGTGGAACAGTCCAAAATGGCTTCTGGGTCTCCCTCCACACGGGAAGCAGGTTCTGCTCCTCCTGGGGAGATTTCATGGTACAAATAGTCATTCAGGAACTTCCTATTGTGATGTCTGGTTGAAAACGGGCCTTTGGATTTCAAAAGCCAATCCTTGGCGAGGACTGAAACGGATGCGGCCATAGTTCTCAGGTATAGGAGAGGCATAATGATGGAAGAACAAGGCTCTTTGCTTCTGAATTAGAAAAGGATGCGCCAGGCTGCGGGGAGAGGATAATTGGAGCAGAAGTGGGTGCATGAATATTTGTGGTCCCTGAGAAAAAAGAGTTTTGCACTCCTTTTCCCCACTGGCTGAATCCAGATGGGGGTAAAGAAAAAGGTCTGTGGGATGGACAAGTACGGGGGTTTGGGAGAGAAATGAGACTGTGGGTGTCAGCGAGGGTCTAGGTGGTCTCTACCTTCGAAGCCTCGCAGGGTCCCCTGGAAGGTCAAGTGCTGCAGGTGTGGTGGCCGGAGCAGAGGTGACGAAAGCCCAGATGCACGCTCTCTCCTTCCCTGTCACCTTGGAGCCCTGTGAACTCCCCTCCCCCACCCCCCCCAAATAGGAATTACGCCTGGAGAAAAGTTATCCAAGAAATGGACTGAGGTGCCTGGCTGCAAGCTGAATGGGGCCTTGAAAGAGAATTCAGGTAACCTTACTGTTGTATAATAAAGCATTTGACAGGCTTTTGTTTCTGGTTCATGAAAGGGAGCCTCTAAATCCTTGGAATTTCCCAAGTAACAGGAGTGTCTTTGTTACTCATGAGCCTCTTGGATCACACCTGAGTTTGTACTGAGAGCTGTGATGGTGATTCAGGATCGGGGCTGGTCACCAGAAAGACCAAGCATGTGATTAGAGGGTTGGGGTTTGGGCCAGCCTGACCTCTGTGGGGAGGAATGGAGGTGGGAGATTGATTTCAACTACATGGCCAATGAGTCAATCAATCGTGCTGACATAATGAAACTCCAGTGAAACACTCTGGACGTTGAAGCTGGATGGAACTTGCTGGCTGGCGAACTCGTCGATGTGCCAGGAGGGTGACACACCTGATTCCACGGGGAAGGGGCACAGAAGCTCTGCATTTGGGATCTCTCAGACCGTAGCCTATGTGAGCATTCATTTGGCTGGTCCTGGGTTGGATCTTTTATAATAAAACTGCGATTGTAAGTATAACACATTCCTGGGTCCTGTGAGTCATTCTAGGGAATTGTCAAACCCGAGGGGTCATGGGAAGCTCTGAATTTGTAGCCAGTCAGTCAGAAGTGCAGGTTGCCTGGGAACCCCTGAAGTGTGGATGGTGTGTGAGGTAAGGGCCATCCTGTAGAGGACCTGGCCTTTAACTTGGGGGGCCCGAGGTAACTCTGGGTGGTTGTGCCGGAACGATATTGCATCTGGTGTCAGAAGAGTCACCAAAAAAATAAAGTCGCAAACTCACAAAGGGGACACAAGTCCCTCATAGGGTTGGGTTTCAAGAAGCAGAGGCAGGTAAAGTGATTCTCACAGTGCTTGGGGCAGAGAAGATCGTTGGTCAATGTCTACTGTTATTGTCTCACTTTTAATCTAGTTTTGGGGAAAAGTCCTGATCTATGACTCTTTCCCCAGGTAAATTAGGCTTCCTTCATTCTCCATATCAATTTCTTTGTCACAGTGAGAGGAGGAGGTGGGAAGGGAGACAGGAAAGATTCTTGAAAGATTCCTCTTCAGCTCTTGATTTTCTTTCACGATCATTCATTCATTCACTTATCAATGTTTTCACAAATTATCCCTGCTGTGAGCCTGGTACTGTCCTAAGCTCCCAGGATGTCAAAGTTACTGTCCTGGCACTTACCTGGTTGCTGTGTGTGTGTCAGGGGTGGGGTGGGGACCCCGACTATATACTATATATATATATATATATATATATATACACACACACACACACACACACACACTACAATATATATAATATATATGAAATATATAATATATATTGGGTTGGCCAAAAAGTTTGTTCGGGTTTTTCTGTAACATCGTATGGATGTTATATATATACATTCTTTTTTAAAATATTCTTTTTCGCTATGGTTTAGCATAGGATATATTTTTAAAAAATATTTATTTATTTTTGGCTGTGTTGGGTCTTCGTTGCTGCACGCGGGCTTTCTCCAGTTGTGGCAAGCGGGGGCTACTCTTCGTTGTGGTACGCGGCCTTCTCACTGCGGTGGCTTCTCTTGTTGTGGAGCACGGGCTCTAGGTGCGCAGGCTTCAGTAGTTGTGGCACGTGGGTTCAGTAGTGGTGGCTCACGGGCTCTAGAGCGCAGGCTCAGTAGTTGTGGCGCACGGGCTTAGTTGCTCCGCGGCATGTGGGACCTTCCTGGACCAGGGCTCGAACCTGTGTCCCCTGTATTGGCAGGAGGATTCTTAACCACTGCACCACCAGGGAAGTCCTAGCATAGGATACTGAATATAGTTCTCTGTGCTATACAGTAGGACCTTGTTGTTTATCCATTCTATATATATAATAGTTTGCATCTGCTAATCCCAACCTCCCACTCCATTCCTCCCCCAAACTCCTCCCCCTTGGCAGCCACTTTATGTCTTTATGTCCATGATTCTGTTTCTGTTTCATAGATAGGTTCCTTTGTGTCATATTTTATTAAAAAGATTTTGTTATTGAAGTGTAGTCGATTTACGGTGCTGTGCCAGTCTCTGCTGTACAGCAAAGTGACTCAGTTTTATACATGTAGACATTCTTTTTTTAATATTCTTTTCCATTATGGTTTATCCCAGGAGATTGGATATAGTTCCCTGTACTATACAGTAAGACGTTGTTGTTTATCCATTCTAACTGTAATAGTTTGGGTCTACCAACCCCAAATTTCCAGTCCATCACTCTCCCTTCCCCCCGCCCCCTTGACAACCACAAGTCTGATCTCTGTGTCTGTGAGTCTGTTTCTGTTTTGCAGATAGGTTCATTTGTGCCGTATTTTAGACTCCACATGTAAGTGATGTCAAATGGTGTCTGTCTTTCTCTTTATGACTTACTTCACTTAGTATGATAGTCTCTAGTTGCATCCGTGTTGCTTCAGATGGCATTATTTCATTCTTTTTTATGGCTGGGTACGATTCCGTTGTATATATGTACCACATCTTTATTTATTCATCTGTCGATGGACATTTAGGTTGCTTCCATGTCTCGGCTATTGTGAATAGTGCTGCAATGAACATAGGGGTGCATGTATCTTTTTTTTTTTTTTTTTGCGGTACGCGGGCCTCTCTCCGTTGTGGCCTCTCTCATTGCAGAGCACAGGCTCCGGACGCGCAGGCTCAGCGGCCATGGCTCACGGGCCCAGCCGCTCCGCGGCACGTGGGATCTTCCCGGACCGGGACACGAACCTGTGTCCCTTCATCGGCAGGTGGACTCTCAACCACTGCACCACCAGGGAAGCCCCATGTATCTTTTTTAATTACAGTTTTGTCTAGATATATGCCCAGGAGTGGGATTGCTGGATCATAAGGTAATTCTATTTTTAGTTTTCTGAGGACCATCCTGTTTTCCACAGTGGCTGCATACAATTTTAACTAGCGAGGTTAACATAGGCTCATTGAGAAGGTGATATCTGGGCAAAGACTTGAGGGAGGTGAGGGTGGGAGTCATGAGGATATCCCAGGATGCGTGTTCCAGGCAGAGAAACAGCCTTGGCTTGTTTGAGGAGCATGGGGGGCTGGTGGTCAGGAAGCAGAGTCAGCCAGGGGGAGTCATAGAACCCAGCTGAGGTTGAAGAGGAACTGGGGCTGGGGTAGGACGGGGGCGGATCCTGGAAGGCATCAGGCATTGTAAAGACTTTGGCTTTGACTCTGCATGCAATAGAGGAGTCCCTGCAGGGATTGAGGTCAAGTGTGCTGACTTGTTCTGACTTAGGTTTTTAAGGGGCCATTCTGGCTACTGTGTTAAGAACAGGCCGTGTGGAGCAGGAAGACCAGGTGAGGCTACAGGAAGAATCCAGACACTGTATGATGGTGGCCTGGTTGGAGGTGTGAGAAGTGGTCCTATTCTGGATATACTTTCAAGCTTAGGATCTCCCGACAGATTGGATGTGGGGTTAGAGAGAGAGGGGAAGATGCCTCCCAGGTTTTGGTCTAAGTCACAGCTGCCACTCACTGAGATGGGAAAGGTTGTAGTGACCTTCTGGGGACCATCTGCTAGTCCTGCCAAGTCATGGCCTGCTTGGTCGTCCCCGGGTGGGTTTATCACTTTTTATTCCTACCAAAATGGCCTGGTTTGTTCCAGCCTTTGGTGGAACTTTCCAGAGAGCTCTGGCTTTAACCTTACAGACAACTCAGCTGCTTTTGATTAGACTGATGTGTGGTTTGTCCACAGAGAGCTCCTTCAGAGTCATTCATTTTTTATTTATTTATTATTTTTTTTTTGCGGTATGCGGGCCTCTCACTGTTGTGGCCTCTCCCGTTGCGGAGCACAGGCTCTGGACGCGCAGGCCCAGCGGCCACGGCTCACGGGCCCGGCCGCTCCGCGGCACGTGGGATCCTCCCGGACCGGGGCACGAACCCGTGTCCCCTGCATCGGCAGGCGGACTCTCAACCACTGCGCCACCAGGGAAGCCCCAGAGTCATTCATTTTGAGTGCTTGTTTAGGAAGTGTATATATGCATATATTTAATGTGGTGGTAACTGAAAACTAGCCAAAAAAATTTTTTTTATTGGAGTATAGTTGATTTACAATGTTATGTTTGTTTCAGGTGTACAGCAAAGTGAATCAGTTATGCATATACACATATCTACTCTTTTTTAGATTCTCTTCACATATAGGCATTGAGCAGAGTTCGCTGTGCTCTACAGCAGGTCCTCATCTTAAGATATTACGGAAAAACCCAAACGAACTTTTTGGCCAACCCATTACTTTTAATTTTAGGTCCATCCTTTGGAGGTGAGCTCTCTTTTTCACATCACTTCTGTCTCAGTGATAAAAAAAATGAATGTGCGATTTTTTCTTTTTTTTAATTGAAATATATTTGACAGGTAACGTTGTGTAAGTTTCAGGTGTGCAGCATGTTGAGTTGATACATTTATATATTGCACTATGATTGCCACTGTAGTGTCAGATGACACTTCGGTGACATCACATAATTATCATTTCTTTTTTGGGGTGGGAATAATCAAGATCTAGTCTCTGAGCAAGTTTGATGTTTCTAATGCAATACAGTTGTCTATAATCGTTATACTGTGCATTAGATCTCCAGGACTTATTTATCTACTAGTTGCCAGTTTGTATTCCTAAACAACATCTCTCCTGTCTCCCCCCACCCCTCTGCCTCCAGGCCCTGGTAACTGTGTTTCTCTTAATTCCACCCCACAAGCACCAAAAACAGTATATTCATTGCACTGAATTTCCAAGTTCATTCTGGAATGCATTCGGAAATACAGTCTCAGCATTTGTGGAATGATTTTGCTTGTTCAAAGCCCAGGCTAAACAAGGGTTTTGTGACATTGCAGTGTGCTCCCTTTTGGAAATCTAATGGTAATCTCTTCAACGGGACAACTTGAATCTTTCAGCGAGCATTTGGGAGCCCATTAAAATGTCCAGGCACGCTGACTTATTTTACTGTTCAGATGAATGGCACTTATTTGAATATTATTTAGTCAATACTTAGATACTTAATTGTCTTTTGAAATTAAGATCAAGGTTTAAACTTCCAGGTACTTTAAAATTGTTTTCAAAAACTGAATGTCGGAATTGCGCAGAAAAGATACAGAATAAAGACCTTCACAAATGGTCAAAACCGAAAGCATCCTATAAACACAAACGTGGAGGACGCTCCTTGACACTGAGCGTCCTTTTGATGACACCATCAAAAGAAAGAGCATTCATGTTCACTGTCCTTGCTTCACATTTTGTGCAAGACTTCTTTTTTTTATTTTTTATTGGAGTATAGTTGCTTTACAATGCTGTGTTAGTTTCTACCGTACAGCAAAGTGAATCAGCTATACGTATACATATATCCCCTCTTTTTTGGATTTCCTTCCCATTTAGGTCACAGGGAACTCTACTCAATGCTCTGCGGTGACCTAAGTGGGCTTCTGGAAGCAATGGAACTTGGCTAGATATTGATGGTTCATGTCTCCTGTTAGACTTGTTTCCGAAAACAGTTTTCCATTTTCAATGACTTCCCACAGTGTGGAGCCACAAACCGAAACCTTGTCTTTAGGATTGTTTACTAGATTTTTTTTTCTTTTTAATCAGTTGCCATTGAAGAACAAAGTAGTAATGGAATTTATCATTACTCATTTTGGGTGTCTTAGGATTCGTATTTGTAGAGCATCAAGTTAGCAGCAAAGAGCATCCCTGAACACACGAGCTGTGAGCTTTACGCTTCTTCAGCTGGACGGAGGGTAGATGTGGGTGTGAGCATTCCTGCTGCCAAAGGGTGTGATACTGACCTTGTGAGCCGTAAGCTTCATTTTCCCTGAAATTTCTACTTTGTTTCACTTAAATTTTTCCTAGGAAAGGGATGAAAAAAAATTTTAGAGTGGAAAAATTCAAACTTATTTGTGAAATTTAGTGTCCAAAGCAGAGAGAACGGTTTTACCAATTCTTATGTGTCCGTCAGCCAGCTCCAGCAGTGACCCACGCCTGGCCAGTCGTGTTTCATCTGTATTCCCGATCTGCTGAGGGGTTTTGAAGCCAATCCAGACATAGGTTATTTTACCCATAAGTACATTCGCGTAGAAAAATGAAGGACTTAAAAAAAACATAACACTATAGAACAAAGGCGGTTTATTTTGAATCCTGGCTTGTGGACTGGTGCTAATTCCAGCATAATTTTGTCACCATTGATTTGCTACTTGGGACATGCCTGCCCCATTCAATAAAGGTGGATACATTAGCTATTCTGTTTGTATATTCTGGGACTGTATTTGGAAAGAGGATTTATTTATCCAACAAATATTTACTGACTCCTACTACGAGCCAGGACTGGGCTAAGCACCGGGGACTCAGAGACAGAACACCCCGAGCTGGGAAATCAGCTTTGATACAAATAGATCTTGCAACGCTCTCTGGCAGGGGTGTGTATGGATTGCTTCGTGTCTGGAAGGCATTTCCTTCTCTTGCTCACAATTTAAAAATGCACCTTGGATTCCACATAGAAGCGATGTATCATACGATATTGCCTGTCTCTGACTTACTTCACTCAGTATGACAATCTCTAGGTCCATCCATGTTGCTCAAAATGCCGTTATTTTGATCTTTTTTTATGGTACAAGTGAACTTAATTACAAAACAGAAATAGAGTCACAGATGTAGAAAACAAACTTATGGTTACTGGGGGGGCAAGGGGGAAAGGGATAAATTGGGAGACTGAGATTAGTATATACACACTACTATATATAAAATAGATAACTAATAAGGACCTACTGTAGAGCGCAGAGAACTCTACTCAATACTCTGTAATGGCCAATATGGGAAAAGAATCTAAGAAAGAGTGGATATATGTATATGTATAACTGATCCACTTTGCTGTACAGCAAAAACTAACACAACATTGTAAATCAACTATACTCCAATAAAAATTTAAAAAAAGAATTCTAGAAAAAGAAAAAAAATGAGCCTTGATCCCGGTTAACTTTCAAGTGTGGCTTATTAATTAATTAGGGATACATAATTTACAGCCCATTTTAGGTGTCTGTAGGTTTATCACAAACCAACAGGCCAGAGATGCCTTTCTCGATGCATGCAACTCGAATGAAAAGGCTTGCACTGCTTCTCTCCAGCTTCGTCTCCAAATAACACACACATTGCCTCTGGTTTGGTAGCAGAAACACTTAAAATGAATTCTGTTCTTGGAAGTGAGGGAAGAGTGAGAGAGTGAACACAGCGGGGAAGGCTGGAAGGAGGCAGATACCAGCCGGGCCCTCAGCCTGACCAAGTCCCCAAGGGCCTCCCCAAGTAGTGGGAGGTGCCAGCAACCGCTTGGGTTTGGAGATGAGATGACTGAAAAGCTGTCAAAAGCCTGTCACACACACACACGCACACACAGAGTCTCTCTGGATCTCTGGGAGTTCCACTTTCATCACCTGGGCCCGGCTGGCCTAGCACAGGTGGGTGAGGGCGCAGCCTCCTTAGGCGGGGGTCCCTCACTCTTTTCCCTGCCCCTCCTCCCTCTCCTCCTCTCCCTGGGTCCCTGTTAGAAGCTGCTCCCTGGCCTGGGGAGGGCAGAGGCCTCCAGCCTGGGGAGTAGAGTGATGATCTGTTTCTGGGCCTCCCCCCTTCCCCCTCCGTCCTTATCTCTGGCCTGAGGTCTCGGGGCCGCACTCTGGCTTGGTGGGCTCCCACCCGTCTGGGGCCACGTGTGCTCAGCCCCCAGGGGCTGCAGGCAATATGCTTGGGCCCAGGCCCTGAACGGCTAAGCTGGTTAATTAGTGCTGGTGCACAGGAAGCCCCACCTGCTCCCAGCGCACTGTGCTGTTCCGATCCCCCCACCCGCTGACTCCCAGACCTGCAGGATTCCCATCCTCCCACCCCGCCCTCCCTGGAGATTGTGCCCCCCTAAGTGCCTTGTCACGGGGCCCCAAATCAGTGGTCACCGTCTAGGCAAATCCTGCTCTGTACCCTGCCTGCAGGACAGGTGGGGCGGGGGGACGGGGACAAGGGAGAGGCGTCCCCCAACGCTGATTGCTGGACCCTCCCTGTGCTGCTCGCAGACCCTGAGGCCACTGCCCTCCTTTGTCAAGTGCACGCACAGCACCCACGAGGATGGTTTATGGCAAACCTGGCCTCTTAGTTGGGTTCTCCCAGTGCAGAGCCTGAGACAAGGGCTTGGATGTGGGTGGTTTATTTGGAGGCGGGGGGGGGGGACTCCAGGAAGCGGGGGTGAGGGAGAAGGGGTTGAGAAACAGAGAGAGGAAACGCCAAGGAGAGGTCCATTATTGAGATCGCTGCTGGACGCAACAGGATCTTGCAGGTGAGAAAAATGTCTTTAAGAGAGGTGCTTCCCTGTTGGGTTCAGAATGTGTGAAGTCTTTCCAGGCTCGCCTGTCATCATCCAAGGGAGCAGACAGAATAGGGGAGGCCGGGGGGAAGCGCTAAATTGCCGTGAAATGTGTTCCAATCCAGACAGTGGGTCGAGATTCTCTCTCCTACTTCAAGTGACTTAAACTCACCCAATTTAGCAAACATTGGTTCAACACCTTCTAGTGGATTGAATGGAATCTAAGGCATCGCTGGCTGTAAGGAATGCTGTTATTCTAAGAAGCACTAAGAAAAATACTGCTAACGAAATTATGATACACTCTCCGGTGTAAGACACTTTCTTAGTTCAGAGATGAGACAGTGTGAAAAGAATGTGAGTCTTGGGAGAGACATAGCACACACCACACCCTAGTGGGCGCTGTGGGAGAGAGTGAAACTGCCTCTGCTCCCTGGAGAGGAGAGACACCCTTCACCGTGCCGGGCGGTGGCAGTGACACACAGAATAGGACGACGGGAACAAATCAAGTAAGAGCCTTCAGAGCATACGGGAAGAAGAGATGAATTCTGGTGGGGAGGAATCAGGGAGGTCTTCCAGGAAGAGGGGTTGGTACCTGAGCTGGGCTCAGAGGATGGCAGGGTTTGGACTGTTGGGCATGAAGAGCAAAGGTGCTCCATGCCATGGAAACAACATTGGCAAAGGCTCCGAGCTGTCCCCGAAATGCAGAGATGGTACTCATCTAGAATGTAGGGTTTGGGGATGAGCAGAAGAAAAAAAGTTGAGAATTAGAAAAGCAATGAACATACCCTTCGACACCCAGATTCCACTCCTAAGTGTATTCCCAAGAGAAACTTCTGCTCAGGGGCACCAGGAGACAAACATATGAGCATTTACAGCAACTCTGTTTATAATAGCAAAACATGAGGATGCTCTTTATTTTTTTTGTGGTACTCAGGCCTCTCACTCTTGTGGCCTCTCCCGTTGCGGAGCACAGGCTCCGGACGCGCAGGCTCAGCGGCTATTGGCTCACGGGCCCAGCCGCTCCACGGCATGTGGGATCTTCCCGGACCGGGGCACGAACCCGCGTCCCCTGCATCGGCAGGTGGACTCTCAACCACTGCGCCACCAGGGAAGCCCAAGGATGCTCTTTAGCAAGAGAAAGAGCAGCGAGAAGAAGGGATAAATTGGGACATTGGGATTGACATATACATACTACTCCATATAAAATACATAATTAATAAGAACTTACTGTATAGCACAGGGAACTCTGCTCAGTACTCTGTAATGGCCTACATGAGAAAAGAATCTGAAAAAGAGTGGATAGGGACTTCCCTGGCGGTCCAGTGGTTAAGTCTCCACATTTCCACTGCAGGGGACGTGGGTTCGATCCCTGGTCAGAGAACTAAGATCCCACATGCTGTGCGGTGTGGTCAAACCAAACAAGCAAAAAGAGTGGATATATGTATACGTATAACTGACTCACTTTGCTGTACACCTGAAACTAACACAACATTGTAAATCAACTATACTCCAAGAAAAATTTTTTTAAAAAGTATATGTTCATTTTCTCAGATCAAAGCCGTTCTCCCAAATACATGCATTTTTATTGCCTCAAAAAAAAAAAAAAAGAATGTTTCTTTAGGGAAATCAACCTGCTGGAGAGAAGCAGGGGAGGCCGGAGCAGGAAACACTTTTAGGGGGTAGTCCAGACCAGAGGCAATGAGGTTCTGAACCTAGATGGTGACATCAAGAACAGGGAAGGGGGAGCAAGTAGGAATGACAGCATAGGGGAAGGGTCGACAGCGCTTGGTGGCAGGGGAAGGGGTGCTGGGGTAGAGACTGGGAACTTAGGACCAGGAGCAGGGTCAATTTTTTTTTTTTACGGGAGAGGGAAGCAAAGAGGATTTATTTGGTCTTGTACGTAAACACCCCCAGGGCACTATCCCTTGCATTTAAATCAATTGGCCTCTGTGACACGGCTCTGCTCCCATTTTCCATTTCCTCTATGTTCTCACCCTCCTTCACTGGCTCTTCTGCCCTCTCAGCATCCAGGTTTCCGAGGGCCCTGCCTTTCGGTTATGAGGGGCCTCACTTTGTACACACCCTTCCTGGGGCTCTCATTCCATCTCTCGAGCTCTGCCTCTGAGCTGACCTCTCCACTGAACTTGCCAAACATCTCCCGGGGTCCCACAGCCCTTTCCACTCGGCCTTTCTCCAATGAAACACTTATCCTTCCAACTCTCGTCTTTTCCTTGTGTTCCACACGCAAGTGCACAGAGTGCCCCCAACCACGAGGTCACCCAACTCAGAAACGGGGCCTTCCTTTCACTTCCTCTCCCACCAGCTTCTCCTTCCCCTTTGTGCCCCTGCTCGCCTCCTCTTGGCTCCCCTTTGGGTTCTGGACGTTGCTGTGGCCACAGGATGTGGCCTGAAGCAGCACAGTGGGTACCTTCTCCTCTCAGCCCAGGCCCGTGGGGACTTGCCTAGCCGTCCGGGCTTGTGTGTAATCTTGGAAGTCCAAGGAAGGTAACATTTCTTTGGACAAACCTTGACCAATGGAGACGGGAGCTGACGGTCAATATTCCTTCCGTCCATGTCTTGAGTGAGCAATTCTGGGTCCCTACTCCCTACACACTGGGGTCCCTTCTCACTTCCTCGGAGGGTCTGCAGGGGAGCCGGCCTCAGCTGCCCACTGTGATGACCGGCCCAATCACGCCCCCCCGACGCCCTCTCCCCTCTCTCATTCCTCTCAGACCCCATTGCTCTCCGCTGGGATCGCTTCCTAAAGTGCCTGCCCATAAACCCGTGTCACAGGCCCTGCTTCTGGGGGAGCTCCAGTTAGACACCCCTTACACATCCTTCAGAGCTCTTCCTCTGCATCCAGTATCACTGCCCCCACTCACACCCACGCCATCGCTCACACGGACCACGTCACCGCAGCTCCGAGTCAATTCGCCTCTGCTCCTGTTCTGTTTGAACCCGTCCACATTTTAGCCAGGGCGGTCCATACAAGGTGAAAATCTGGCTTATGCCACCCGTCTGCTTTCAGTCCTTGAGAAGCATCCCAGGCCCAGAGAATAAATCCCAAGCTCTGTGGCACAGAGCACAAGACGCTCCTCGCCTGGTCCCTACTTGTCTCTCCAGCCTCGCCGGTGTCTCCTCCTCCCGATTACTGGTGTGTTAACTCCAAGCTGCGTGAGTTTTCCTGCACGTGCCACACTGTGTCACGCCTCGGTGCTTTTCCTCACATGCTTGCCTGAATGCTGCCACCTCCCCTGGCCTGGCTAATCCGCACATGGTCTTTAAGACTCAACCTGGAAGTCACCTGCAGCCTCTGCCGGAGCCCCCTGCCGCCTCCACCGTAGAGCGATGCTCTGTGGATCTGAGCTCCTCCAGGGGAGGAACCACATCTATTAACCATTAATGCTGTACCTGGCACAGAGCAGGAGCCCAAGAAATGACTTTTTAGACTAAGTTCTAAATTAAATCACCCTTGATGCCAACTTTTTCTTGCCCGAATTTCTCGTGGTTGTTGGTCCCATAGGATAGCGGGGTGCTGGGAAATGCTGGGAGGAAGGGCTGGGGAAGGTGTCCCTGGCCGCCGGGGCAGGGAGCCGACCGAACCCTGCTGTGCACGGCTTTGCATTCACTCTGCCCTCATCACCCAGGCCCTTGTCTAGTTGACTCCTCTCTGCCTCTTCAAAACCATGCTCTCTACTCCCAGTACCAAAATCTGTATGAGTCTCCTAGGGCTGCCATAACAAAGTACTGCCCACTGGGCGGCTTAAAACAATAGAAATGTATTGCCTGGCATTTTCCAGAGGCCACGAGTCTAGAATGAAGGTGTTGTTGGCAGGATCGTGTTTGCCCCTGCAGTCTCTAAGGAAGAATCCTTCCTCACCTCTTCCAGCTTCTGATGGTTGCCGGCAATCCTTGGCATTCCTTGGCTTGTAATTTCATCATTCCAATTTCTGCCTCTGTTTTAGATGGTCATCTTCCCTCCATGTGTCTCCAAATTTCCTTTTCCTTATAAAGACACCGGTCATCAGATTTAGGGCCAACGTCACTCCAGTAGGACCTCTACCTTAACTTGATGACCTCGGCAAGGACCCCATTTCCAAATAAGGTCACATTCAGAGGGGCCAGGGTTAGGATTTCCACGTGTCTTTTTCAGGGGACACAATTCAACCCAAAACAACTGCAATTCACTGAACACCTTCTATGTGTCCAGGACTGTGCTGTGTGTGTTGAGTGTAGAATCATATTTAATCATCCCCTGCCAGCTTGGTCGTATTAACACCCCGATTTCACGTGAGAGGAGCCTGAAGCTCAGAGAGGCCCCACGGCTAGTTAAGAAATAAGGCCACCCTGTGGTGTGCATCATACATCCCCAGCTCTGGGACTGCCGTGAGCAGGACAGTTTTGAGGGGGATGCAGAGAAAAAGGAATCCTGGCCATTACGTTGAGCAAGCTGAAGTCTGATGGTGGAGTCAGGATCAAACCATCCAAAGGAAAGGGAAGAACCTGTATAAGGCAAATAGATATACATTTACGAAACATCTCAGAATCAGAGGTTGAGTGAGGGCTGGGCTGTTCTATTTTCTGAAGCTCCTGACACATTAGGAGAAAAAAAAGAAGGAATGCTAAAAGAGGCTTATATAAAGTACAAGATATTTTAAATGTTTACATCAAACAACTGAACACTTTGACATGGCAAAAATACAACGTCGGGCTTCCGTGGTGGCGCAGCGGTTGAGAGTCCACCTGCCGATGCAGGGGACACGGGTTTGAGCCCTGGTCTGGGAGGATCCCACGTGCCGCAGAGCAACTAGGCCCGTGAGCCACAGCTACTGAGCCTGCGCCATCTGGAGCCTGTGCTCCGCAACAAGAAAGGCCGCGATAGTGAGAGGCCCGCGCACCGCGATGAAGAGTGGCCCCCGCTCGCCGCAACTGGAGAAAGCCCTCGCACAGAAACGAAGACCCAACACAGCAAAAATAAATTAATTAATTAATAAACTCCTACCCCCAACATCTTCTTAAAAAAAAAAAAAGAATTTCTTGTTTCCACGTGAATACACTACTGAACTGTACAATTTAAAATGATTAAGATGATCAATTTAACATTATGTGTTTTTCACCACAATTAAAAAAAAAAGAATTTCTGGGTTCCAGACTAGAGCCTCCATCAGGTGATCCCCTTGGGTGTGGGGAAGCCATTCACAGTTTCCGGGATTCATGTTGCAATGTCCAGGATCTGATGGCGCGCCAACAAAACTCAGACAAAACAGAGGACAGTTTGCTCCCTTGCTCGGAGCCCTGCAGTGGCTCCTGGCACACACAGGATCAGGTCTAAATCTCATTGCAGGGTGTTCAGGGCTCTCCGTGATCTGACGAGCTCCCTCAAAGTCTGCCTGCGAAGGGAGAGACCCAGTAGGGAGACTGTGTGCCTTCCTCACCTCTCTCACATGGTCAGTAAAAACAGGGGGATGAAATGAACCAGTTTCTTGTATGTATCACTCCTCAAAATTAATCCATACTTGGTGGAGGCCGACAGGCATTGGCTAAAGATAAAAGTTTCTGAAAAAGCTGCTCCATTGCTCTCCGCACCCCACCTCCAACACCCACCCCCTCTTTCTTGAAGAGCTCTTGTGGTTTTTAACAAAGGAGAGAGACCCACTTTGAAATTTCCTGTGTTCCATCTGAGGTGTGAAGCTGAAAGAGAATAGGTTCACTGTCTGGACTGACAGAGGAATGATGGGGGCAACAGGCTGCAGAGGGGGCAAGAGAAATCTTGGGGAAGTTTCCATACGCCGAGGAGTTTGCGGAAGAACTTGAAGCCAACTGCGCTCTTTCGAACAGTGCTTGTTCTGCGTGGATCCGATGTGTCTTAAGCGGCCCATAAAATTTTTACTACATTTTGTCCACCCACGGATACTGTGACCTGACGTGACCCAGTCAGAGATCTGTTCTGGCAGTGTTTTCAGAGGGGATTGGAAGGCCCTGGCCGCGGCCGAATTGACAATGTTTGCTTTAATCAGGAATGATGGCTTCTGGTGGGAGTGGAAGGCAGGTGGTGCGGGGAGCCGTGAACTTTGTCACAGAGCAGTGACTTCTGTAAAATTCACAGCAGTTACTTCCAATTCTGTCGGAATGAGCTGGAGTGACTACAAATGTATCCTATGGGCTCCAAGGAATGATGCAAACCGAGTCCTATTTCAACCTCCAACTCATGGGAGGGGAGCTGAAATGGGCAAAACATGAATTCGTTACATTGTTTGAAAGCATTTTATTTCCTATTCTTCTATTTTAATAACAGATTAAATAAGTGGAAATAGATGAGAAAATATGGACCCTGTTTTTCTAAGCTATTACAGTTAATCTATTCGGGGGACGTGTCTTCTAATTGTTGAATTCCCCATGGTTGGTTAAGAAGCCCCCAAGGAAAAGACTGGTTTTACTGTGAGGTCCTTAAAAACCTTGAGACTTTTCTTAGTGTTTCTAAATGTGGGAGACTAGCAACAAGTCCCTCTGGAGAATTATTCGATTCAACACTTGGATGCATTTGAGCCAGCGTTTGCTGGTCCATTTTTATGACTGTACTGGAATTATATTGTTGACCCTTTTAAACTTCACGCTTCTTATACTTTTCTTGTTAACCTATCAGACGAGACCCAGGAATCACAGCCACATTAGCAATACCGCTTCTGGCAACAGTAACATCATCTTGGTGAATTCCACCTGGCGTTAGGTTAGTCTACGTGACCTTGATAGAAATGGAAGCAAATAAAGCATTCTGTAATTCTGATGAAAATATATTAGATGCAAAACCTCCAAGTGGTAGAAGTGCTTTACAGACATAAGTGTATTTGAAACAATAAAGAATCACCACTATGACCACCACTGCCATCATGACCACCACCACTGTCAGAACCCTGTGAATCAAGGCTGTCTAGAAATACTGATTCTGCTAGGATCAAGGCCACTAAAGCAGCTCTGGCCAGCTCAGTCGTGGCTTTTAGTTGCCCCTGATTTTATCATTTTTGCTGAGCAATGGCCTTAGCAAATATGGCTCTTTAAGACTGTCTCCTGGCTTCACTAAGTTTGCATCAGTGTTACAGGCAAAATAAGACTGGTGACTGAATCAAAACTTACAAAAATCAAAAGCCAAATAGCCACCAGAAATTTTGAATGCAAAGATTTAACTTGGTCAGGCTTGTGGCATTTGGGTGAGTGACCAAAACAAACATTGCTTTTCCTAGAGCTGTGATCCTTACCATTGTGGAACTGTGACCCTTTCTTATTGGACATTTGGTTTGGTGACATTCCCCCCTATTTCTAAAAGAGCTATATAAGATACACACACACGTGTGTGTGTGTGTGTGTGTGTGTGTGTGTACATTTCAATTAAAGCAACATTGATGTAATTTTCTTAAAAAAATATTTCATTGATTTTACTGTGCTGTTTGAGGCATTTGGAGATGTTTTGGGCTTTATAAAGCCAAGGCTGAGAATGGCCATTCCAGATAGATCTGCTGCTCTATTTGGGCACCTGTCAATTAACTTTCCCCAGTTCCAGAGTGTGGGAAACAACAGGAGAGACTCACTGATTTATGCTTGGCTGTGATGAGTGAGAAGGTGTGATTTGGAGGGTAAGGGCTGAGCTGTAACACTGCTTGGACATTTTAAATGGCCCTTGCTTTGAGCCTCAGCAGACAGCTTCCTGGCCACCTGGACAGCGGATGTTAATTGCTGAACCCAGAAGCCTTGATCCCCTCTTAGAACTCCTGACTCCAAGAGCGTACCAGACTGCTGGAATTAAGACTACATTTTCCAGCCTCTTTTGCTCATAGGTGTGGTCATAAGAGTAATTTCTGGCCTATTGGTCAGGATGTAAATAGAAGAGTAATGCCACAGCTTCTAGGGGCAGTCCTTAAGAGGTGGACTGGTTCACTTCTAAAGAAGGGACATAATAGCAAACACTTAAAGAATAGTATTTTTCTTTCGCTCTCATACATCACTGATCCTTTTAGGCACCTGTCTGTGTGCAGTTAGTGACTTTTCCTGGGGACGTCATTGAGTGGAGGGGGTTTGGAATAAGGCTGAATAGATGAGAATCCTTATTTTACCATTTATTAACTGTGTGCTTTTTTTTGGCAAGTTGCTCAGCTGTTTTGCCTTTGTTTCCTCATCTGTAAAATAAGAACAATATTCCCCGTGTTATAGGGTGACTGTGAGAACTAGGGTGGCACTGTGGGAAGAGGGCTTAGCACTACAGGAGGTTCACAAAGATGAAAGCTGTTGGTCTAGGCTTCCCTGGTGGTGCTGTGGTTAGGAATCCGCCCGCCAATGCAGGGGACACGGGTTCGAGCCCTGGTCCGGGAAGATCCCACATGCCGCAGAGCAACTAAGCCCGCGAGCCACAACTACTGAAGCCCGCGCGCCTAGATCCCGTGCTCCGCAACAAGAGAAGCCACTGCAATGAGAAGCCCGCGCACCGCAACAAAGGGTAGCCCCGGCTCGCCGCGACTAGAGAAAGCCCGCGCACAGCAACGAAGACCCAACGTGGCCAAAAATCAATCAATCAATTAATTAAAAAAAAAAGAAAGCTGTTGGTCTTATTAAGGCTGAGGTGGGGTCTGGGAGAAGGGGGATAAAAAAGTCTTGTAAGTTGTTAATTTATAATAAATCCCCAAAGGGACAGTCTTTCAAATGCATACTTATTAAAAAATTTATCAACAGGGGAAGTGTTCTTAGGAGAGAAAAGGAATTTTTTTTTCTTTTAGGCATATAGCTGGTTTTCTAATATTTGAGGAAGGCTTAGAAAGTGTGGTCAGTAGAAACCAGTCCCTTGTCCCTGGACTCCAAGAAGGTGGCGCTATCTTGATGGAACTTGGTCTGCTCACCTGGGAAGTAAAGAGTATGTGGTACCACCCACTCTCTGAGGTCACACACACCTGGACATCTGTGCCTTTCATGTTACACTACAAATGAAAACATTTTATCAGGTGTTTGCTTAAGTATGGATTATATTTAAGATACATATTTTTTTTTCTTGCCTGAAAGTCATTGCAGTGAGAGCAGGCTGGAAGCATGTCTAGGGCGAGATACTTTTCTTGGTGGGCTGGTTTCCCTGATCGTTAGACCAAAACTCTCACTTATAGTAAATGGAGTGGTCTGTCCCTAGCAGGTCCCGGAAATGTGGGAGGTGTCCTTGGTGCTGAATTACAGGAAGGGGGTCCGCTAATCAACACCCAAGACCAACATCTGTGCCTTTGATGAGAGATAGAGAAAGAGACAGAGATAGAGGGAGAGAGAGAGAGAGCGGGATGGGGGGTGGGGGGAGGAAGAAACCTGACACATTCCAGGTTGTTTGTTATGTTTTTTTGTTTTTGCTTTGGAAGGGGTGGGTGGGGCAATGTGCCGATCAGAGAAAGTCTAGAAAGAACAAGATTCTTAAAAATAAATCTGTGGGGATGCCCAGGGGGCGGGTGCTGCCCATAGGTTTTCAGGGTTTCCCTGTGTTGTCATGGGGATTAATTAGTCAATGTTTGTGCCTTATTTTGGAGTCACTATTAGTTAAGCATGTTCGGGGAGCTATGACTCAGATGCTGAACTATTTTCAAAAGGGAAAGTGTGTGTTAAGGTTTGTGAGTGGTAGAGCACCCATACATGTAATGTCACCCTCAGAAGCACCCTTTTGCTCTATATGAATGACATCTTGCCAAAATATGTTGACTATTTTTAGCTAAAATTTTTTAGGTTAAAATTAAATTTGCAAAGTGACATCTGAGAGGAATGTGTTAGAAATCTAGGGAGAATTGGAGTCAATAGGATCTTTAAGAAAATTCCCTTCTTTTCTTTATCTTTCTTTTTCTCCTTCCCCACGACTGCTTTTCCTTTCTTATGCTTAGTCAATATAAGAAAACAGGCCTTTCCATAATATGAAGTCTTTATTGGTAGATTAAACAGCTCAAGTTTATTCAATCATTATTTACTCCCTATCTTTCCATTAAAAACACTAGATGGGCCTTATTTATCTTTATAGTCATCAGAGCAGCTAGAATTGCATTCATTCATTCATTCATTCATTCAACAAACATTCCTGGAGCACCTTCTCTGTGCCAGGCCCTGGTCATGGAATGGTGTTTCATGGAGCTCTAATTCAATGCTCACATCATAGGGGCCCCTACAGTACCAGTAGATCAGTTTTCTTATATAATTACCTATCAGGAAATGTAAAATCCTTAGATTTTTAGATATGAAAGAGATATATGCATGTGTTTTTATTAACTCAAAGTAGACCCTTATGACCATCAGTTGTTTCTGGTAACTTATAAGTAATATAAATGGCCTTGCCCTTGCTTTTAGTTAAATTTTGCTTTTCAGTTCTTCCCAGGTAAAGAGATGCTTCCCGGTTCCCTTTGTGCACTGTGCTTTGTTCCCTGGTCTGGGCTGGTCGCAGGTAACCACCAGTGTGTACTACATCTTCAAGTAGCCCATTGAAGGTGTTGTGGTCATTAAGAAACTCCTCAGGTCTGAAGGAAGAATTAGGGGTTAAAATAATACCTTGAATATTTAAAATGACTATTAATACAGACAGGGTCTTGTTTGGTAAACATCATAATATAAAATGCTCATAAATTGGTTTGTATAAACTCAAATATACCAAATCCATATACCTCTTGAATTCACTAAGGGCACTTAGTATGTGCTTTGCATGTACTCCATGCATGATGAATATCATTTAAACATTTGGAGTATTGATACAATTTGCTCTTTGGATCTTTTCTGTTTTCCGTGGCATGCATGCTGGTCCCAGGAATTTGGAAGGACTAAACGTGGCAAAGTCTATGTCTGTAATTGATATTCAAATTTAGGCAACAGGGGCTTCCCTGGTGGCGCAGTGGTTGAGAGTCCACCTGCCGATGCGGGGGACACGGGTTCGTGCCCCGGTCCGGGAAGATTCCCACATGCCGCAGAGCGGCTGGGCCCATGAGCCATGGCCGCTGAGCCTGCGTGTCCGGAGCCTGTGCTCCGCAACGGGAGAGGCCACAACAGTGAGAGGCCCGCGTACCGCAAAAAAAAAAAAAAAAAATTTAGGCAACAGCCCATTTATAAATGAGTTACTTTTCAAAACCTCATTTGTTAAATCACCACGAGGCATTCACAGCATAGTTTTCAATATAAGTACCATTATATCCATTTTAGGCATATGTCAGAAAGCCCACTGGGGGGCAGGGTTGGAGTCATACTCATTTTGGGGGCTCCAGCACCATGTCTCCCTTGTAGTGGAGAGAATGACAGTTTACCCCTCTCTCTGAATGTCCCCTTCCATCCTTCAAGATTCAGCTCAAATGTCACACCTTCAGTGAAGCCCAGTGACCCCAGGTAGAACTTATTTGCCGTTCTGTCAGCATCCTTATAGTATTTTGTACTATGTACCACTTATCACATTGTATTTTGATGAATTAGTGATGATTTTCCTGGTGTTGCCGTGAACTTCTTGAGGGCAGGGACCTTGATTCACTTCCCTGTGTACCCCTAAGACCTAATTCTGTACCTGAAACCTGGTTGTATCTCAACAGATATTTAATTGAATATATACATATTTGTTAGAATTGCAGGCCACTCCAAAAAAAGTTAGTGTAACCTGTAATGTGGCTGAACTCTAGTGCCTAGAAGCTACCACTGAGCGTAATATCACTTCTAGCAACAACTCATTCTAAAGTTCAATGTTGGAAAGAGAAGTGTCCAGTATGGGGGGTAGGGGGTGATGGAAAGGGTCTTTGCGGGAGGGGAAGTGAGAAGAAGAAATAAATCCCAGGCATTTCCAATAGTGATACAGTGACCAAGAGGAAGATTTCCAGGTCCGGTGATGAAGGTGTGTGTCCTCAGGTGTGTGTGTCAACCATTGACACATAAGGGATGGCCATTACATTTGGAAAACAGAGAGCACTGTCAGTGAAAACCCACCAGTCTCCCTCTTTGGCCGGACATGTGGTATTTTGGGGAGCCAGGAAATGGTGGGCTGGGTCTGCTCTGCTCCCACGACACGGAGGCTCCAGGGCCCAAGCCTGGCTCCCTGGGGCTGCAGGGTGGGCAGTGTAGGTGGCAGCCACTGTACCCTGGGGACAGACAGCTCTGTGCGCTCAGCTCACCAAGTCATGAAGGGATGCCCGACATCCCTTAGGTGGGAGTCACATGCCTCAGGGTTAGCGAGAGAAAAGGGGGAGGCTTATGTGCTGAGCATGACTTATTCAAAATACTAAACCGAAACCACTTTGAGGGGCTTTTAGAAATGGCAGCTGACTGCTGGCTTCAAACCTCTCACTCATTCTCCCAGACTCCAACTTCCAGCAAAATACGTCAATTTTACTCCGAAAGGCTAAGTACTGGTATTTCAAGTTGCTTCTTCAATGTGATATTCTTAAAACAACCCCGGTGAAATTTAAAGCCGGAAGTCGATGGCAAAACAGAGCGGGGTGCTGGTGGTATCCCGGCCTGATCCTTGAACAACGGGCTGTCTTGTGGGAAAGAAAAGAATATATTGAAAGACAAGATTGCGGAGACAGATGAAGTCCAGTGATGGCTAGCGGCTCTGTCTTGCTGCTGTCCACAGAAGGCCGGGAGGAGGGGAACATAAACAGAGGCATCTGGTCCCCCAGCATGGAGCGGCGGGTCCGTGAACCACGGCAGATGCAGCCTCAGCTGTGATCGGGCATGAGGCATCGGTGTCCAAGCCCGGGTCACGCGCAGGGCCGTTTTAACTGTGACAGTGCAGTGTCAAACTGCCATTCTTTCTTTCTCGGGTGGTTTTTTTTCCTCTGAAATCTGCCAGCTCTCAGAAGCAGCCTAGACTAGGCCCCTCGGGTTCACAGGCTGGAGGAAGTGAGAGGGAAAAGCAGTGAGTGACATCCAGAGAAGGACGCTGGAGGGGGAGCGAGAGAGCCAGCAGCGAGCCTGGAAAGATGTGAACAGAGGGACCCTGGGCTTTGCATCATCGAGGGCAGAATTAAGTGTAGACGAGGCACTTAGCAAATTATGCAGGAGAACGTTTTTAAGGCTTTGCTTCTGAGATGTAACTGTGAGCTCTGGGAAGACTTAAAGTGTTCTTTATCAAAACGTAGGAAAATAGCGTATACACTACCAAACGTAAACTAGACAGCTAGTGGGAGGCAGCCGCACAGCACAGGGAGATCAGCTCGGTGCTTTGTGACCGCCTGGAGGGGTGGGATAGGGAGGGTGGGAGGGAGACGCGAGAGGGAGGGGATATGGGGATATATGTATACGTATAGCTGATTCACTTTGTTATACAGCAGAAACTAACACACCGTTGTAAAGCAATTCTACTCCAATAAAGATGTTTAAAAAAAATTAAAAAAACCAAAAACTTAGGAAGAAAGACAGTGCTATCATGTTTCCTAAGAATCACTTGATGTATTCATGGAGGAAACCAAAAGAATAGGTGTATTTGTACGAAAGCCTGCATCCTGGCAAAATGTAACTTTGCGCTCCCAGGTCTCCGGGGAATTTAATTAATATAACTGGCTTTACCCTGAGGTTTGGGGAAATTTGGTGGAGTGGACCCCATTTGGCGATGGCTACTAACAACTCTAAAACCTCTTCTGGGAGCGATTTGAAATACCTGGCCTTTTTCCATTTCGGGTTCACTCAGTTTCCCCCTCTCTCTCTTTTCTTGTTAGGAAGGAGGGAGTTATTTCCAGAACTTGGCTGATTTAAAAAAACACACTACCAGGGCAGGTTTTTACTTTCTGTTTGTTTCTGAAAGCCCAAAGATGGGGGTGAGGAGATGAGGCTGCAGTCAGGATCAGAGGAACATTTGTATCAGTTGGCTGAGTCTGCTGGTGAAAGCTACGCGTCTTACAAACCTTTCCTTCCACAGTCAAGCTTTTGTGTTCTGCTTTGTCTGTTCTCCTTTCTCTCTCTCTCTCTCTCTTTTTTTTTTTTAGTGCTTTGTCCCTCGTGGGGTTCATTCTGGGTTTTCCTTATTTCCTTTCCTGTCCCTCCTCCATCAGGAAGGGACTAATAGGTCAGAAATGACTCAGAAATCTCTAGGCAAAAAATACTTCCCAGTTCTGGATGGAGAGACCTGACAAATACCCTAGTGATGGGGCATCCCAGGATCCTCGGGCCTCCGAATCCCAGGGAAGAGCACTGGGGCTGTGCTTACAGTTAGAAAATAAACAGACAAGGAAGCAGACAAAAGACCTAATCATCTTACTTGCCACAGTCTGATTTCTATTAAGACCAGATAGATTCCTTACAGATGTGGACTCCTGAGCCCCTAAATCCCATAATCTCCTATAACGGTAGAACCTTCCTCATTTCCTTTCTTTCTCGCTTTCTCCCTAGAGAGGTGTAGTCCTCACATTCTGTGTTTAGAATTGGCTTCCATCTCTCACTAGTTATTTATCCTATACCACAGCAAAGTCCCTTCCGACGCTCCAGCTTGATGATATGTTGTTTCCCATCTCTGTTCCATTTACGTGTCTCTGCGTTTGACTTTCTCCCTTTGTGTCGTGTGTCTCCTCCCCTCCTTCCCTCACCATTCCCAAGGGGCTGATCAGCTTTTGGTACTAACCTCTGCACCTCTTCTACTCAAAACTGGGCATGGGATGGTGCTCTGACACCCTAAACATTTCTTGGTCTCTGAATAGAAGTCGGTCAAACGCACAGGCTCAGATAGTGCAGGATAAGCAGCGCTACTTCTAAACGGTGTGCAAGCCGGGTGTCTCAGCCATGTTTTTTCCACTGAGTTTGTCCCTGTCCATGCGAAGCCTTTTATTCACCCTAAACGATGTCTCCCCAGAAGACCATCTCTCCATTTATCACACCGGAAAGTATGATAAACAGCGAGTTTTCACGCCACTGTTGGTGCAAGGTGCCTTTCCTCTGCAAACATCTGGCCCCTTGATAAATTGTTTCAGTGCTCCCGGCCTAGCGCAGGGCCTGCGCCGCTGCTCGGGATCTGTTCTCAAGTTGTTGCCGGGCCCCCGCCGTATGATTACAATTATGGAGCTGTTAGCGGGCAGATGAGGCCTGCGAGGGGCAGGTGGCAGCCGGGCCTCAATTAACGCACAGGCACCAAATCCCTTCCTAATGAGGCTGGGCCACCCAGAGGAGCCAGGAGGCATGTGTCAGTGACAGCAACAGAGGATTTGCAATGGAGAGGGGGAGAGGGCAGTCAACAGGTACCTGGCTCGGCTGCAGAAACAGCCCTTTTGGAAGGGTTTCAGGGCCCAGAAAGAACCCTGGGCCAGCCGGGGCAGGAGTTGTGGGCGTGGCACATGGGGGACTTGGTTTTGCTCCTTTCATCTTTCCGAGTGGCCCCCTCCCTGGTCACTTCACCTCCTTAGTGTGTATGAGTGAAGAGTTAAGACTGTCTCCCAGGATCAGTGGTACATGAGATGTGGCCGGCCGGCAGGCAAGGTAATGATGTCAGAAACGTAATAAAGGACCATTGTCTTGAGTGGCATTTGAATACCAAATCAGACACCGCAATAACGCAGCAAGTGTCACATTGGGCTCTGTAGTTAAGGGCTCGTTGCCATTTCCATTGCAAATCTTCGGGGGCTTTGTGTGGGTTCGTCATCTGAATTTATACGGGATTGAAATTTGTCTGGCTCACTGTGAGCTTTTGCGAATTAAAAAAAAGGAGAACAAAACTTTAAGAACTCACCAAGTGTTCGCAAGGGCGGCGTCACTGGAAGAATTCTGGGTGCCTTGGTTGCTCCAATCCCTTGTCTGAAACGGCTTCCCAGAAAGTTTTGAGACTTGCCCTGCAGTGTGTATCTCCCAGTTTTTCAAAAACTGGAAATAAATCAGGATGTCTTGCTAGCTGTGCACTAACGGTTCTGCTGCGGTGGGCAGGAGAGCACCGATTATACATGCGTTTTCCCGGGACCACAGCTTGTGCCCTGGGGAGTCTTGAGAGGGGTCTTTGTGTGCACACAATTCTCTAATCATAAACCCATATTCCAGTGGGTGGGTTAGAGCTGTGTTTGAAACTGATTATTTGCGATTCTTCCCTCCCTCCCTTCATTCTTCTCTTGTAGCACAAAAACAGTGTTGAAGAAGGTCCGACACCTTAAAAATAAGGCAGAGAACCAGCCTTGGGGCTCTGACTGCCCCTTTGTCCACACGTGTGACAGTGTTTGGATAATATTATGAACCATATGTGTCAGGCTGGAGCTCAGAGACAAAGGGGTAAACCAAGAACCCCTGGGGACCACCCCACGCTTCTCTCCTACTGTCGTTTCTGATCCACGTAGTATTTAATTGAACGTTTCTGTCGTTCCTCTAATATTTTGTTATAACAACATACGTCTAGAAAGAGGATTCTCCTTTTGAAAGGGGCAGTTTGCTAACCTTTATTCATCCAGCTGATTTTATCTTTACATGTTTGTATCTCTGTG
Source organism: Monodon monoceros (assembly GCF_005190385.1). Lineage (NCBI taxonomy): Eukaryota > Metazoa > Chordata > Mammalia > Artiodactyla > Monodontidae > Monodon > Monodon monoceros. The sequence continues at coordinate 11,911,230 of NW_021703767.1, forward strand.
TCTTGGACAACTGAAGACTCTCTATTTAAATTCTGTGGCATAATTATTGTCTTGAGTATCGCATCCTTAGTCTCCAAGTCCTTTCGGGACAGTCCAGAAACACCAGTGATTGTTGAGTTGTAGGACTAGAAGATGGTACAAATTTTATTTTTTTTTCCTTCCTTTCCTCCCTCCTTCCTTCCTTCTTGCCTGCGTCATTCTCTCTTTTTTTGGGCAAGACCCAACTCCAAACCCACTTTAAGTCAAATCTGTCTTTGCTCTTCCAGAAACCCCATGGGGAATTAAATCCCTCTGTTACCGAATTAAGTCGAATTTAAGTCTTATGGGCCCTGCTAGGGCCCTAGTCTGGCCTAGAGATCCTTGGGAGGGGGAGTTTCTTTCTCCTTTCAGGCTTGAGCAGCCGAATAATGAATCCAAAGCTGAGATCGACACAGCACAAGCTTTATTAAATGGCGAAAGAATGGAGAAGTGGGAACTAAGTTCTCAGATTAAGTTCTCCCCGTGTGAAGAGTAAAGGCAAAGGGAGGAGGAGTGAGGCTAATGATGGGGAGACAGATGCATTAGTCTACTGGGGAAGGGGCAGGGCCTTTTCCGAGGGAGTGCGGTGCCACCCCCTTTTTATCTTTTTTTGGTCCTTAATGTCCAGTCCTGGCTGCCAGTGGGTGTGTCATTTAATATGCTAATGTAGTAAAATCAGGGTATAATGAGACTCAGGGTCTGTCGGAGGTCAGATTTGTTGCCACCTGGTTCCATCTGGTTTTTTGTTTGTAGTTTCCTTTCTTATCTCTAGACCCTTTGACTTAAAGATTTTTGTTAACTCCTGCTAAAGGTGGGATTGGAGGCTTCTGAGCAAAGACCTGGAGCAGCTCTTTCTCAAAGAGGCAACACCCTTTCTCAGAGACATCTAACGTCTTCCAAACCAACCTAAGAAATCTCACCCAGTGCATTCTTAACTTCTCTCAAGCCCTGACGCATCTAGCATCTCACACCACTCACGCATCATCCCTGGGAGCGGGGCAAGGCACTGTCTTACGTGCACCCACTTTTTGGAGGAGAGAAAAAGCCCTCAGATGGGTTCAGCAATTGCTTAAAGCTGCACGGCACATTTTCAGAATCGTAATGTTTTCGTTCTGATTCCTTCAGAAGCTGACTCAGAGACAAAGATTTGAAGCAAATACTTTATTCGAGAGATGACCCTAGGAAACATTACAGGAGAAGGAGGAAATGAGATGGGGGAGGGAAGGAAGCCAATAAAATGTGTTATTAAGCTAGTTACCACTGTGGGAAACCAGCGCAACCTTCTGGGGAGACTCTGGGGACAGAGGAGGAATCCCCAGTCAGAGTTATTCCAACCAAGGGGTAACCTGTCTTCACTGGTTGAAGCTGATTCCAGGGACATTAACACACCAGCACAAAGCATGGCCTCCAGGCCAGAAGAAGCCTTCAGTTAAGGAAGCAGGCTTTGGAGGAATCTTCAGAGTATACGGGATATTGATGGGATGCTGATCGCATCCGCTCCACCTGACGTCTGGATTCCTCACCTGGATTTGTTCTGCTTTTCCATACCCTTTGGTGTGCAAGGCAAGCGTTGGAGGGACACGGGAGGGGAAGGAGATGAGGAAATGGCAGGGAGGGAGGCAGCGTGGGCAAACTTTCTTAATATGCATGTGACACTTAGAGCTAGAGCAGGGGTCCCAACCTTTTGGCACCAGCGACGTTTTCATGGAAGGCAAGTTTTCCAAGGACCAGGGGCTGGGGGATGGTTTCGGGATGATTCAAGCACATTACATTTATTGTGCACGTTATTTCTATTATTGGGGCTTCCCTGGTGGCGCAGTGGTTAAGAATCCACCTGCCAATGCAGGGGACACGGGTTTGAGCCCTGGTCCGGGAAGATCCCACATGCCGCGGAGCAACTAAGCCTGTGCGCCACAACTACTGAGCCTGTGCTCTAGAGCCCACGAGCCACAACTACTGAGCCCACGTGCTACAACAACTGAGCCTGCACTCTGGAGCCTGAGAGCCACAACTACTAAGCCCGTGCTCCACAGCAAGAGAAGCCACCGCAATGAGAAGCCCACGCGCCGCAACGAAGAGTAGCCCCCGCTCGCCGCAACTAGAGAAAGTCCATGTGCAGCAATGAAGACCCAACGCGGCCAAAAACAAATAAATAAATAAATTTATTTCTATTATTATTATATCAGCTCCGCCTCAGATCATCAGGCATTAGAACTTGGAGGTTGGGGACCGCTGACTAGAGAGATGCCACATCCCAGCAGCTTTCAAAAATTGAATTGGATGAATGAATAAATCTGTTCATTTTCATTACTTATGCTCCTGAACCAGATCAGCGGTGTGGCCTGTAGATTTCCTTGTACATTGTTAGTTAACTTTCCGTGTAAGGATGTGTGTAGTTAGAATCATAAATGTGAGCACTGGAAGGGAACTCAAAAAAGCCTCCTCCTGAAATAAGACAAGGATCTCCCTTATTTTACAGATGATGCTCTGAGGACCAGAAGAGTTCCCTGCTCAAGGGCCTGTTGCTCATGGTGAATGGCCCCAACCTCTTACGTCCTTATGTCTACATCCCCAGGTTCCTCAACAATTGAGCCAAGGGGGATTTCTAGCCAAACCCCCGATCAGTCCTTAGCTTTGCCTTCTTCTCTACATCTTAGGCTCTATATTAGCTCTCTTCTGTTGCCCTCTGAATCCTGACTTGGTTAGTCTAGAACTCAACATCAAAGAACCCCCAGGATAAAAGTTCCGTTCAGCCAGTGGTGTGTGGTAAAGGTTTGACATCTAGCTCTCCGGGGTGGGGTGGAGAGAGCTCTGATTTTTAGCATTTACCGGTTTCTGTGGTGTAAACACTCCCACAGTGACTGTTTTTTGAGCCTCCAAGAGGACATTGCTAAACACAGAGTTGGGAAGAGACACTCACAATTAGGTGCCAGTGCAAGCCAGCCCCACAGACCACTACTTCAGCCCCCAAAGAGCTGAAATGCCCGCCTAACTGGGAAATCTCCCAGCCCCAAACACCTACAGTCCCAAAGCCCCGCCATCCAGATCTACTCGGCTGCGCCCTCACTATCCCCAGTCCCTCAGCACTCACCCCCACCCCAGCAGTTCTAGATCAGGGCTTGGTCCTTTCAAACTGTCCACTTAGGACAGCTGTCCCTGGGGAGGGGAAGAGAAGGAGGGTGTTCTACCTGCCTCCCACCATATGTGTCTGATTAGGTCTGCACATCAGGTTTGTCTCTTTCAGCCCATGAGGTGTCTGCAGAGGCACCAGACATCCCTCCAAATCTTCCTGCAAGAAATACCTTTGTTCACTGGGACAACATTGGGATGGCATAGTATGTGAAGCTGGCAATGCTCATGTTTTGCACTTAACTGTACTGGCTCATCGGGTTTACAGCCAGACCTATGCCCATGACACCTCCTCAAGGAAGCCTTCTGAGACTTTCCTCAGTGTAGATTTCTGTTATTTCTTTTCCATTGAAGACCTTTCTCATTCTTTAATGTGATTATTTAATTATTTCTCTCCATCACTAAGCTCTATGAGGGAAGAGTGTGTGTCCATTTGGGGTCCTTAGGGTGTCACCAGGTGCTAGCACAGTGCCTGGCACACAGTATCAATGAATATTTGTGTAATGAATGAAAAAACCCATCAGCGGAATGAATGAAAGACCTGGAGCACTGCTGCTCTTGAAGAACCACTGTTCTCCCCACCGGCTGCCCATGGGACTCATCAGTATGCTTCCCAAAAAATAGGGTGTGGGGTTTCTGGCTCTGATAGCTCTGGAAGGTTCCAGAGGTGATGATCACGTGCATCCAGTGCTGAGAGCCACTGATCCTGAGAAAGGGATCTGAGGGGTCTTTACGAGAGTGGTTTTCAAACGTGGCTGCATCTTGAGACCCCCGAAGCCCAGACTGCACCCTGGAACAGTGTCTTTGATGTGGTACCCACACACTAGTATTTTTAAAACTTCTGTTAACATCAGTAATCATGAGAGAAATGCAAATCAACAACGCAATGAGGTATCACCTCACCCCGCTCAGAATGGCCATCATTAAAAGTCTACAAATAACAAATGTGAAGAAAGGGAACCCTCCTACACTGTTGGTGGGAATGTAAATTGGTGCAGTCACTATGGAGAACAGTATGGAGTTTCCTTAAAAAACTAAATATAGAGTGACCATATGATCCTGCAATCCCACTCCCGGGCACATATTCAGAAAAGATTAAAACTAATTCGAAAAGATACATGCACCCCAATGTTCATAGCAGCACTATTTACAATAGCCAAGACATGGAAGCAACCTAAGTGTCCATCAACAGATGAATGGATTAAGAAGACACAGTACATATATACAACGGGATACTACTCAGTCATAAAAAGAATGAAATGTCTTTTGCAGCAACATGGATGGACCTAGAGATTACACACTGAGTGAAGTAAGTCAGATAGAGAAAGACAAATATAATATGATCTGACATATATGTGTAATCTAAGAAAATGATAAAAATGAACTTATTTCCAAACAGAAACAGACTCACAGACATAGAAAACAAACTTATGGTTACCAAAGGGAAAAGGGGGAGAGAGAGAGAGATAAATTAAGAGTTTTGGATTAACAGATACACGCTACTGTATATAAAATAGATACACAACAAGGACCTACTCTACCAGGAAACTATGTTCAATATCTTGTAATATCCTATAACAGAGAAGAATCTGAAAAAAGGTTCTTTTATGCATATATCTATCTATCTAAATCACTTTGCTGTACACCTGAAACTAACTTTGTAAATCAACTATACTTCAATTAAAAAAAAAGAAAAGGGCAAAATATTTTCTGCAGGTAATTCCACCATGTAGACAAAACTGAGAACCACCGCAAAGTGTCCTCTCTCTCTTAAGCTTCCTTCTCTCTCTCATTTAGGTATGTTTACCCCTTCCCCCACCTCCATGGTCACCCCACCCTTTGACTGTAGGTGTGGCTATAGAACTTGGGGTGGCCCTGTGGCTTTGGCTGGTGGGATGTTAGTGGACCTGAAGCAATCAAAGGCCTTGAAAAGCCCTTGCAGGACTGGGCTTGCTGCCTTGCCCTTTTGCCAATGCCACGAAAAGAACATGTCTGGCAGCCTGTTGGTCCAAGGCAGAGGAGAGACACATGGAACAGAGCAGCTCCCACAGAGCTCAGTATCTCCCAGGCCTGCTGTGAGACACACAGTCACCCCAGCGGCTGGTGCCTGAAACACAGCTGCTCAGACAGGCCAGCCCAGATCAGCCGAACCTCAGACCACCCACAGACACGCAGACACGTCGGTGATAATAAATGACGTTGTTTGAAACCACTGAGTTTTTGGTTCATCGCACAGCAATGGAAAACTGATACATCTTCTTTTCCACAATAGTATAAATATCCACCCGTGGCTAATTAGGTGTTAGTTCACCTTTGTGAGACCTTAGTGGTGTTAGTTTCTTCACTGCTTCCCCAAGAAAAGAAAGATTACAACTGGACAGTATTTTGACTAGCTGATAAAATCGCACTGTATATGCATCCTGTAGTCATATTGGCCAGTCTCCTTCGGTTAAGTTCACAAGCTGGGGGGCTGTGTGACCTTGTGCAAAGAGGATTACAGGATTATAGAATCTCCAAGCGAGATACTACTGTTATCACACCAGTTCTTAATATATATTCATAGCTTTACAGTGTCATCAATATGGCCCTAACGTGTTTAACAAATGACATGTATAAACAATCTATATATCAGCATCAATCACTCAGATATTTGTATTTTTACCCCTTTTCCTGAACTAAAGAATATGGTTTAACAGGACATTTATTAATCTTGTTAGAGTACATTTATCTGGAAACTGTCAATAAATGAAATATTTTGAATGTTACCTTATTAAGTCAGAAAAGATTGACAATCCTTTGTCCCCACATACAAGTAGAATGAAATGAAGGCTGCAAGTTACATACACATACTTTTCTCCTTCATGTCCCTGGTGATTTCAATGTACAAAGTCCTCACTACCCTCACTGTGAGCCCCAGACTGAGGGGAGGCGTTCCGATATCTGACTGGAGCTTGGGTTGGGTCTCTGCAATGCCATTTCTGTTGAAGTAGCATCCCCTGGATAAAGTGGGTACCCATAACTCAGTTCTTAAATGGGCTAACCTGATGTGGGGTCCAGAGAAGGCCCCAAGAATGGACTCCGGGGTGGGTGCTATGAACTCCCTGATATTGAGGGCGCACACACATGGGCATTATTCTGGGGGAAAAGGTCAACGTTTTCATTAGATTCTCAAAGAGATCAGTGACCTCCTAGTAGGTTAAGGACCATCACCCTAGTGGAAAGTACAGTGCAAAGGAGAATCCTACCCTCCAAGCAATCATCCTTCAGCTTCTGCAATTCCAGGGACTCTAAGGATGGGGCATAATAACAGTAATGGCATTTACTGAGTGCTTACCATGTGCCATGCATTCTAGGTGCTGTCTGTGGGTGCCAGGCCCCACCCCAGTTCCAGCCTCTGGAGTTATGGCCACTCACCCTCCTTTCCCAACACCTCCAATGTCTTGTCTCCTCCCCCTTGACATCCCCATTCTCGGTTTGGCCCCAGCTACCCCTTGGTCTTCTGAGTTGAGATCTCTATGAAGAGCCCAGGCCCCTCACCAAGCAAATCTTCCACCCTTGCACTTATGGAGGATTCCGTCTTCTGCTCCTTTTGTGTGCTTCTCCGACTGCAGCAGTTAGACATTTCAAACCCTTTTGGAAAGAAGTAGGTATAAAAAAATTCAACAAATAAATAAAAATAATCCCCAGCAGAACTCCAGGACTCCGAGCGCTGGGCTGTCATTTGTCCCTCTTTGCTTTTGCACTTGGCTTCCTTGGGCTTATGTAACCCCAAGATTCCAGAGGAGATTTTCCATTTGCTTCATTTCTCCAGCAAGAAAACATTCCTCAAAAGGTATGGGATACGGGGCTTCCCTGGTGGCACAGTGGTTGAGAGTCTGCCTGCCAATGCAGGGCACACGGGTTTGAGCCCTGGTCTGGGAAGATCCCACATGTCGTGGAGCAACTAGGCCCGTGAGCCGCAACTACTGAGCCTGCACGTCTGGAGCCTGTGCTCCGCAACAAGAGAGGCCGCAACAGTGAGAGGCCCGCACACCGCGATGAAGACTGGCCCCCGCTTGCTGCAACTAGAGAAAGCCCTCGCACAGAAACAAAGACCCAACCCAGACAAAAATACAATATAAAAATTTTTTTTAAAAAGGTGTGGGATATGAAACACTTTCTGAAGCTATGCCCTCAGGAAACCGAAATTTATTCATCCATTCATCAGTCAATCAACAAAGATTAATGGAGTACCTACTAAGTGTCAGGCTCTATGACAGGCACCAGGAGTAAAGAGGAGTCTTAGAACTCATTCATGCCTTCAGAGTATTCCCAATCTGGTTGGAAACATGTCCCTTCCTTTGGGGTTGACTCTCCCACTGAGCTTGGTGAAGAGCACATATGTTAATTAACACAGAACTCACCTCGTTGCTGGCTTCTGACACTTATTAGTTGGGTGAACGAGAGCTGGTCACCTCATCTCTCTAAACCCAGCTTTTTCATCGGTGAAGTGAGGGTCCTAGAACTTACCATGCGTTTTACAAGCAGTAGAAGCACTGTGTGTGTACTTTCTACTCTAAATCACCAACGAGATTTTTCCCATTAAGTTTTGAGAAAGACTAAACACTGAATCAATCCTTTTAAATCCACTGCCCTCAGACTTCCTGCCACAGAAGTTCATCACCGATGTCTTCTTTCCTTCCCCCTCAAATCCCTCGTTTGGGTGCATGATAGATTCCTAGACAGAGCACTCGCACCACAACTTTTAAACATCTGTGAGGGAGTTGTACAGTTCTTGGCACCAAAACAGAGACATTGTGCTTAATTGCTGGGCTCAGGCATGATTTTGACAGTTACGATACCTGGTTCAACGTTGCTGCTAGCCGAAAGTCACCCGTTTAAACATGTTTTCTTAAACAGTGACTGATAAGTTGTTATCTTACAGCTTCTTCTGCTAATTAGACATCATGAGTCAAAGTTAATTTGGTGGAAAACATTTCTCAACTTAATGACATTTATGGGCAATCAGGCATGTGTGGAAGGGAATGCAGATTTACATTTCAGCCTATTTCCAGGGTTTAACAAGAATCTCCTCTTTCCCAGTTGGAGATTTCTCATTCTCTGAGGAATATGTTCCATACAGACACCATGGGCCTCCTTGTTACGCTAGAAACTGGCGATTGTTCGCACGAAACAAGCTACCGCACAGTAATGAGATGCAGACCAAGATCAAATTAGGCTCCATGAAGGTTTTTGTGTTGTTTAGACCCGGGTCGCGTGGCAAGAGGTCCTGAGCTTTGTGCATGGTGAAAACCTCAGCGACAGACTCATGTCACTGATAAATGCATGCCAAACACATATTTTCAGCCCCTTGTCAGAAATGGTTTCTATTTTTGATGTTAACTCGTTTGAAAAACAGCTAACCAGGGGGAAAATACCATCCCTAAATTTCAAGATTACATGCCTTCGCTCTTGAGATTATGTAACTGTTTTTGAGGTGGGGGGGAGTGTTTTTGGCCAGCAAAACATTCTCAATGGGTCATTTTGTTACAGTGAATTGACACATCCCCTTGCCTGAGATGTATCTGACAGGCAAAGGCATGGGCACTTGGGCACTTCAGTTCCAGCTCAGCTCCTGGACGACATGGTACCCACCTGCCTCTGTCTCAGCCAGCATCCTTCTGGCCTGACTCTGTCTTCTCTCCAGGAGATGCTTTATGCTAGTTCTTTTCCTTTGGAAGGGGAGAGTCATCTTTATGTGTATGTACATACATACACATGGAGAGATAATAAATAGTAGTTATTCCTCCCTCCTACCCCTCTGGTAGGCTAGTTTATGGACATAAGAATGAAGATTGAAGTAGTCCAGTAATTCCAAAGCAATTCGGTGTGTTAAAGTGCAGAGTCAGGACTTACAATTAACCAAATCCTTAACCTGGGAGGCACGGGTCTTTCAAACAATGCCAGGAATTCACAGTTCTGTAAAGCCTGAATATGAGATACCCCTGGTGCCTCAAGATTTGAAAAGATTCTCATACTCTAAGTAAAGATTTAAAACATTTTACTTCTTTTGATGTACAACACACATATACATTATATATCCAAAAATTTTTTTAAAAACTATTTTCTGGGTGGTTGAAGGGTAGAATAAAACTTTACATGACAACCAATAATGATAATTTTGCCGGCTCGTTATTCCATACTTTAGGTTTAGGTGTTTAGATGTTTCCTAAGGCGGAGGGGGTTGGAGGAGTGATGGAGTGGGAAGTTGGGGTTAGCAGATGTAGGCTTTTATATAAGGAATGGATAAGCAGCAAGGTCCTACTGTATAGCACAGAGAACTATGTTCAGTATCCTATGATAAACCATAATGGAAAAGAATATATATAGAAAAAGAATGTATGCATATGTATAGCTGAATCACTTTGCAGTACAGCAGTGATTAACGCAACATTGTAAATCAACTATACTTCAATAAAAAAGAAAAAAACAAAATGAATCTTTCTAAAATATAACAATATTTAATATATGAGTATTATTGTAATACACAAACATCTATGTAAGCTATAAATAATATACGCATATTAAAATAAGAGGAGTGCACAAAACAAAATAATGATCAGGTAAAAGCTCTAAAATCAGCAAAATCAATAGCACTTTCTTCTATCGAAACTTTTCAGCAGACAGATATAGTTTCCTGATGGTTTGCACTGCAATTCACTTAAACCCAAATTCACTTAGTCCCCCAAACCAATGCCATGATGAGATCTGCCCCATCTCAGGGGAAAAAATCCACCCAAAAGCCCTGGGGCAGGTGTTGGTGGGCAGCTGCAGACTGGAAATCGTGATGCTGTGGAAAGGTGAAATGGGCGGGGCGGGGTCTGACCCCCAGCACTGGAGCTAGCGCACAGGACTGCTGGAAAAATGACTTGTCCGTGGAGAATGTCCTTGTGTGGCATCTCATCTAGACTGCCATGTGCTTGGTTACACCCTTGTTGGCTGTGTGGTTACGAATTCTAGCTCTTTCCTCATCTGTAAAATGAAGATAACAATCGTACCTACATAGCACTTTTGTTATGGAGATTAAGTGAGCTTTGCATATGTAAATGGGCACTGAAAGTGCCCATCATAGTGGCAGTAGTTATAATAATAATAGTAATGGCTAAATGTTAGCTCTTATTAGTAATGTACAGATACCAGTTTTGCCAAGAATGCCAAACGGAGAAATCAGCAGAGCAGGATTTGAGTCCTGGTGGGCTGCTTCCTGTTCACCAAAAGCCACCTAACTGCTTTGAGCTTCAGTCTCCTGTCTGTAAAATGGAGCTGATGATACCTGCCTCCCAAAATTGTTGGAAGCATCAACAAGGCGGTGCCTACTGTAGGCTGTGATGTGCTGAGCATGGATGGCGTTAGAGCAGGTGGTCTAGAGCGAAGCTTGGGCTTTTCCTTTGAACTTGGGAGCTGACTGTGCCCTCCATCGGGGCATTGCCTCTGGACCACATGCCGTTCTCCTGGCCTTCCCTACTCCTCTCCCCCAACACAATATGCCTAATGGGTGCCCTTCTCTGCAGGCTCCTGCTTCCTGCCAGGTGACAGCAAGATAATCCAGCCACACACTCCTTGCTAATGGGTATTAGGGTGCTATTGGATTCTCCCTCTAGGTTAACATATGTACTTCTACGGAGGGGTCTGCTGGAGATGTTGCTTTTGCCAGAGAAATGATTCTCAAGGACCAACTTCAGAAGCAGTGGGAGGGACCCTTGCAATGTGGTCAGTCACATGCTCTGACAGCAGTCCTCGTGTTACCTCTGCACCAAAGTCTGGCCGAACTCTTCCAACTTTCCTCCCCTCCATTCCCCATCGTACAAAACTCAGAAGGCTTTTCTTGAAGGAGAACAAAATGTATCTCTTAATGAATTAATGAATTTCTCCAGTATTTCCTAAGCACCTTGTAAAACCATCATGCTTGCTGTCATTTATTAAGCACCTACTATGCACTGAACCTCGTACTTGGTGCTTTATGTATATTATTTCATTTAATTTTCACAACCACCCCCTCCCCACTCTAGAGGTGAAGAGACAACTTACTTGTTTTCTAAAATTGTGGTAAAATACACATAACATAACATTTACCAACTTGACCACGTTAAGTACATCCACATTGTCTGCAACCCTAGCCACCACCCACCCACAGAACTTTTTGTCTTGTAAAACAGAAGCTCTGCACCCGTTAAACAGCAACTCCCCAGCTTCTGACAACTACCATTCTACTTTCTGTCTCTATGGATTTGACTATCCTAGGTGCCTTGTGTAAGTGGAATCACACAGTATTGGTCCTTTTGTGCCTGGTTTATTTCATTTAGCATAATGTCCTCAAGGTTCACATGATGTAGCCTGTGTCAAAATTTTCTTCCTTTTTTATGGCTGAATAATATTCCATTGGTGGATAGACCACAGTTTGTTTATCCATTCATCTGTTGATGGACACTTGGGTTACTTCCACCTTTGGGCTATTGTGAATGATGCCATTATCAACATGGTTGTACAAATACCTCTTTGAATCCCTGCTATCAATTATTTTCAGTATATACCCAGAAGATGCATAGTCTGAGTCTAATAATGAGGAGTCATCTGAAAAATCCACACATTCTACAAAATAATTGGCCTGTAATCTCCAAATGTGTCAAGGTCATGAAAGGCAGATGGGAACTGCTCCAGATTGGAGGAATCTTGAGAGATGCGACCACTAAGTGTGATGCAGAATCCTGGACTGGGTCCTTTGGCCGTGAGGGGCATTATTGAAACAACTGGAGGAAACTGAATGGCATTTGAAGATTGGATGGTAGCATCTATCATATTAATTTCCTCATTTTAAGGGCTGTATTTTATGACAGCGAATGTCTTGGTTTGTAGGAACTACACAGTGAAGTATTTTAGGGTGACGGAGCATTATATCCGCAACTTACTCTCAAATAAATTAGGAAATAAAATTCTTTGTACTATCCTCGCAACTTTTCTATACTTTTGAAATTATTTAAAAATTAAAGGAAAGATGTTTTTAAAAAAATCTACAAGGTGACATCAGAAAATGGGCCTACTCAATAATAATTAATGGATAACGTGATAACCCCGAGTGGGCCAGTTAGTGTTTCAGCCTGGCTTTGAAGGACTGTCTGTTGCTTTATTTCCCAGCATTGGACACATCTTTACAACAGGGAGGGTAGTTTTCTCTTCTTCTTAAGCAGATGGTTGCATGGTGTTCCTCAAAAGTCCGGAACTGAGGGGTGTGCATGCCTATTGGGAAAGCACTCCCCAGACCCCCCGTGCCTGCAGACTCTGTATGTGTTGGAAAGTAACATCCAAAGTTGAAATAAAAGACAATGTGTATGTTCTATGAGTCTTGGTGTGTTCTACCAGATAATAGCAAGACTGTTTGATTATGGAATGTCACGCCCCTCCCATCTGGGACACTGGACCCACTCCTGGGGTTATGAATTTGCTCGGAGACATAGGGGAGAAGCTGGAAGAAGAGGGGGCAGAAGAAGAGCGTTATAAAAGGCTTGGCCAGGAAGGCAGAGGAAATCAGACTTGATGGAGCAGGCGTGAGAAGTCACTGCTGACGCCTGAATAGGGTACAGCATATTGACAATGGCCTTGGGAGGGATTAAGAAGCCTGACTCAGAGCAGCCAGCTAAACTAACCCCCATTTTCCAAGAGCGGTGGCGGGCATTATAAAGTTATTTTGATTAAGCACATATGGATTCAGAATAAATTAATTAGTGCATTTGATCTGTTGTGAGAATTAAATGAATTCACAGATGGAAAATCACAGCACAGTCACCAGAACAATAAATGCTCCCCAAACGTGAGAAGCAGCTTCCCTAAAATGCCCGCAAGTGGTACCTAACCCTGTTAGCTAAAAACCTAAGAACCTGACGGCACCGCCTTGGACACCCTCCTCCACCAACGCGAGGACGGTGACCCTTTATTTTATTTGTGATGGCGCTTTCCCTCTAGGAAATTCCCGGGTTCTTTACAAACTTTAAATTACCCAGGGGGATCGAATCCTCACAAGCTAGAAAGCAAAATAAAGCTCCTCAACCAAAATAAACTCCCTCCACCTCTCTGTCTCCCTGTGTGCCGCCCCTCACCCAAAATAACCCAGGTCAGCTTTCCCCGCCCGCCCAGATGCTGCCTCTGCCAGTCTTCGTCTCTCTCTGGTGATCAGCTGACCCACTACGGTTTGCTAATGAACCTTTAATCCGGAGGGTTTCTTTGGAGAAATTCAGCAAGGGGCCAATCCCTCTCTGGCTTTTAATGACTGCCCTCTGACTTCAACCACTTAGAATTCAAATCCATCCTGCTCGCAGGGAACAGATTCTCCCGCCAGGATGTTTGATATTGATGAAGGCTTCTTGATGCTTGGATCTGCTAGGATCACACACAGTGTGTTTGTGGTTATTGGTCTCCCGGGAGAAGCAGCTCCCTTGACGATAAACCCGCTGCAGATAAACCCAACTTTGCCGAGACCAGAATTCAAGACAGAGGGGTTGTCGGGAGCCTTGAGCTGGGATTTCTAGGGCCGCTATTCCCCCTGTGCCCCAAATTCTATAAATAGAGTTGAAACAAATATATGTCGATTTCCAGGTTGCAATCTGGGGAGGAGCCCCAGAGCTGTGTGGCTTTACAGCCCACTGGCCAGTAAGGGGCGCTGTTGACTGAGAGACTGTGGCTAAAAGCCTGGGAAGAGAAGTGACCGGTGGATGAGGTGTTCTCAGGTCCTTGGAGGCTTGCCTCTTTTGGGGGGCAGACGCGGTGGGGAGTGGCTGCGATCTGATAGGAGCTGGAAAACTCAGATGAGTGCCTTCAACTCCAGCAGTCTCACTGCTGTGCACTCTCTGAACACAAACCAACCCCCACCGCCGGTTTCCTTGCCAAGTCCTCCCTGGCAGCCCCTCCCCTGGTCCAGCCACCTCTGAATCCCCAGCAGTGTGGGCGTGGAAGGCTCCCGACCACCACAGACAGGCTCCGGGCTGTGATCACTCCAGGCTGAAAACTTCAGCCTACTTGTTCCACTTCCCTTCTCTATTGCCTTTTTGCTTATTTACCTCGGAGAACTATGGCAGGTGAATCCCATCTTTGCTTGCACTCGGGGCACTAGTTCCCTATGCCGAAATCTACCAAGCACTCAGCCTGACAGACTACTAGAATTGCCCACTGAAGTTTTCAAATTGGGGGAGGGAGAAATCCAAGAAGAGAGAGAAAAGAATCCAGAGACATTGGCATTACCTATCCATCCTGCTTGTGATAGACTCTATTCTTGTAGTTGGATAATATATCAAAATGTTATACATATTGTCTTTTAAAAACTCCCCCGACCCCATTTAGTCCAGGTTTGCAAGACAGTGTGCCTCCTTGTGCTGAGATAGGAACCGGAGCTGCGACCCAAGGCAGGAGGCTCATCCCTGCGGCCAGCTCCTTCCAGCAGCCTGAGGCCTGTGTTCGCTGGGAAGGCACTTAGAGACACCCTCAAGCAAGGGCTATAAGTGCACATTATTAACAGTCGCTATGTCAGTCATACTCACTTAAAACCCTGTTGGCCACAGAGGAAAGAGTGGAGGCCTCTTGCCATTTGCTTGGGTTTCTCCTGCTGTTCTCCCTCCACAGAAGACGGCACCAAACATCAGATGTTTGAAAACTCAGGATATTGGCTCTGGGTTTGTTTTGTTTGTTTTTATTGGTCAAGTGAGGGAACCCAGGTTTTCAGAGAAAGGTGCATTTTCTCTCGAGCTGGCAGCGAACCAGTTAAATGAATACCGTCCCGCTTTCTCCTTCTGAGGTTATATTTGAAGATAAAAGTGCCCCTATTAACATGCAGATTTGGATATCCATTTGCAAAGAACAGAGTTATTTCAGATGCTGTATGGGAATCCTTTCTGTATTTGTGTCTTTGGGGGTGGAAAGTCCAGCTGCCTCTTCTAAGATTGCCCATAACTCTTCAGATGTCAACAAATCATTGAAAGGTGTCAGAATGAGGGAAATGAAAGATAATTATTCCAGCCGTGGAGAGCTACTTTGAAAGTGAATAGAATCTGTCAGATCGTCTTTTGAAAACAGCAGTTGTCTGCTTGTCTTGGCCATATTAAATGGATATATCTAGAGCCCAGTGAGGTTGTTTGAGATGATGGTAATCAGCTTAAGTTGGTTTTGGTGGAGGGAAAAAAGGCACTAGAAACGGGGCAATTACTGAGTTGGCGTGGAACAGCCGCCCTGATACGGTGACGAGGGGGTTTCTATTCAGTTCTTGAGAAACGGATTCTTACATTCTTTGTGGATGAATAAAGAGCAAAGTCCGTAAGGACTTGGTAATTTCCAGATGGGGCGGGTGTGAGGCAGCAAGGAGACGCCAAGGGGGAATCCCAGTGGCCCAGGGTGTGCAGTTCAGTCTCCTCTCAGGAACTGAACCAGGGAAGGGAGGACAGGGTGACCTCGAGGCCAGGTAACGTGGGTACCATGTGCTTACACCGAAAATGAAAATGAAGGCTCCTCGGACTTGGGTTACATCTCCAGGCGAAAAAGCATCCAGAAAGTGGCTTTAGACAAATGCTCATATTATATAGAAGCCAGGGTTGTTCCTGCTTTCCCCATCCCAAAGCCAGAGTCTGGGGAACTTGAGCTTACCTATTTATGGAGGAAACATCTGATCCAATAAAGGGAGGGCCTGGAGAGGCATCGCCTGGGCCCACTTCTTCCAGACTTCAAGCTTAGACTTGGGGAGCTCTTTCTGAACAAGGCTGTCTGCAGATTTGGTCCCTGAAGGCCAACCTGTTGCAAAGAACTCAACTTACTCTTGGTCCCAACACCAAGCCACATTGAAGTGCACCATGAAAGAATGTTTTGCATACCTGCCATTATTCTGTGAATAGTGGAATTGTTTATGCCTTGTGTTTCTAGGTGGAAAGTGAATGCATAAAGTGGATGACAATTTGTCCCTGTTTCAACATTCTTCATTTGCTAATGTCGTGGAGCCCCCGTTGATCTGGGTGGCGCTGGTCTTTGGGAATGGTCTGTGTAGTCTGTGGCCTGTGTCTCTGTGGCTCCTGACCACAGACACTTGTCTGGCACCAAAACAAGGAGGCCTTGTCCTGCCCTACCTGGGGCAAGTCAGGTGAGGAGGGACCCCCTACCTGATGTCAACAGTGCACCTCACCTGCTGGGGGTGCAAGGGCCTGCCGTGCATGGGGTCAGGCACCAGTGTCCCCCTCCTTCCTCTCCCTGCCCTCTACCCAGCCCCTGACACCTGACATTTTTATATTTAGAAAGCCTGCCCCAAACAGACAGCTGTTTAAGATGGGAGCCCTTGCAGGCTCCAAGGAAGGAAGGGGTATTCTGCGTCCCTGCTGTGTTTCTGCAGAAAATCATGCCATCCCAGTTACAGTTTTGGCCAGGGACCGTCTACCTCTTGCCATGCCCGGTGATCACTGTTGAGGGCAGAAGCACCTTCCAGAATTCCAGATGCCCAGAAAGAGGTTTATCCTGTTGTCCCTGCTTCCCGCTCGGCAACATCTTTGCCAACATGGATCACCCACTGTTCTACATCCTTTCCTAAGGGGCATGGGGCACTTCTACATCCTTTCCTAAGGGGC
>NW_021703767.1:11933001-11976309 GCF_005190385.1 Monodon monoceros
CATCCTTTCCTAAGGGGCGTGGGGCACTTCTGCATCCTTTCCTAAGGGGCGTGGGGCACTTCTGCATCCTTTCCTAAGGGGCGTGGGGCACTTCTGCATCCTTTCCTAAGGGGCGTGGGGCCGTATAACGGTCTTATGATTCAACACATGTGGATTCAGGATGAATTCTTACAGACATGTTTTTAAGCCCTCGGCCAGCCCTGACACCTTGGCTTGATTCCATTATTTTGGGGATGATTGGGCTGCGTTTATTTGTTTACTCACTCTGTGGCTATTTCCCTGAGGGGCCCAGGCTTCAGAAGGAGTTCCAGAAAGGACTCTGATGGGGGATGGATGGACTGGGAGTTTGGGGTTAGTAGATGCAAACTATTACATATAGAATGGATAAACAACATGGTGCTATTGTATAGCACAGGGAACGATATATCCTGAGATAAACCATAATGGAGAAGAGTATAAAGAAGAATGTATATATATATATATATATATATATATGTATATATATGAGTCACTTTGCTGTACCACAGAAGTTAATACTGTAAATCAACTATACTTCAATTTTAAGAAAATAACAAAAAGGGCTCTGAGTGCTAGTGACCAGTCTTGGAAAGGTAAGAGGAGGACCCTCTCGCAATTTCTGCATCTTGCTCTGGTTTTCATTGGCAGATGCCAACATCATTTGGGGTGAGTGAATCATGTGGTGTTGGCTCCATCGAGGCACTGGGCTTCATTCCAGTCATCCAGAGACCCAGCTTCTATTTGGCCCGGCCCTTGCCAGCAGTTAGCTGCTTGCCCTTGGGCAAGTCATTTGCCTTGAATGGCTTCAGGGTTCTTGTGAGTGAGAAAAGACCTTTCCCTTTTACCACGTTTCAGAAACGTGTGCTTATACACATGAATTTGTTTACATGGCAAGGCTGGTCCCATTTTGCTCATTCTTTGGCAAACTGCCACCCAGTGATGAGTTTCCAAGCCATAAAAATGTGGCTGAAAGCAAGAATGTGGGTGCAGACTCCCACTGAGGTCGCCACACGCCAGATGTATGTTCGACTGTTTTTTGCTGGCTGAGGAGAAGGACAGAGTCTAAGGCAGTCTGGCCACCTATGTCTTGGGTCACCCACCTCTGCTCAGAGGCCAGAGAGGAGCAGATGTCTTCCACTAGGAAATGGGAGCACAGGAGGGGCGCTCACAGCCTGGGGACCAGGTTCCCAGGTCACTGAAATCTGCGTGTGGTTGAGACACACCACCCCCGCCCCCAATGGTCATGACCAGGCATCCCTTCAATAAGGAGAATTTCTGTGGGACACTTTTCACTTCCTGACAGGCCCAGCTAATGGGTTACTGTTTCACTGGTGGATCCTTATATCTGCTGTCAATAAAAGAGAGACAGGGAAAAAGTGAGATCTAGTTCATTTCAGAAATATTTTTTTGAATATCCCACAGAATGTTCAAAAACATGTAAGGAAGACCGACCCAAGAGTTTGAAAACCTGGATTCTAATTCCAGTCTCACTTTCTTGCTCTGTGACCTTGGGCTAATCCCTCAACCTCTCTGAGCTGCATTTGCCTCTATAGAAAGGAGATAATAAGATACACCTCACCTTGTATATGACCCAAACAAATGAACATATGTGAAAGCAGTTTGAATTGATAAAGGATAAAGAGCTGTACATAAAGCATCTGTATTAGTAGTAAAAGGTAGATAATCTCAAAAAAAAATGACTTTTTCGGTCATCCTTGTTATGAGTTACATCTGATAAGAAAAAAGCTATGGAATAAAGTCTAGATCACAGAAAAATACAATTGTATTTTAATCACAGAAAAGACAGCCAAGGTTTCTACCTGCCCCATGGTCCCCTGCACCTATATATGAGAACAGCTTCTTGTCAGTTCAGGACCTCTAGACATTGTGCTGGCCAATGAGAAGGGAGAAGAGTCTCTTCCCTAGGTCTTACTGGTTACTAGAGATGTCAGTCATTGCCTGTCCACTCATAACTACCTAATAGGCTTAAATAGCCATTGTCTACACCACCTGACCTGGGTCTATAGTGTCTGACTAGTTTCTCTAGCTTGCCAAAGATGAGTGGGACTGTCTAATTGCTCTCATGGGGATTAGAACTGGAAGAATGAATTAGTCAAGTGAAATCTGGTGAAGCAGCAAAAAGGGCATGTAGGATTTGGGGTTTAGGACTCGGTGGCCGGCGAAGCTCATGTGTAAGTTGCAGGATTGAAGGCAGGAGCATGGACTGGGTTTCCAGAAAGATGTAGAAACACCATGAGGGGAAGCCAGGGTGGCTGCCTGGGCCCCCAGCCTTCTGTGTCTGTGTCTCCTCCAGGTGACGTAAGTGAGTTTCTATTCTAGGATCTTTCCTGCCTAACACCACCCTCAGGCAAAGGGGATGGATTTGGGAGTCCCTGACCGTCGTCTTAGGACTTAAACCTGGAAGATGGGGGGTGGGGGGTGGGAGGGACAAGAGTGTCTGATCACTGAAACCAGCTCCAGCTTTGCCACAGAACAGCTCCTGAGCTGGAAATCCTGTGTCCTCTGCAGAAGAAATTGTCCCATGGGTCAGGGTCACCTGGGAGCCTGGCTGTAGGCAGGGGAAGTATCCATTTCTGCAGATCGAATGACATCTTGGTTAAACAACTGCCTGTTTCTGTCAGCATTTACGGGTGAGCCCGCCTTTGTTTCAGGTCCACAGACCCTCCCACCCCAGTCTGTTGCGTTGAAAATGTGGATCAGTGATGTAGGCAAAGCCTGGGGCTGGTTAAGCATGAATTTCTTTGTTGCTCGAGTGACCTAAAACCCGTATCGAACTAATGGTGGGTCAGAGCATCCTCAGAAATGTAGACTATATCACACTGTCCTTTTGTGTGAAGGGCAGTGGATGGATAACCAAACTAGTTGTAATAATAATAAGCAACGAAAATAATAATAGCTAGATTTATGGCCCTTGAATTAATGGCATGTGCCTAGTACATGATAGATACTAGGTTTTGCATTAGGTGCTTTACATTAACCTTGTGAGATAGATAATACAATTATCCCCATTTTACAGAGAGGGAAACTGAGGCCCAGAGACTCTAAGCTTACCAAAGCCCCACAGCTAGTAAGTGGCAGAGTTGACCATACTCTGACCCAAGAGTCTGGACTCTTGAGTATTACATTGTATGACATGTGCTGTTGTCACAGAATCAATAATAACCATAAACTATTAAAACCCTACAGCTGGGGTAAATCAAATCATCGTTCATGTTACATTTTTTTTTTAACCACAGACTTATTATGCCCAGTAAGTCCCTTAGGGAAAGGGATATTTTTTTTCTCTTTGGCTGTAACTCCCTCAGCCTTTGTCACTGGACCCCCATCCCCGTGGGCGTCCAGAAAGTTTTGCTGGCCAACTCCCCCTTCTTTTCCCCCTTGTGAAGTTGATGTTCCCCATGCCAAGGAGGATGAGCACCTTAACAGTGAACTGTTCCTGGGAAACATATTTTCAACTTGTATTTCTTTTTAAAGCACAAAAAGATTGTGTGGTTTTGGTTAAAAATGTGAGTAATAAGAAAGGGCATGCTGGGCTTCCCTGGTGGCGCAGTGGTTGAGAGTCCACCTGCCGATGCAGGGGACACGGGTTCGTGCCCCGGTCTGGGAAGATCCCACATGCTGCAGAGCGGCTGGGCCCGTGAGCCATGGCCGCTGAGCCTGCGCGTCCGGAGCCTGTGCTCCGCAACGGGAGAGGCCACAACAGTGAGAGGCCTGCGTACCGCCAAAAAAAAAAAAAAGAAAGGGCATGCTGTAAAAATGATCATTCATCTTCTTAATGGCTTGATGTGCATTTTTTTAGAGAATTTTATGTATCAATATAGATGTAGATGTAGAGATAGAGCATGCTATATGTATGGCTCCCCATAATTCTCCCCATAAGTTAGTCAGTCAGTCCCCTGTGGATGGACATTTAGCTTATCTCCAATGTGTCTCTTTTGCAAATAATATTATAATCAACCTCTTTATATGTTCTCATACACTTGAGGAAATAGCTCAGTAGGATATAGTCCCAGAAGTGGAATTTCTGGATCAGAGGGTGTAAACATTTTACATGTTGGTAAAGACTGCCAAATTACTCTCAAAAAAAGTGGCCATCAACAGCATAGGAGAGGACTTGATTCTGCGCTCCCATCACAAAGGTATATGCTAAGTTTAATTACACTTGTATTTGTCTTTAGCCTGACTTTCTATGGCTCCATGATTCCAGGTCAGTGTTTGTTTGCATGGTTGACTGTTAGCCTGGGAACCATTTTCTTCCTAAAATTAACCAGGATTTATAGGAATAATGCCACCTACACCACAGCTTCCATATTCAAGCATTAAAAAACAGAACAAAACCAAAAAGTCCTAAGGAAACAGAGATGGAGATTTATGCATAGGTATTGAATATTTTACATTTTCCAAAGATATAAAGTTGAAAGCTTTTCCATACGGAAATGTCCATTAGCTTTGACATTCTGGGAACACTTTGAATTTCTGCTGAAAATGTCTAGAGGAGTCATATAGAAGATAATCAAAATTATAATTATGTCCTCCTAAACTGATTTAATACCTGTTACTAAATGGTCCAGACCTCAATTTATAGTTGGTTAAATGTGGCATTTGTGGTCATTTTTATGAAGAACTGTTTCCTAGGCTCTGAGTCTGGATTGCATCCTCTCAGCTAACTGACTGTGAGAAAAATCAGCATTCATAATTTCAACCAAATGATTTCATTTCTAGAAATCAACCTGTCATAACTATAAAGATTACTCTTAAATTAATTGCAAGCACTTAAAATCTTGGGATTGATGGAAGTAAAGCAAAAGTAGATAGAATCATTTTAAGATACCAAGCGAGCAGCAAAAACTCTACACCTAACATGTGGCAATTGTGCGTGTGGTTTCTCATTATTTTTTTGTTTTGTTTTGTTTTGTTTTTGCGGTACGCGGGCCTCTTACTGTTGTGGCCTCTCCTGTTGCGGAGCACAGGCTCCGGACGCGCAGGCTCAGCGGCCATGGCTCACGGGCCCAGCAGCTCTGCAGCATGTGGGATCTTCCCAGACCGGGGCACGAACCCGTGTCCCCTGTATCAGCAGGCAGACTCTCAACCACTGCGCCACCAGGGAAGCCCGGTTTCTCATGATTTTTAAAAATATGATGGTCACAAGAATAATTTGATGTAAAATTATGGCCAGATTCATGCTGCATGAAGAAAGTTTTATCCAGAAATAAGGTAGAGGATAAGCCAACTGGTAGGACAGTAGACAATCCAACTTTGCCGAATTATTTGGGCTTATGCTAAACAATAATGATAATAAATGTTACTATTATCAAGGGTCAATGTGCATTTAAATGGATGACTGGTACCCTGGAACATATTTTCCTACTGAAATTAACCAGGAGTCATAGAAGCAAAGTCACTATTACCTGTTATCATTATTGTCATAGCTACCATTTATCAAATAAACATTTACTGTCTGCCAGGTATTATGTTAAGCATGTGTCATATATTTTCCAAATATAATTCCTATGAAAAAGAAAATGTTATCTCTTTTTTTTTTGAATCATTTAATTTTATATTTTTATACAGCAGGTTATTAGTAATCTATTTTATACATATTAGTGTATATATGTCAATCCCAATATTCCAGTTCATCCCCCCCCAACTTTCCCCCCTTGGTATCCATATGATTGTTCTCTACGTCTGTGTCTCTATTTCTGCCTTGCAAACCGGTTCATCTGTACCATTTTTCTAGATTACACATATATGCGTTAATATACGATATTTGTTTTTCTCTTTCTGACTTGCTTCACTCTGTATGACAGTCTCTAGGTCCATCCACGTCTCTTTAAATGACCCAATTTCATTCCTTTTTATGGCTGAGTAATATTCCATCATATATATGTACCACTTCTTCTTTAACCATTCATCTGTTGATGGGCACTTAGGTTGCTTCCATGACCTGGCTATTGTAAATAGTGCTGCAATGAACATTGGGGTGCATGTGTCTTTTTGAATTATGGTTTTCTCTGGGTATATGCCCAGTAGTGGGATTGCTGAATCATATGGTAATTCTATTTTTAGTTTTTTAAGGAACCTCCATACTGTTCTCCATAGTGGCTGTATCAATTTACATTCCCACAAACAGTGCAAGAGGGTTCCCTTTTCTCCACACCCTCTCCAGCATTTGTTGTTTGTAGATTTTCTGATGATGCCCATTCTAACTGGTGTGAGGTGGTACCTCATTGTAGTTTTGATTTGCATTTCTCTAATAATTAGTGATGTTGAGAGGCTTTTCGTGTGCCTCTTGGCCATCTGTATGTCTTTTTTGGAGAAACGTCTATTCAGGTCTTCTGCCCATTTTTTGATTGGGTGGTTTATTTTTTTAATATTGAGCTGCATGAGCTGTTTATATATTTTGGAGATTAGTCCTTTGTTGATTCGTTTGCAAATATTTTCTCCCGTTATGAGGGTTGTCTTTTTGTCTTGTTGATGGTTTCCTTTGCTGTGCCAAAGCTTTTAAGTTTCATTAGGGCCCATTTGTTTATTTTTGTTTTTATTTCCATTTCTCTAGGAGGTGGGTCAAAAGGATCTTGCTGTGACTTATGTCGTAGAGTGTTCTGCCTATGTTTTACCCTAAGAGTTTTATAGTGTCTGGCCTCACATTTAGGTCTTTAATTCATTTTGAGTTTATTTTTGTGTATGGTGGTAGGAAGTGTTCTAATTTCATTCTTTTACATGTAGCTGTCCAGCTTTCGCAGCACCACTTATTGAAGAGACTGTCTTTTCTCCATTGTATATCCTTGCCTCCTTTGTCATAGATTAGTTGACCATAGGTGCGTGGGTTTATCTCTGGGCTTTCTATCCTGTTCCATTGATGTATATTTCTGTTTTTGTGCCAGTATCGTATTGTCTTGATTACTGTAGCTTCGTAGTATAGTCTGAAGTCAGGGAGTCTGATTCCTCCAGCTCCGTTTTTTTCCCTCAAGACTGCTTTGGCTATTCGGGGTCTTTTGTGTCTCCATACAAATTTTAAGATTTTTTTGTTCTAGTTCTGTAAAAAATGCGATTGGTAATTTGATAGGGATTGCATTGAACCTGTAGGTTGCTTTGTGTAGTATAGTCATTTTCACAATATTGATTCTTCCAATCCAAGAACATGGTATATCTCTTCATCTGTTTGTGTCATCTTTGATTTCTTTCATCAGCCTTATGGTTTTCTGAGTACAGGTCTTTTACCTCCTTAGGTAGGTTTATTCCTAGATATTTTAATCTTTTTGTTGCAATGGTGAATGGGAGTGTTTCCTTAATTTGTCTTTCTGATATTTCGTTGTTAGTGTATAAGAATGCAAGAGATTTCTGTGCATTAATTTTGTATCCTGCAACTTTACCAAATTCATTGATTAGCTCTAGTAGTTTTCTGGTGGCATATTTAAGATTCTCTATGTATAGTATCATGTCATCTGCAAACAGTGACAGCTTAATTCTTCTTTTCCAATTTGTATTCCTTTTATTTCTCTTTCTTCTCTGATTGTTGTGGCTAAGACTTCCAAAACTATGTTGAATAATAGTGGCGAGAGTGGACATCCTTGTCTTGTTCCTGATCTTAGAGGAAAGGCTTTCAGTTTTTCACCATTGAGAACGATGTTGGCTGTGGGTTTGTCATATATAGCCTTTATTATGTTGAGGTAGATTCCCTCTATGCCCACTTTCTGGAGAGTTTTTATCATAAATGGGTGTTGAATTTCGTCAAAACCTTTTTCTGCATTTATTGAGATGATCATATGGTTTTTATCCTTCAATTTGTTAATATGGTGTATCACATTGATTGATTTGTGTATATTGAAGAATCCTTGCATTCCTGAGATAAACCCCACTTGTTCATGCTGTATGATCCTTTTAATGTGTTGTTGGATTCTGTTTGCTAGTATTTTGTTGAGGATTTCTGCATCTATATTCATCAGTGATATTGGTCGGTAATTCTCTTTTTTTGTAGTATCTCTGTCTGGCTTTGGTATCAGGGTGACGGTGGCCTCATAGAATGAGTTTGGGAGTCTTCCTTCCTCTGCAATTTTTTGGAAAAGTTTGAGAAGGATGGGTGTTAGCTCTTCTCTAAATGTTTGATAGAATTCACCTGTGAAGCCATCTGGTCCTGGACTTTTGTTTGTTGGAAGATTTTTAATCGCAGTTTCAATTTCATTACTTGTGATTCGTCTGTTCATATTTTCTATTTCTTCCTGGTTCAGTCTTGGAAGGTTATAGCTTTCTAAGAATTTGTCCATTTCCTCCAGATTTTCCATTTTATTGGCATAGAGTTGCCTGTAGTAGTCTCTTATGATGCTTTGTATTTCTGCAGTGTCCGCTGTAACTTCTCCTTTTTCATTTCTAATTTTATTGATTTGCATCTTCTCCCTCTTTTTCTTGATGAGTCTGGCTAAAGGTTTATCAATTTTATCTTCTCAAAGAACCATCTTTTAGTTTTATTGATCTTGGCTATTGTTTTCTTTGTTTCTATTTCATTTATTTCTGCTCTGATCTTTATGATTTCTTTCCTTCTACTAACTTTGGGTTTTGTTTGTTCTTCTTTCTCTAGCTCCTTTAGGTGTACGTTTAGATTGTTTATTTGAGATTTTTCTTGTTTCCTGAGGTAGGATTGTATTGCAATAAACTTCCCTCTTAGAACTGCTTTTGCCGCATCCCTTAGGTTTTGGATCGTCGTGTTTTCATTGTCATTTGTCTCTAGGTATTTTTTGATTTCCTCTTTGATTTCCTCAGTGATCTCTTGGTTATTTAGTAACGTATTGTTTAGCCTCCATGTGTTCGTGTTTTTTCATTTTTTCCCCTGTAATTGATTTCTGATCTCATAGCACTGTGATCAGAAAAGATGCTTGATATGATTTCAATTTTCTAAAGTTTACCGAGGCTTGATTTGTGACCCAAAATGTGATCTATCCTGGAGAATGTTCCATGTGCACTTGAGAAGAAAGTGTATTCTGTTGTTTTTGGATGGAATGTCCTATGAATATCAATTAAGTCCATCTTGTTTAATGTATCATTTAAAGCTTGTGTTTCCTTATTTATTTTCATTTTGGATGATCTGTCCATTGGTGAAAGTAGGATGTTAAAGTCCCCTAGTATGATTCTGTTACTGTCAATTTTCCCTTTTATGGCTGTTAGCATTTGCTTTATGTGTTGAGGTGCTCCTATGTTGGGTGCATAAATATTTACAATTGTTATATCTTCTTCTTGGATTGATCCCTTGATCATTATGTAGTGTCCTTCTTGGTTTCTTGTAATAGTCTTTATTTTAAAGTCTATTTTGTCTGATATGACAATTGCTACTCCAGCTTTCTTTTGATTTCCATTTGCATGGAATATCTTTTTCCATCTCCTCACTTTCAGTCTGTATGTGTCCCTAGGTCTGAAGTGGGTCTATTGTTGAATATTGGTCTTGTTTTTGTATCCATTCAGCGAGCCTGTGTCTTTTAGTTGGAGCATTTAATCCATTCATGTTTAAGGTAATTGTCGATATGTATGTTCCTATTCCCATTTTCTTTATTGTTTTGGGTTTGTTTTTGTAGGTCTTTTCCTTCTCTTGTGTTTCCTGCCTAAAGAAGTTCCTTTAGCATTTGTTGTAGAGCTGGTTTGGTGGTGCTGGATTCTCTTAGCTTTTGCTTGTCTGTAAAGCTTTTGATTTCTCTGTTGAATCTGAATGAGATCCTTGCCAGGTAGAGTAATCTTGGTTGTAGCTTCTTCCCTTTCATCACTTTAAATATATTGTGTCACTCCCTTCTGGCTTGTAGAGTTTCTGCAAAGCCAGAGCTGAGAGTTCCCTTGTATGTTATTTGTCATTTTTCCCTTGTTGCCTTTAATAATTTTTCTTCTTTAATTTTTGTCAGTTTGATTGCTATGTGTCTCCACATGTTTCTCCTTGGGTTTATCCTGCCTGGGACTCTCTGCGCTTCCTGGATTTGGGTGGCTATTTCCTTTCCCATGTTAGGGAAGTTTTCGACTCTAATCTCTTCAAATATTTTCTGGGCTCCTTCCTCTCTCTTCTCCTTCTGGGACCCCTATAATGCGAATGTTGCTGTGTTTAATGTTGTCCCAGAAGTCTCTTAGGCTGTCTTCATTTCTTTTCATTCTTTTTTCTTTATTCTGTTCTGCAGCAGTGAATTCCACCATTCTGTCTTCCAGGTCACTTATCCATTCTTCGGCCTCAGTTATTCTGCTATTGATTCCTTCTAGTGTATTTTTCATTTCAGTTTTTGTATTGTTCATCTCTGTTTGTTTGTTCTTTAATTCTTCTATGTGTTTGTTTTTTAATTCTTCTAGGTCTTTGTTAAACATTTCTTGCATCTTCTCAATCTTTGCCTCCATTCTTTTTCTGAGGTCCTGGATCATCTTCACTACCATTATCCTGAATTCTTTTTCTGGAAGGTTGCCTATCTCCACTTCCTTTAGTTGTTTTTCTGGGGTTTTATCTTGTTCCTTCATCTGGTACATAGTCCTCGGCTTTTTCATTTTGTCTGTCTTTCTGTGAATGTGGTTTATGCAGGATTGTAGTTCTTGCTTCTGCTGTCTGCCCTGTGGTGGATGAGGCTATCTAAGAAGCTTGTGCAAGCTTCCTGATGGGAGGAACTGGTGGTGGGTAGAGCTGGGTGTTGCTCTGGGGGGCAGAGCTCAGTAAAACTTTAATCTGCTTGTCTGCTGATGGGTGGGTCTGAGTTCCCTCCCTGCTGGTTGTTTGGCCTGAGGCGACCCAGCACTGGAGCCTGCAGGCTCTTTGGTGGGGCTAATGGCAGACTCCGGAGGGCTCACGCCAAGGAGTACTTCCCAGAACTTCTGCTGCCAGTGTCCTTGTCCCTGCAGTGAGCCATAGCCACCCCCCGCCTCTGCAGGAGACCCTCTAACACTAGCAGGTAGGTCTGGTTCAGTCTCCTATGGGATCACTGCTCCTTCCTCCTCGGTCCTGATGTGCACACTACTTTGTGTGTGCCCTCCAAGAGTGGAGTCTCTGTTTCCCCCAGTCCTGTTGAAGTCCTGCAGTCAAATCCCGCTAGCCTTCAAAGTCTGATCCTCTGGGAATTCCTCCTCCCATTGCCGGACCCCCGGGTTGGGAAGGCTGACGTGGGGCTCAGAACCTTCCCTCCTTTGGGTGGACTTTTGTGGTATGATTGTTCTCCAGTTGGTGAGTCACCCACCCAGCGGTTATGGGATTTGATTTTACTGTGATTGTGCTGCTCCTACCATCTCACTGTGGCTTCTCCTTTGTCTTTGGATGTGGGGTATCTTTTTTGGGGAGCTCCAGTGTCTTCCTGTGCATGACTGTTCAGCAGTTAGCTGTGATTCCAGTGCTCTCGTGAGAGGGAGTGAGCGCACGTCTTTCTGCTCTGCCATCTTCTCAGGAAATTTTTAGAAGACATCCACTTTACAACATATAATAGTAGCTATGTTTCTCGCCTCCCCACCACTGTGGCAAGGGGGAAAATGTCATCTCTTTTTACTAATGAGGATAGGCACCAAGAGGTTAAGTGATTTGCCTAAGATGGCAGGGCTGGGAAATGTTCATGTAGGAATTCAACCCTCCTCCCTTTATTCCCAAACATGGTGTTTCATCACTGTGCACATGTGTCATCCCTCAGGTGAGTCTGGCTGCAAAACGATCTAATGCCTCCTTGCATTTGGAAAGCATTTAGAGATCTTACCTTCTGAGGCATTCTTTATGCAAAAGTTTCATGCACAGCAAAGGATCAGGGTTCTTTCTTTAAAAAACCAAACCAAACCAGCAGAGGTTGGAACAGGTAGAATGCTTAAGCCAAGCCAGCTTTTGGTCTGTTTCTCACCATGTCTCCATTTCTGTCATGAAATGTTCCCACCCAGCAGCAACACAAATGTCTTGGTTGTGGAGACTGAATTGGGTCTTTTCCGGAGAGTGACACTTCTTTCACTGAAATGGCCCCTTTCTCGGATAGGGTGATGGGGAGTGAGTGTGTGTGTGTGCGCGCGCTTGTTTGCCCAGTGAAGCGGGCATTCAGGTGGTGCAATGCTGAGAGTGACTTGTTCGGCTATTTGTGAAGAAGCTGGCAAACTTGGGCCTTCCCCCTGGCAGGGAGGAGAAAGGGCCACTTGTTTCCGAAATATCAGGAAAAAGCCTGGCGCAGGTGGGGACCCCGTCAGTGAAATGTTGTTGGAAGCCGTGGCTGCAGGTGCTGCCTCTGGACACGGACGTGTGCTTCCTGGGTCGGGTGCTGGAGAAAAAGGACTGCCAATCCCCAAATAGAACCGCACTGTTGTCCCAGGGGTGGATGAAAAAGCTGTTTCAGTGCTGTGGACGGATCTGGATGGCTTGCCACGGAGGACAAAAAGTCTCCTATAAAATTCCATTTACATAGTCCTATGTCACTTGGGCTTTTGGTGACCAGATTCAATTGTGCTGGTGTCCCCTGGGCTGTGTGATATCATAGCTTCAGAGGAAGGCTTTATTTGGAGGTCACACTAGTTTGTCCTGGGGATGTAGTCATTTTTTGTGTCACAGACAATGTTTTACTGTGGCGATACGTGCCAGATGGCTCAGCCACTTGCAGTCCAGAGCTAAACAGTGTCTGTATTGTTGGCGAATAAACGGAATCTATTGTCTCCTGCTCATGAAACTCTAGTGCCCACCACTGTTTAGAGA
Source organism: Monodon monoceros (assembly GCF_005190385.1). NCBI lineage: Eukaryota > Metazoa > Chordata > Mammalia > Artiodactyla > Monodontidae > Monodon > Monodon monoceros. The sequence continues at coordinate 11,945,699 of NW_021703767.1, forward strand.
TGAAGTATTTAATAAATTGTTAGGTCTCGCTCAAAGCATCTATGAAACTACATCTCAGAAGGATGCAGGCCTCCCCAAATGTAAATCTCCTGTGTTCCTAAAAACCACCACCACCTTTCTGACGGCTTTCTTCCTTCCCCGCCCCCATCTCCTCTTTTACAGTAGTAGCCAAGGCTCTGATTTGTGTTTCTTTCCCACCGCAATCCATATGCTAATATGATCTGTGATCCTCAGGCAGTGAGATGGGGGAACAACACGATGCCTGTTGCCTGGTCTCCTCCAACTTTCTCACCCTCTCTGAAGTCCTGCCACCTACTTGTCAGCCCCGGACAGCACAGTGGAGCCTTACATGGGAGAGAGTGTGCCACGGAAATGCAGTTTCGGGATTTGGTTCCTCCCTTCTGCTCTGAGAGGGTGCCTGATGGCTGAGGACAGAAGGTGTAGTGTCTGGCAAGCTCCTTTCACACGCGGAATTGACCTCACACGGCGGGGGGCGGGGGAATCTGCTCACTCACCCCAAACAACAACAACAAACAAACAACGCAGCCCGGCAACATGGGAGGATTACAGCCTATTTCTCTCCCTTTGAAGACTGCATTCAGAGAGTCGCTTTCTGAGCATGGACCACTACCCGCCCCCCTTTCTTTCTTCTCTTCCCCCCGCCCGCCCCCAGCCTGCATCTTGTCCCTCTAAATGAAGCACACTCTACCATTTAACTTCACCCAGCTGTGGCTGGGTACACTGCAATGTCAGAAGTATTCGTTTCCTGCTTTAATTGCAGCCCAAGCCAACCTTGAGTGGCAAGGAGAAAGCCACTGACAGGTTTGGGCTGTGTCCAGACCTCCTCAGACTTTCTGTCAGCCAACTGTTTGACAGTCTATGCAAATACATGCAAATGAAGGGACACTGGCCGAACACCTGCAGAAAGTGACCATCCCCGCTTGGGCTCGGCCTCCCCGTAACTGGGAGTTTGGAAACGCTGCTCGGTCGCTTTCTGTCAGTTGATTATGCATTTGTCAGCAGAACGTCGGGCTGATAGAAACACTCCTCTTTGTCCTGAAGAGCCTCAGAGCTCCATGTGGAACTGTGAGTGCCAGGGATAGTGGGATGGCTCCAGGCCAGCCCTTGTGAGTCCTCTCCTCTGTCTCCAGGACCCGAGTGGCAGCATCGAACTCTTGTGGGCTCTCGCCCACCTCAAGGAAGGCCCTCTACCTCGCTGGGTGTAAAGACATCATGTTGGTGGTGGGGCAGCAGAGCGAAAGGCTGGCTCTCTCTAGCAGCTGGAACTTGGTGACTCTGAACCGTAGCGTGCCCCGGATTTTCAAAAGCCAAAGAAAAATCTGCCCGGCCTGTCAGGGAATTGGAAAGGGGGAGAGGGCCCGCAGCCTCGAGTGGGAACCAAATTGGCAGTCACACACAGCACCTCCAGACTACGGGAAGGCTGCCAGGCGGCCAACTCCCACGTCCACTGGCTGCCCAGCCATCTCGGCTCCCATCTGCTCGGGCCTCCGCTGGCCTCTGACAACTCCTCTCTTTAAGGGCTGCGGGGACCAGCCAGTCAGCTGTTACTGAAAAGTTGTTGTATGGGACTGCGGAGTTTTAAATTTGGCCTTTTTGAAGGTAAGGAAAGCGACCCAACCAGCAGGGCCCTACAACTGAGGACTGGTGGAAGCCCGGTGTTCTAGGGCCAAGGAGTCAGGCAGGGATGCTGCATGCACACCAGTGTTCTATGTGGTCCTTAAATATCCTTCACTAGAACTGGGGAAAGCGTTCTGCATCCTTTGTGCGGCTGGGCTTTGGTCCTCTAGAAAAACAAGTCATTTGGGGAGTGGTTGCACAAACCAGGACTTCTAAAGCTCCCCCCCCCACCCCACTTACAGGTTGGAAGGACCTTGACATACGTCAAGGGCACCTGAACATACCTAACCTACATATAGGACCACGGTGCCCTGCATATAGGTCTGTAACCAGCTCTGGCAATGTCCGGGGGATAAGTAGGCATTGCTCATAATGAACGTGACTGATGTCAGTGTAGACTGCTGATCCGAGTAACTGAGACTCCAAAGTGGATCTTTTTTCCCCTAAAGAATCATTTTGACATTCGTGCAACTTCAGTCAGTCAAATAATTGCCCGTTCTTTCCTGTATGTGAAGAGAAGTAAAAAAAATCACAGCGAAGACTCTTAAGGTGTTTGCCCATCCAGTCTTCCTCTCTAGAAGGAAGAAGCATATCCTTGGGCTTCCCAAAAGGTACCTTTCTGGGTCCTGGGGGGAAATTTGAGTGCGTGGCTTTTAAAGCAGACATGAGTTCTCTGTGCTGAGGCCCTGGTGCATAACCAAGGGGCCGACAGATTGCCTAGAGCCAGGGCTGCCCAACTGGTAAACATCTTGGTATCGATAAAAGCGCAACGGTGCCAAGGGCTTGTGGGAACAGCGGTTTTCCAGATATTGACTTATTGCAGAGGGAGAGAGGGCAGGCTAGCTCAGAAAGGTATATTAGGTCCCTGCTAAGTACCCAGCATTGGGTATCTGCTGTTATGGATAAACGGAGGCACAAAGGCATCCAAGAGAACTCACTCAGGGTCCTACCGTCATTAACAAGAGGACACCGAAGCCCAGCTCAAGTTCCATCCATGACTCTTGTTAATTATATCACGCAGTACGTGCAATGAGGAAAACCCTTGGTAGGACCAAATAGTCATAGAATTCGGGGGCATGCGCACATGAAAGAGGAAGGTGATTTAAACTGGAAATATTGGAAGCTTCAAGAAGGGATGGAGACGCAATAGGGAGGTCTCCTGTCAAGTTTTCAGTTCCTTTGAATATCTGTGAGACTGGTATTGTTTGTGGTTGTCATAACATCAGCGAGGAACGAAAGCCGGAATGTCATCGGCTGCGGGGCTGTGGATGGATTTTCCCAGCCCCAGTGCTTGGCAGACAGGTGACTGGATCCCACCCCTCAGTGCCAAGGCAAGTTCCCTGGGCACCCGTTTTGTTTTACCAAGTGGAAAGGGAGTTTCATCACACCATCACACCAGAAAGGGAGTTTCATGATGTACGGACACCTCTTACTTAAATGAGCCCACTGTTTGCCTTTTTTTAAAAAAAGGAAGGCCAGAAACAAATAAATGCCACATACATGAGACGGTTTCCTTTCTCTCGTGCTCTCTCCCTCTTTTAAAAATACACTTTAGAACCCAAGGTAGTCGTATTTAACCAGCTTTAATGTCTTTGCAGGGTTGTGGTCACTCAGGCAGCAGTAACTTTGAAAAAATGACCCGTCTACACCCAAACAATAACAGAATCCCCCTTTTTATGTTGGAAACGCCCACGGCTTTCTGTGTATCTGCAGACTCCCCACGTAGATGCAACTGTTTGACCAGCCTTCTACTGAACAACTTAATTAAGCAAAAGAAAACGTGTCAGTTTCTGCCAACCTCACAAAAACAGAGCTGCCGGGGTAAAAAGGGTCGGCGGAATTAACCCACATTCCTGAACGGGTTCACTAAAGGCAGGCTGGCTTTGCAGCAATGCCAAGGGGAACCGTGCACTGGATGGCCATTCAGATTGATCAAGACATATTGTTCAGTAGATCATACTGAACACAATTAAAGCTGCAATACCTCAGGCGGCTACAGCTCGGGTGTGAGTTTAGCTTAATTTAAAAAAAAAAAAAAATCTTGTCACGACACAGTGCTCACCATTGACATTCTGCACAGTTACGGAGACAAAACAGTTTTCGCCCACCGTATGAAAACAGCAAGTTGTTTTTAGTTTTTTTCCCCCTCGTCAATATCCTGCTCTCCCTCTCTGCGCCTTTTCCCTCTCCATGAAAACACATGCAATATGCAAAGTAACTGTATGCTCTGCATGCAATTTGTACTGGCCAGACCAAACCCGAATTTAATCCTTTTTTTTTTTTTTTTTTTTTTATCCTGAGGGCGGGGAAGTGCCCCTGCCTAAATCCTTCTCTGGAAGCTGAGAAAGCAGAGGCCCCAGGAATCCTGTTTCCTAGCCAATTAAATTTAGGATTTTTTTTTTTCCAGGCTTGGGTTTTGATTTTTCTTCCTTTATGTGAAGCCAGGATGGAGCTTAAGGCCCAGCACTTCTCCCGACCGCCAACCCTCTCCCCACCCCATCAGAGCCTCCTGCAGTCACGGAAAAAGCAGGGGCTTTCAGGGGCAACCAGAGTGAATTCAGAAGCATCACCATTCATTTGGGGAGAAACTGGATCGGCACCAGTTTGGCACTGAGGCCATGAGATTGTGATATTTTTCTTCCCAATTATTCATTCTTTCCTTCCCTCTCTCTCTTTCTCTGTGTTTAGCAAGTCATGGTAGAGGATGATTCTATGCACAAAGTATCCCCCAGTTATAATTACATTGTCCCACATTCTGGGCAGGGAAACCCAGGCTCAGGCCTTCAGTTCCCAGTTTTGCAGGGAAGCTGATACACCAGTGTTTAAAGGTTGGAGGCCTCCCAGTTAGACATCAGAAAGAAATGGTCTCTCCCAGATGAGTTGATGCACCAGTGCTTTTCTGTGGCGACAACCAGGGGTCCTATCTTTCTGCGACCCCTGTGATGCAAGGAACCGTTTGATGAAGAGGCATTTACCCTCGATAGCTACTGCGGGTGTTCTTGGGTGTGGAGATATTTCCAGTTAAAGATTCAAACGTGGCTGAATTATCCGAAGACCGTAGAGGCAGTTTTTGTTTGCTCTGCCACTTGGAATAAATGCACACAACTTTTGCTAGATAAGCTGGGCAGGTCCTTGCCAGTACTGAAAGGCTGGGCAGACAGAAGACAGAGGAACCGGCAGAAGTTCGGTGTAAGAAGACTAATTAACAGAGCCCCGTGCAAAAGGCAGCAGTGGCAAGGACCATGCGCTCATCACAGATGTGCACGGCACGTGACAGGCCAGTATGGCTTCCTCTTCTGATTTTAAAACGGTTCCCCTCTTGAGCATGGAAACCCCACCAAAAGCGAAAGATGCTCCCGGTGCAGAAATTTCCCACCAGCTGTTTGAAACACAGGCAAAACGTGCTGGTCAGGGAAAGAGGAGAACATCAGTGATGAAATGTGATCGGGAGTTTCTATCTGACGATTATCCAGACAGCTTATCTCAAAAGAATTATTTGGTCCTCAGAATACAGATGTTTCAAGCAAAAGCCTTCAAAACTCAACATCCATGACAAGAATGGCTTATTCTTTTAAAGATTCCTTATATTTACAGAACATGAGCCACATGTCCCATTGGGTGCTCTAAGATCTGGGAGCAGCCCATATTTCCAACTTTTTTCCCAAAGAATTTGGGTCCCAAAGGGGATTTTTCCTTTTGGTCTGAAGGGTGATGCTTCTCTGGTTGGCATCTTTCATCCCCCCAGGGGTCTCTGTGCTGTCCCAAATGGTTCTTCTGGGGCCTGACGGAAAATCTGAGTCGAAGGGCTTGAAGTAGGCATAATGCCCCAAGGACACATCCTGTCTTGCAGGGCCAGGCAGCCAGACACCTGGGCCCCTCGCCCTGCCTGCACCCCTGTCCTGGCTTCCTGCTCTCGGGAATGCCCCAGACATCTCACTCAGTCCCCAGAACAGGAAGTGCTGTCTCTTCAGAGAGGCCCAAGGCCACTCTCTGTGCTTCTTACCACTTGGAGTATGGGCCCTAGCTACAGGAGTTCAAGTCTCCGCTCTGCCTCTTAACTGCGGTATGATTTTAGGCAACTTATTTAATGCCCCTGTACCTCAGTTTACCCATCTGTAAAGCTAGACTGATAATAGTAACTACCTCAGGGGCTGTTGTGAGGCTTGAGTTAATTTAACTAACGGGGTAGAGCTGTGCCTGCTGTGTCATAGCAATTGTTATGATCACCCTGTGGGCTTTCAGACTCCTTCAGTGCTGGAGCGTTACTTTATGGATTGGAGCACTTCCATGGGGCACTCAACAAAAGTGCCGGGCGTGAATCTCCAAATTGCCCAGGACACCCCAGGCTTTCCAGCTAAGCCAGAGTGCCAGGCCCTGGGAAGGTCTCCCTTGAGCAAACGACAGCAGGACAGAGGTTGAATGTGATCTGACCCTTCCTTCGCCGCCCTGGTGCTGCGCGGAGGAGGGGGGCAAAGACCACGAGTCTCTTAGACCCCGAGGGGACCTAGCGATCTCTCACCCCATCCTCCAACTCCTTCACTCCACAGCTGGGAATGGAGATCAGAGACGGAAAGTGACTAGCCCAGGGTCACACAGCCAGGGCTGCGACTAGAAGCTGTCCTTAACCCTTGGCTGTAAGGTTTAGCTGGGTACCATCAGCACACTCAGATGGCAAGGTATGTAATACAGCACTCAGCACGTCATTACACTCATTCAAATGTTTCCCGTCCTGAACACGGTCTGAACTTCAGGCTTGAAACCGTCCAGATGGGGCTTAACATACCTATTCAATGTAAGGAGAGTGTCCATTACTGTCCTTCCAAATGTGTGTAAAGAAAAAGTCATAAGAAAGTCGGCCAGTTCCCAGAGGCAGAGAGACACACACACTCACGATCATGGCACTGGGCGCATGGACCCTGAATCAGCTCTGGGGCCCCCAGCCCAGCCCAGCCCCGCCCAGTCTGTGCCCGGGCACCCCGGAGCCTGAGCGCCGGAGCTGCGCTGGAGATTAGTGGCTGGGAAGTTTCCTAATGCCTGAGCTTGATGGAACCTCTTGTTGGATGAAATTTATGACCCGGCACTTCCTCAGGGAGACTTCCCACGTCGAATTGTTGAACACTTCTGACCTTACCGCCCTAAACAAGGGAAGGGTGGGGAGGGAGGGGCGGGAGGGCGGAGGAAGTAGGCAGGGGGAGGCACCACTTGGCCAGATGTCCGGGAGCGGGAACCGCGCGCAGATGCCGGAATGACAACCTGCGTGGCCCGAGCCGGGGCGCGGGGACCAGGGGTCACCGGGATCCCGGCTCTGCGCAGGGGGCCTGCGGGCCACCTGCTGATGCGCGCAGCCCACGCCTCCCCCCGAGTGGCCCGCGGGGCCTCGCAGATGGACCGGAGCCTGGCGGACTGAGGATCTGCTGGGGCCCAGCTTGTGCTACGTGTGCGTCGTCTGGAGACGGCCCCACAAGTGCCCTCCGCGGAAAGAGGATTGCTGAGCCTGGGAGAGACGTGGTGGTGGTGCGGTGCGGGAGTCAGGGTTATCGGTCGTCCTTGTATTTGTTTTGTCTTTGGCTGAAATAAAGCCCTGAATCCTTTGAGAGGATTGTCACAGCTACTGTTTTTTCCTCCCCCTTGGGCGAAGGATAGACTCGTCTAGAAGAGACCCAAGCTTCTCAAACTTGGCTACACGGTGGAATCCCCTGCACAATTAAAGAAACAAACAACAACAACAACAAAAAAACGGATGCCAGGGTGCCACCCTGCAAAGAGTCTGATTTAATTGGCTTGGGTATCTGGGTTTGAGAAGCTCTCCTGATCTTGTAATGTGCAGCAAAATTTGAGGACCACTGGCTCAGTCCCACACCGTCAGCCCTGTGTCACATTCAGGGTCTCAAGTATCCCATAGTGAGTTTCTGAAAAGTGGGCTTGACTTCATTCTTAGACATACAGATTTCAAGATGAGAAGGAGAGGAAAAGAGGTTACTTACCGGGGAAGAGTGGCAGGTAGTTAATAAAATAGAATATATTTTTAATTAAGATATAATTGACATACTAGTTTCAACGGTACAACATAATGATTCGATATTCGCATAGATTACAAAACGATTACAATAAGTGTAGGTAACATCCACCAGCACACAGTTACATAATTTTATTCTTGTGATGAGAACTTTTAAGATCTACTCTCTTAGCAACTGTCAAGTATAAAATACACTTTTACTGACTATAGTCACCATGCTGTACATGACATCCCCAGGACTTATTTATTTTATAACTAGAAGTTTGTACCTTTTTTTTAAACATCTTTATTAGAGTATAATTGCTTGACAATGGTGTGTTAGTTTCTGCTTTATAACGAAGTGAATCAGTTATACACATACATATGTCCCCATATCTCTTCCCTCTTGCATCTCCCTCCCTCCCACCCTCCCTAGAAGTTTGTACATTTTGACCCCTTCACCCATTTCGCACCCCACTTCCCTCACCTCTGGCAACCACCAACCTTTTCTCTGTATCTGTGAGTTCTGTTGGTTTTTTGTTTTGGTTTTTCGCAGATTCCACATAAAAGTGAGATCATACAGTCTTTGCCTTTCTCTGTCTGACTTAGCCCTCAAGGTCCATCCCTTTTGTCACAAATGGAATAATTTTCTGACTAGTGACTCAGCTAAGCTGGGCAACCATTTACTAAAATAAAGTTGACCTAACCAATATGTTTTATTCTGGGGAGGAGTGAGTCCCAGTTCTTAATGACCGGTGTGCTCAGATGCCCCAACCTGCTCTTGGCTTCACCACGGTGGCCCTGCTGCTTTGGGGATAAAGATGCACATTTTTTTAAAAATATAAATTTACTTATTTAATTTATTTTTGGCTGTGTTGTGTCTTTGTGGCTGTGTGTGCACGGGCTTCCTCTAGTTGCGGCGAGCGGGGTCTACTCTTCGTTGTGGTGCGCGGGCTTCTCACTGCGGTGGCTTCTCTTGTTGCTGAGCACAGGCTCTAGGCGCACGGGCTTCAGTAGTTGTGGCTCGCGGGCTCAGTAGTTGTGGCACATGGGCTTCGTTGCTCCGTGGCATGTGGGACCTTCCTGGACCAGGGCTCGAACCCGTGTCCCATGCATTGGCAGGCGGATTCTTAACCACTGCGCCGCCAGGGAAGTCCCAAGATGCACATTCTTAACCAGGCCCTGGGAGATGCGGCTCCTTCAGCAGCCTCACCTCGGACCCCATTGGACTCCCCATGCTCTGTCCTGCTTCCAGCCTTTGCACAGCTGCACGCTCTACACGGAGCACTGTTACGCCCCTACAGCACACACACGACCTAGTTAAGACCTACTCCCTCTTCACTGCTTACGTCAGACATCGCCTCCCTGGAGCGAGCCCTCAGACCTCCCAGACCGTGTGACATCTCCCTGTTATGTGTGTTTACCGTTCTGGTAATCATCACATAGAAATTCAGTAAAAATTAACTGTCTAGCTAGTTGCTTGATATTGGTCTCGCCTGCTAATATGTAAGCTCCATGACACACAGAGCATGCTTTTCTTATTCATAGCTGCGGCTCTAGAGCCATCATACGATCGTGATAAATACTGGTCAGATGAGAAAGATAGACCACCTTATCACTTTTTAAAAAAGCCATCCTTGGGATCCAGGCTTGCATTCTCTTGGCTTTTCTTGGTTCAGCCTGGCTTTATATGCACGGGTTGGTGGTTCTGATGTTCCGGCAAATGAGTTTGGCTCCCTGGAGTGCTCTGCTGTTCTACTGTTAATGGTGGTGACCCTTTATATGTCACTTTGTGCCTCAGTTTACTCAACTATGAAGGCAGCAGGGGGTTACATAAAACCCACGCGACCTCAGAGAAGGGGCACGCTGCAGCTTTGAAGTGCTGTGAACGTGCAAAGTTTCATGCAAAGAATAGAAGCTTTAAAGATTCCTTTCGTTATGGGTATTTCTTAGCAAGTTTTCAGTGTTATACTTAAAATGTTTACAAGAGGGACGATCAATAGGGCTCATATACTATAATCAAAGAAAACATTTAAAAGGAAACAATAATGACAATATGCCAAGTACTTTGTATATTTGATGCCACTTGATCCTAACAATACACCTATGGTGTAGGTCTAATTATGACCATTTTACAAGTGAGGAAATGGAAATTCAGAGAGGTTCAGTAACTTGCCCAAGGTCACACAGCTAGTAAGAGGTGAAGATGAACTTAGGTGAGGTGAATGACCAACTCAGGTTGATGGAGTTCCAGACTATTTCTCATTTGGAGATGATACCTACATTTTGGCTATTTGTCTGTTATAGAGGTAAATTAATTCTAAAAAAGTTCCAAGGAAGAGCCTGATGCTTGTGCAAAATCTTGACAGAACACCCAAACCTTATTCTTCTTGAAATTCTTTGTCAATAATTTAAACTCAGTGCTTGAGTCTAGATGGAACAGAGAGTGTTTTCTTTGCAGCTGAGAAAATGATCAGTCTTTAGACCAGAGCCCCTTGAGATCAATAGACCCAATAAGGAATAAACTTTATTAGTCCATCTTACATAGAGCTGACATCTATGTTATTCTTTATCCACCTACAATCAGGCCGGATCGTGTCTTTTACTTCTTCTTTTCTCTGGTGACATCTTTTCAGCTAGGTTAAAGAAAAAAACAAAACCCCAAACCTATGAAAATAATACCTAAATTTAAAAACATAGGTAAATGACAAATTTCTTATTTTATTCTTCCCCAGGAATTCTATTTCATGTATCTCCTTGTCATTTTTTCCACCTCAAAAAATTTGTATTATTTTCATTCAGTAATTATCACGTGGTTTAATATTTGCAGAAATTGTAATGGTGAGTTGGTTGTATCCTGAAAGGATGACAAGGCAATCTGGGGCTGACAGTGATTTCAGGGTTTTCCACAAATTATCTCCTCCTGTGAAATCAAAATCCAAGAAAAGTCATAAATCCTGGGTCACTGTGGAAAATCAAGATAGGTCCTTGGGTAATGGCCCTAACAGAATCCTTATCATGGAAATGCAAAGCATTTGATTAAAAATTCAAATTATATCCTATGTCATTAGCTCTGGAATTTTCTTAAGCCTTGAGACACAAATAGCACCTTTTCTACCCTTCAAAAACAAAGAAAAGGCTAATGAAACGTTAATGCAATGGAAAAATCATTTTGAATTTGTTCCAAGGTGAGCGAAGGAAGGTTGTTGAGAAACCTTGGGTAGCTAGTTGCGTGGTGGTTCCATCCACAGAGATGGGGAAAGAGGGGAAGAGCCCAAGTCTGTGGGAGGAAAGATCTCGAGCTTTCGGTGGGATGGGCTACACTGGAGTGTCGTAAGGGAAATGACGGACAGTGGTACTTGTCCCTGACTCACTGAGATGATTGGGCAAGTGAGCAGCCCTTTTTCCTTGTTCTGTTTTACATTTCCAACTTTTGGTTTTTTTCTTTTCTTTCTTTCTTTCTTTCTTTCTTTCTTTCTTTCTTTCTTTCTTTCTTCCTTTTATTTTTTTTAACACCTTCATTGGAGTATAATTGCTTTACAATGGTGTGTTAGTTTCTGCTGTGTAACAAAGTGAGTCAGCTATACATATACATATCTCTTCCCTCTTGCATCTCCCTGCCTCCCACCCTCCCTATCCCACCCCTCCAGGTGGTCACAAAGCACCGAGCTGATCTACCTGTGCTATGCAGCTGCTTCCCACTAGCTATCTGTTTTACATTTGGTAGTGTATATATGTCCATGTCACTCTCTCACTTTGTCACAGCTTACCCTTCCCCCTCTCCATGTCCTCAAGTCCATTCTCTAGAAGGTCTGCGTCTTTGTTCCCATCCTGCTCCTAAGTTCTTCATAACCTTTTGTTTTTTTTTAGATTCCATATATATATGTATGCTAACACATATATAGTGGTTTTTTTCTTAATTCTTTGCCTCATTTATATACTCAAATGCGGCATTACAGTAAGTCCCTTACATATGAACCTTCAAGTTGTGAACTTTCAAAGATGTGAAAATAATTTCTTTATTTTTGTGCTTGTTTGTTTGTTATGTATTATTTGTGTGAAAAGTATTATAAACCTATTACAGTAGAGTACTATATAGCCGACTGTGTTAGTTGGGTACCTAGGCTAACTTTGTTGGACTTACAAACAAAATTAGACTCATGAATGCGCTCTCAGAACAGAACTTCGTATGTAGGGGACTTACCGTAAAAGGTGTTGAATTTGACATCAAACAGTGTTCCGGGTTTCGTGAAACTGTGTGTTTCATGTGGTTCCTGAAAGAACGGGAGGAGGGTCACGGATGGGGCCTCATGTCGGAGCCTGAAGTGTCCCCAGGGATGGTCATCCTGCTTCCTCTTTCCTTTCAGGCCACCCTGCCACCTGCCCAGCCTGGGGAATGGATGAGCGTGGCTGGTCTCCTCAGAGAGTCATGGAGGCCTGAGGACCCGGCAGGCGCCTCACGTCCCTTCGGCTGCCCTCACTCCCAAGTCCCTCTTTGGGATTCTCCACCCCTCCCCCTGGGCAGCCCAGGCCACAGGCCGAGGTTAGGATCGTGCCCCTGGTCTGTTGTTCTCATGGGCACCGCCTTCTCGGTCCCCTCCCGGCCCAGATGACAGTACTTACTAACCTTTCACATGAGCACTTCAGGCCTTTGTGGGGAGCAATTGGTCTTCCTGCTCTTTCTGTGAAGATGATGCCATTACAAGTGTCAGCCCGCCCTGGGCTCAGCAGGGGTGACAAGCTGGCAGGGACTGTCACAGAGTCTTGGGAGAGGGTGGCAGCAAGAGAAGCCAGGACAGTGGTCCCCTCCTTCCCAACCTCTGGGGTGACTGCAGTCCATGTGTGTGTGTGCATGTGTGTCTATGTGTATGTGTGTGTGTGTGTGTGTATACCTTCCTCATCACCAAGTAGTAGTTGTGCATTGACTACTACCTGCCTGTGGCCAGAGGAATGTCAGATTTCCTGAGGTGACTGGTCCCCAACGATGTAGTGGAGACTCAGGTCCGCTCCTGGTTATGACCTGACTGTGCATCTCCAAGAAGTCATCTCATCTCTTTAGACAGTCTCAGCTGTGTGTTTTTCCTTATCTATAGGTCTGTTAGGAAAGTAAGTTAAAAATACCTCCAGTTCCCTGGAGAAAAGTCCTGTGTATAATTCAGACTGTAAAAACTACAAACTACTGCACGATTACTAACTAGATTACTACTGTTATTGTTACTAGAATTTCTCAGGGCGCTGTATTTCCCTTAGGCTCTGAAAAACTATTAAAATAAAAACAGAGGTAATGAAATAATATGATCCCAGCTTCGTAAAAAGTAAAGGTATATGTTCTAATTATATATACAGAGGAAAAAACCAGAGGGAAACTCTTCTAGATGTTAACTTCTAGATGGTTCTCTCTGGGAGGTGGGATTACACAGGCCATATATTTTCTTTCTCTATATTTCAGTAGTTTTTTGAATTTAATATGAACCTGCATTTTTTTTTTTTGCAGTCAGAAAGAAACGCTAAATGTTGTTTTAAAAAAATGCTCATCTGTAGTCTGTGTGAGTACTAAAGACCCTAGAAATGTCCTCTACTCCTATGCTGTTTGGAAATGAAGCAATTGCTGCGTCTCTGGATACTCAGGGTGGGTGTGAGAGGGGCTTTCTGACCTGATATCCACTCCACTTTCAGGAGATGACTTCAAAAAGGGCAGAGAGAGGAGTTTGCTGTCACACCACATGAGCCATCAAGGGAGAGATGCCATGTTTTATTTGTCTCATCCTCTCTCTGAATAATCTAGCGAGTTTGTTTGGATTTGCCAATTTTCCTCTTTTGGACTTGATGCTCTGTGCTGGAGAATGGGTGGAGTAAGTCCCCAGGTGAGCAGGGATGCTGCAGCTTCACGAGCTGTCATTCACTTGCCCCCCGTTCAGCTTGGTCCAGCTGTACCATCAGCCAGAGGACCCTTAGCCCAAAGGTGCCTGAGGAAGAGCACAGGTAGGGAGGGAGACTGGTCAGGGTCTGCTCCCACTTCTGGTAAATAAGCTATGTCAGTAACAAGCAGCCCTTAGAAACCCGAAGTGCATTTTGTTCATTTCCACCCTGTCTATTCTCATTCTTCTAAGCAGAAGGGTGTCTTGCAATTAACTGGAGCCAGAGAATTTGGTTGAAGGGATCAGAGTGAAGTGGTGCAAGCCTGGAAGACATTTCTGGGGATATTTTCTCAGTTGCACTTGCTGTTGGGCAAGTTACCAAGGCTCAGACACTTCGGTTTGTCCAGCTTCGGAGCATTCATTCATTTACGTTGATTGCCGGTTGCTCAGAAGAGAGCCCTGAACAGTTCTGAGCTGGCTTTCTCTAAAGGCGGAGGACTTCATCCTCAACTCTGCCTCTTCCTCAGGGACTCATCCTCTCCCCGGCTTTTCCCTAAATCTTGTCGGATTGAAATCAGATTGCAACACACTCGAGACGGTCAACCTATTCTTTTCAAGGAGGGCGAGTCAAACTCAGAAAGTCTCTGCCAACACGAAGGGCCATTGAAAACAGGAAGATAAATTCTCCAAAACCAAAAGTGAGACTCTGAAGGATGACAAGTACGAGAACCCTGGGGTCCAGGCACTGGACTCTTTAGGGATGGGAGACACCAAAGATTTATGTGACATTTTGCTTCATTTTGGCCTCAGAATATCTCATCTTCTGCCCTTAAAATAACTTCCAAATGTTTACCAAATCCTCTCAAAAACATAATTCTTTTTCAAAAATAAATTTCTTTTTCTGATTATGAAAGTAATTCTTCTTCATTGTTAATACATCAATAAATATGAAGAAAAAAGTAAAAAATCAACCAAAATCCCACCACCCCGACATAAACACCAGTAACATTTTCCTAAACATTTCTTTATACACACACACACACACACACACACACACACACACACACACAGAGTTAGATGTACTTAAGGTGATATTATACATAAATTCTACAAACTGCAATATGTTACGACATCCTTCTCTAATTTATCTATCTAATCTAATCAACTAAAGCTCCAGATTATTATTTCAGATCATTTCAGATTTAGATTATTAAAAAGGCCACATGGAATTTTATTTTAAATTCACAGCAACGTTTCTTAATCTCATCCCTAAGAATGGGGATTTTGGTCAGCTCCTACTTGGTTTCAATATTAAAAGCAACTTTATGATGAATATCACCATACCTAAATTTTTGAGTCCTTATGCTACACCGATTTAGAATAAATTCTTTGAAGGAGGATTGCTGGCTTGAAGGGTAGGATCATTAATCATTTATGTAATATATAATGTATACATTATTTAATGTATAATTTATTATAATACGATCATTATAATACGTGTAATCATAAATTACAATTATTTTATATAGGTATATAAAATTATATAGTAATTGTTTTATAGCTATAGGTAAAATAATAATTTTATATTATATAGATAGATAAAATTTGCACAGGACTTTTATGAACCCAAAAGCTTTCGATGTACTTGGGCATTGCACAGAGGCAATCATGACTTTAAAATGCTGAATTTTTAAATTAAGTCATGGGTACTTGAAATTTCCCAGGGACCAACTAACAATTAGGGCCTCAGCTCCTCTGAACCCTGAGACAGGCTTGTCTCCCTGAGCTCCCAAACCTCTTAAGAGAACTCCTTTTAAGGTGGGAGTGCAGAAGGAAGTAAGCTTTCAGTAGCAAAGAAGAAAGAAGGGAAGAGCCTGTACTGAAAAATAGCTCACTTGAACATGGATGGACCTAGAGATTGTCATACACAATCTCTGTGTCTATGACAATAAAAACATAGAGTGTGTTACTGAGTGAAGTAAGTCAGACAGAGAAAGACAAATATCATATGATACTGCTTATACGTGGAACCTAAAAAAAGGGGACAAATGAACTTATCTACAAAACAGAAATAGAGTCACAGATGTAGAAAAAAACTTATGGTTACCGGGGGTAAGGCGTGAGGAGGGATAAATTGGGAGATTGGGATTGACATATACACACTACTATATATAAAATAGATAACTAATAAGGACCTACTGTATAACACAGGGAACTCTACTCAATACTCTGTAATGAGCTATATTGGAAAAGAATCTCAAAAAGAGTGGATATATGTATATGTATAACTGATTCACTTTGCTGTGCACCTGAAACTAACACAACATTGTAAATCAACTAAATTCCAGTAAAAACAAAAGAAAAAAATTTAAAAAAGAAAAGAAAAGCTAAGTGAACTTTAAAATTAAAAAGAATAACCCGCTTGGACTCCACGATGGTAACACAGACCTGGGTGTGAGTAGGGAAAAAGCTGCATTTCCCACGAGCTAAGTTTGAACCTCAAATGGTGAGTTCTCCTAAGTTGAAGGCAGATAAAAATTAAGACACTGGATCACTCTATCAGAGATTTTTTTGGTTTTATTTTGAGGTTTTTTTGCTTCTTCCTTTTCTTCTTCGTTTTGTTGTCAGTCTGATTATGACTACTCTTCCGCAACATTTTTTTCATAATTTGAAAGAATTAAAAATTATAGCATCCATGAATAAATAGAACTCTTCGCTCCTTCTTATTAACTAAATGCAATCGCGGAATAAATACAGTGAGTATTCACAAAAAAAGTGAAGAATAGAAAATTGTTTAAGTGGCCAAAGAAACTTTATCCTATTGTAAGACAGGCCAAGCTATGCCAGCTATATGTAAATGTAAGCAGTGGTCTGTGTTCCCTGTGTTCATGTGTCCACTTTGAAGTTGCCATCTGAATTTAATTCTGCCTTTGTGATTAAATCAGGCCATTACGCTTAATCTCACTTAATAGTAAGGAACGTCCTTTGTTGTTTTCTATAGGCAACATATTCTGCCCCTAACATATACAGCTTGGTATTCACACTTTACTATTAATCCCCGATGGCTCATAATTGCTTCATCTCCAAGCCCTCTGTCCAATTCACAAGGGGCTGATTGCAACCATTCTTCCCCTATACATTAATGCACTGTTTGGGTCTTGCTTCTTTGGCTCAGTGAACCCCATCAAGCTGTCCACATTTTCTGGGCATGTGGGCGTATTGTGAGATGTTAAATTAAATTCTGTGTCGACCCCCCCTAAATACCAGAATCTATTAGCCCCTGCAACTTAGCTGATTGACAAGTGGGACTACTTTTCCACAAAATCCTGCAATAAAAACCGGCAACAACAGGCTGAATATTTTGTTTCCAGGCAAAGTCTGGGGTCTTCTTACTGCTGTCTTGCTATTTACATTTTCATGACCACCGCAGGATCAATTGCAATATTGCCATGATGTTACTTTATCCATCTTCTCTTTGTCTGTCTTGTCATTTCTCTGGGAAAAATTATTAGGCCCCAGAGAGGTACCATTCATTCCTTGAAAGCTCGAAATTATTTCCTCCAAAAATACTGTTTTCGATGATGAGTCTTCGGGCTCTCTTGCTTGTTATCTGTCCCATGAATTGCTCGAGCATAGACCTCCGAGAGCAAAACACCAGTTGAGTGAACAGCCTTCTGTCTTTCCTTTTTGCACCTAAGGTAACAGATACGGCTAATTTTAATGTTAAGCTTCACAAAGAAAAGAGGCTTTTCTTTCTGCCACCCATTCATTAGGTGGGCAATAGTTGCTAAGCTCTTCATTGTGCTAATTTAGGAATACTATCATTACCAAGTTAACTTTGTGGCTCCAAAAGTATTATTAGCTGCTTGTGTCTAATTCATATTAACCACATAGAGTGCCTAGAGTTCGAACGGTAGCTGCAGCGCATACATCACCGTCTGGGTCCGCCAACAGCTTTGCCCAGCTGTGTCCAACTTCAGCCTTCCTGCTGCTCCCGGGGCTCTTGGGAAATCCACATGCCTATTAACTGTTTTCTTCTGATTATGAAAGAAACCTCATAAAAGTGATTATATTTTTATATATTATAGAACTATGATGTGTATAATTATATAAGTAATGATTATATGAAAGTAATTGTATTCATTATAGAAAAATCTTAAAAGTTCATAAAAACTAAAGAAAAAGTAAAATCCCACAGATGTAGCTGCCATTATCATTTTGGTATATTTTCTAGATATACTTTTCCTCTGTAACTTACATATGATAGACTCATAATCTACATAAAAATACAGACACATACGTTTTTTAATTTCCAAAGGATTTTATTAAATGTTAAATAATTGAGGCTTTGAGAAATGTGTGCCATAGAGTTAATAAGAAGTTCTCTTATTCCTTAAATAAATTTTAATTTTGGAATAATTTTAGATTGAGAGAAGTTGCAAAGACAGTAGGGCCTTCCTGTTTACACCTTACCCTGTTGCTCTTGTTGCTAACATGTTATATAACCACGGCACGTTTGTCAACAATCAGGAAACACCGGTAATTAAAAAAACTACAGTTAGGAGCATACACTTTTTTTTTTTACATCTTTATTGGAGTATAATTGCTTTACAATGGTGTGTTAGTTTCTGCTGTGTAACAAAGTGAGTCAGCTATACGTATACATATATCCCCATATCTCCTCCCTCTTGCGTCTCCCTCCCACCCTCCCTATCCCACCCCTCTAGGTGGACACAAAGCACCGAGCTGATCCCCCTGTGCTATGCGGCTGCTTCCCACTAGCTATCTATTTTACATTTGGCAGTATATATATGTCCATGCCACTCTCTCACTTCAACCCAGCTTACCCTTCCCCCTCCCCGTGTCCTCAAGTCCATTCTCTACGTCTGCGTCTTTATTCCTGTCCTGCCCCTAGATTCTTCAGGACCATCTTTTTTCTTAGATTCCCTATATATATGTGCTAGCATATGGTATTTGTTTTCCTCTTTCTGACTTACTTCACTCTGTATGACAGACTCTAGGTCCATCCACCTCACTACAGATAACTCAATTTCGTTTCTTTTTATGACTGAGAAATATTCCATTGAGGAGCACACAGTTTCTTAACCTGCTTTGTCTGTCATATAAATAAATATCCTCATAAGTCATCAAACATTCTTGTAAAAATGTTATTTTTTTTTAAGAGGAAACTAAGGTAACAAGCATGACTATCCAATGAGTTAGGTTCTAGGGAGTTTTTTGATAGTGTGTAATTAGAAAGCTGCTTCCAGAAAAGCTCTGGTCATGGGGAAGAGGAGGTACCCTCCGGTGAGAAGGCTTACCCAGGGGCACCCCACCCTGCATCCTTGCATCTGTCCTGGCATCTCAGCAGGGCCCACTTGATGCCTGTGGCATCAGCAGTGGGGCCTGGTCCAGCCTCTGCAAAGAAGATTCTGTGTGCGAGCCCAAGGAGTGCAGGTGTTCTCGCTTTCAGCCTTTGTTTAAAAAATTACAAAAGAAATACATTCTCATTAGAGAATGGTTTGCAATCTGCTTTCCCACTTATATCATGACATTTCCTCCTACTATTTAATATTCTTATAAGAAAAATTTTTCCAGTGACTCCACGGAATTCTATCCTAAAACTTTATTATAATTATTTAACCCCATTTCATGTTTTTGGACAGTTAGGGTATTTCCAGCTTTTTCCCATTATGAAGGGTATTGTGGTCTTTTTCCTATATTATTTTTTCCTAATTTATATTTTTCTGTTGTATTATTTTTTCCTAATATAATAATAATATAATATAATATAATAATAGAGGGTGCAGCTAAGTAATATGCCTCATTATTTCCTCAGGAAAAATCCTCAAAGGTAGAATTAATGGGTTAGATCAAGGTTACCCAATTTATGCCTTTCCTGAGTGGTGTTTTGCAAGAGCTACAGAAAAAAAAAATCGAATTTCACTGCATGTGGAGGGGGAACCATGGTGGAAATGTGATTCTCAGAAGAAAAGACCAAGCTCTCATCATGACTTTGGTGATTCACTGATTAGAAGTTTCTGTTTAGTCAACCATGTAGATACCCAGGGGCTCTCACACAAGGAGCTGGGTGTGTACACCTGTGGGGTGTTGAATTGGAACACTGGCACACAAGGAACCTCCCAGGACTTGGCTGAAAGGTGATCAAAATAAAAACAAGGAGGATTAAAAAAAGGAGCCATCACAAATTGTCATTCGGTGGATCAGAACCCCTATTGCTATAGTGAGGTATCCAACATGTTCGAAACCATAAACGAGATACAAGCAGTTATAACTAACACCAAACTGTGCTCTTTCTCACGCAGAACTGGGATGTGACACTGCAGATATAACCGCTGTGTTTCTGGGCTCTCAGTTCCAGTAGCGTTTTGGGCTTGATGCTGCTGTGAACTTACAGTTGAATTTATCTGAATTATCTATAACTGATGATGGTGCTGTTCTCTTACTCAGTGGGAGTTGCTGTTTAGTTCTTAGTTCACTTTACACTAAAGAAGCTATGGGATTAGATATATGATTTTTAAAAAAAGGTTCCAAAAGCCTTTATCAGCTATGAAAGAAGACTTTTTAAAAAAATTATGTAGGAGGGCTTCCCTGGTGGCGCAGTGGTTGAGAGTCCGCCTGCCGATGCAGGGGACACGGGTTCGTGCCCCGGTCCGGGAAGATGCCACATGCCGCGGAGCAGCTGGGCCCGTGAGCCATGGCCACTGAGCCTGCGCATCCGGAGCCTGTACTCCGCAACGGGAGAGGCCACAACAGTGAGAGGCCCGCCGTACCGCAAAAAAAAAAAAAAAAAATGTAGGAAAATAGAAGAAGCTAAAAATATCTCAGCCTCCCAGAGACTTGTCCTAACATAATGTCAATTAAAAATAAAATTTATCAGTTTGATAAAACACACATCTTACATCCACCACCCTCTATATTTGGAGTTGATTTTAAATTGATTGAATGCTGCAAAGTCCCCGATATTTCTAGCTATTACCTCTAATTTCTGGAAGGAAGAAACCAAACAGTGAATGTCTTAACAAGAGTAAATGAAAACAGCGGCCAGGAAAACAGAAAGATGAATGATAAAGTCATAAAGTATGGAGAAGAGAACTACCTTGGGTACCCACGTGACCTGTGGAACTGGCCCTTCATGTGTTGGAAACATCAATGCCCTCTCATTTCTTCTGCATTTTGTAACCCTGGGGATTCCTAAGCAACATTCCACCATCATTTCTTTATTTCAGAGCATAAAATTGGTGGCCAGAGAAGCTATCAGTATTGTGTTCAACACTCAATTTCCCTGATAGAAATTCCTTAGAAAGCTGGGAAATCGTTTTAATTTCTGGAGCGATTTTGGTTTCTCTTTGAACAGGTGATCAGAGAGTTCGATTAGGATTGCATGTCAGCCCTTGACTCTAAGAGCTTCCCTTCTTCTTTTTCTCCTCTTGCCCCTGTCCCCCTTCCCCTCTTTCTTCCTCCTACGTGCATGCAGGGTTCGCCCTGTTTTCCTCATGTTGGAGGGCAGAAGGTGGAGTTAGATCTGATCCCTGTAGAGGAGGAATTGCAAAGGAGGGGGAGGGTACTGGGTAATAAAAGGCAGCATAAAGGGGGAAGCAGCATTGGAGCCAAGCCTTTAAGGGCTTGTAGGATTGTGGCGGATGGAGGAGGACAGGGACAGGAGGGTGGAAAGGGAGTGGTGGATGTAGAAGAACCCAAAGTGGGGGCGGGTGTGAGGGAGGGAGTGAATTACAGGTGGAGTCGGCCAGGATGGGACCTGAAGGAGAGAGAGGAATAGGGGAAGAGTGGGCCAAGGAGGTGGGAATTCCTGTGTTTTGGGGACTCTATCCTGCTGGGATTTGGCTCGTCATCCTGATAAATGGTGATGAAAAGCTCTCAACAGAACGCAACACATGTATTGGACAGAATATTTGCCGTTTTGAGAGTTTCCCAAGCTTCCAGCAGAAGATGGAGAAACTACCACCTAGGTATGTGTGTTACCCACATACTTCACCCCAACACGGTGTAAAGAACACACGGAGAGAAGATTTCACTTCTGCTGAGCTGGAAGCTTATTTTGAATCTATCATGAGCCTGTTTATATCATTGAAGTGACATTGCATGATCTAGTCTGCTTTTATGATATAAATAATGTCTGCTTCCCTAAAGAAACCATCCCTGGGGGCTTCCCTGGTGGCGCAGTGGTTGAGAGTCCGCCTGCCGATGCAGGGGACATGGGTTCGTGCCCCGGTCCGGGAAGATCCCACATGCCGCGGAGCGGCTGGGCCCGTGAGCCATGGCCGCTGAGCCTGCGCGTCCGGAACCTGTGCTCCGCAACGGGAGAGGCCACAACAGTGAGAGGCCCGTGTACCGCAAAAATAAATAAATAAATAAAATAAAGAAACCATCCCTGGGCCTACAGGGAGCCTAGGAGTCTCAGAGGAGTTGCAAGACTAGAACACAAGTGATAGCCTGAGATGGAATCAGAAAGGCCCTGGCAGGCCCACTCACACCTGCCGGGAGTGAGGAGATCATGCTTCAGGATAAATGTGTGTGTGTGTGTGTGTGTGTGTGTGTGTGTTTATGGGGATACCGCACAGGCCAACGGTGAGTGCTGTGCTGACCTCGGGAATCCAACACAGAACAGAGGTTTGAGGTCAGTTGGGTTTTGAAGCTGAGGTATCTTTCACACAAGTGCAACACCCACAAACCAACTTTTGTACCCACAAACTAAAGCAATTTATTTTCAGGTCTTATAAGCCTCACCTGTAAGGTGAGATAGGAAAGCAGCATTGGGTTCTCATATTAAAAGGGAGACCGTTGACATGGGTGGACTTGGAGAGCATTATGTTAAGTGCAATAAGTCAGGCAGAGAAAGACAAATACTGGATGATATCACTTATATGTGGAATCTAAAAAATACAGCACGCTGGTAAATATAACAAAAAAGAAACAGACTCACAGATATAGAGAACAAAAGTGTGGTTACCAATGGGGAAGGGAAGGGGGGACAGGCAAGATAGGGATAGGGGATTAAGTGGTACAAACTATCATGTATAAAATAAGCTACAAAGATATATTGTAGAATACAGGGAATATAGCCAATATTTTATAATAACTGTAAATGGAGTATAAGCTTTAAAAACTGTGAATCACTATACTGTATTCCTGTAGCTTCTATAATATTGTACATCAACTAAACTTCAATTAAAAAAAAAGTTAAGCCTCAAGAAAAGGGAGACAGCTGAAAAGTAGAAATTAGAAAATTGGCACTAACTTCCTTGCTGCCCCCTCCTTTCCTCCTTTTTCTCCTTCTTTTTTCGTTTATCAACCCTAGGATGAGGCAGCGTGGCTTCCTACCCCACACTGGGAGTATTTCAGCTATTGCTGGCTGAACCTGTTCTAGATATTCCCAGGGCAATTCCTTGAATACAGGTCCCCAAATAAGAAGAGGCGTCTATTCTCACCCTTCTTCGTGGAGTTGAGATAATTGTGTAGGGGCTGGAGGAGCCCGAGTTTTGCTTTATGGAAAAAAAAGGAACTCATGATTTTTATATCCTGTCTCAGCCAAACCCCCAAACTGCCTCGCCTTCTGCCGGCCACAGGAAATCTGTGTATTCCAGGTTACTTTGAAATGGAAGCCTCGGTAAATGAGATCCAAGATTGGCTTGATGAATTTGATCCAATACGGAAGAGTGTTAAATTAAAAAAAAAAAAAAAAAAAAAATTCGGGCTTCCCTGGTGGCGCAGTGGTTGAGAGCCTGCCTGTCGATGCAGGGGACACGGGTTCGTGCCCCGGTCCAGGAAGATCCCACATGCCGCGGAGCAGCTAGGCCCGTGAGCCATGGCCACTGAGCCTGCGCGTCCGGAGCCTGTGCTCCGCAACGGGAGAGGCCACAACAGTGAGAGGCCCGCGTACCGCAAAAAAAAAAAAAAAGGAAAAAGAAAAATTCAAGCAGAGCTTAACTGTTGAAGAACCAGACTGAATTTACAGTTTAACAAAACAGTGTTGTCCCAGAAAATCAGTAAGAAAGTTAAAATGAGGAAGGAGGTTTTAGTGTTTGTCAATATCACCTTGGTTTATGTAACTAATGCTGCCTATTTACCTGTCAACATGGGGATGATTTCATAAGCTCTTTGAAAACACAGTTTAAAGGGATTGGCTTTCTCGGCACTGGTCAGCTTGGTCATTTAGAGTGTGGGTCGGAAGCCCAAAGACCTCAAAGACCAGGTGAGGCGCTGGGGTAACATAGAAGGGAATGGTGGAGACTGTGGCTTACAAGGGTCATCCTTACTCGGCTCTAACTCACTGGGCCAGCAGAAGCTGGGCTAGTATGGTTGTATCTTCCAATTTTTCCAGAGAAATTCAAATTCTGAATTTTTACGTAAATTTCCTGATTTTCAAATGTCAACAACTTCTAATTCATTTTAAACAAACAAACAAACAGCACATATCTGTAGCTGCCCTCACGCCTCAAGCCACCTCTGGTTTAGAGACTAGTGAAGACTTATAGGCAGAAAAGTCACTGAAATCAAACCCTTTGAATTCAAGTCATTCCATACCTTCCCCTAGTCGTTCTCAATCGGGTGTGCTCACCTGTGGAGCTCTAAAACCCACATACAAGCCCTGCCTCCACCCTGGACTAAAATTCTTTGGGAATGGAAATTAGTTGTGCATCTGTGTTTTTTTTTAAATTATTGTTTATTGTGGTAAAATATCCATAACAAAATTTACTATTTCAGGGCTTCCCTGGTGGCGCAGTGGTTGAGAGTCTGCCTGCCGATGCAGGGGACACGGGTTCGTGCCCCGGTCCGGGAAGATCCCACATGCCGCGGAGCAACTGGGCCCGTGAGCCATGGCCACTGAGCCTGCGCGTCCGGAGCCCGTGCTCCGCAACGGGAGAGACCACAACAGTGAGAGGCCCGCGTACCGCAAAAAAAAAAAAAAAAAAAAAATTACTATTTTGACCACTTTTAAGTGTACAGTTCAGTGGCTTTAAGTACATTCATGGCGGTGTGCAATCATCACCACCATCCATCTTCACTTTTTCATATTCCCAAACTGAAATTCTGTATCCACTAAACAGCAACTCCCCATTCCTAGCACCCCCAGCCGCTAACAACTACCATTCTACTTTCCGTCTCTATGAATTTGAGTAAATCTAGGTACCTCGTGTAAGTGAAATTGCACAGCATTGTGCCTGGCTTCTTTCACTAAGTATAATGTTTTTACGATTCATCCAAGTTGTATGTATCAGAATTTCCTTCCTTTTTATGGCTGAATGCTATTTCATTGTGTGTGTGTGTGTAAATATATATACCACATTTTGTTTATCCAGCCATCCACGGATGGACACTTGGGTGGCTTCCACCTTTTGGCTATTGTGAACAGCGCTGCTGTGAGCATAAGTGTGCACATGTCTGTTCAAGTTCCTGCTTTCAATTCTGGACATGGCTGTTTTCAAAGGTCCGTGGATGATTCAGGTGAGTGCCCCTCTTTTAGAACTGCTCTCTTACCTGGTGGCAGCCAGTCTCCTATCTGCCCTGTATTTCAGCCAGAGCACCTGTTATATCACATCACCAGATTGTTATAGGTAAATAGCTAGTCTGCATTCTTGACTCTGGTTAACCTAGCAGACAAGGAATTAATGGAGGGAGATTGGCTGGCTTATTGCGTCAATGAGGAGGCTGAGAAGATGGGTTCAAGGGTAACTGGGACAAGCAAGGTCCTGCCACAGGAACAGTCTGCTCCGGATGCCACTGCTGTCACCATTGTTGTCGGACACTTGCTGCTGCCCCAGCTGGATTCCCCCCACCGGACTCTCACCCAGACAGCATTTACCCTTCCAGCTTCCACACCACTGAATATGTGAGTCAGATGTGGCCACCACAAGTACACCCTAACAACTCCCCCCGCCTGTCTCAGCCTCCACATTCAGCGTCTTGTGCAGGGGGATCAGATTGGCCTCACTTAGGTCGTCAGCCCAAGCTCTGGGTGCCCAGGATTGGGGGGAGGGAATGTACGCGACTTTTGGCTTCCTGAGTGGCAGTGGGGGTCCTACCTTCCATGTGGCTGGGGATTCAGCCTCAACAGGAAGAGGATTCATAAGCACTGGTGTGCTGGTGCTGGCTGTACCCGCTCACCAGAACCCGGGTACACTGTCTCTCTTCCCAGCTCCACGTTCTGGGGCATCACATCAGCAGCTTGGAGCTGGCCATGGATGACGGGAGTATTGACACCGAGGAAATGAGCAAATGTTACAGGTCAGGGCTTTGTTTTCCCTTCAGAGAGTCAGTTCATATACCAGATAGCCAAAGTGACGGAGGTCAACTATCCTGGGAAAATAATCAGTGATTTCTGCAAATTAGAGGATTGAACCGAGTTGAAGGAAGGAAGGAGAGAGAAAGAGACCGCACACAAAGTCTGGGTATATTTCTGCAGATGTAAAGACAGCTTAGAGCAGTGCCATCCAAGAGAAATATAATTCGAGCCACAGATGTATTTATTTATTTATTTGAAAGGAAGAGATGCAGGGCTGGCAAAACAGAAAAAAAAGGAGAAACTCACAAGCCTATCACTTGTCCTTATTCATTTTTGTTTCCAAGTGTCTCCTTGAATTCAGACTAAACACTGTCTTTTTTTTTTTAATTAGTTAATTAATTAATTTATTTTTGGCTGTGTCAGGTCTTCGTTTCTGTGCGAGGGCTTTCTCCAGTTGCGGCGAGTGGGGGCCACTCTTCATCGCGGTGCGCGGGCCTCTCACTACCGCGGCCTCTCTTGTTGCGGAGCACAGGCTCCAGACACGCAGGCTCAGTAGTTGTGGCTCACGGGCCCAGTTGCTCCGCGGCATGTTGGATCTTCCCAGACCAGGGCTCAAACCCATGTCCCCTGCATTGGCAGGCAGATTCTCAACCACTGCGCCACCTGGGAAGCCCTAAACACTGTCTTTTAATGCCCAGACCTAACCTGTTACTTTTTATATTTTTGAATACCCAAATCTTATATTTTTCATTTTCTCCTTTACACATATAGATATATGTAATTGGAAACTTTCTAGTCACCACTTGAAAAGAAAAGAAAGAGGTAAAATTAATTTTAACAGTATATTTTATTTAGCCAGTGTGTCCAGAATATTATCCTTTCAGCATGTAATCAATACAAAAATTGTTAAGGAGATAGTTTACATTCTTTTCTTCATACTAAGTCTTCAAATCCAGCGTGTATTTTATACTTACAGCACATCTCAGTTCAGGCTAGCCACATTTCAAGTGCTCGATAGCTGTATGTGTCCACTGGCTGCCATATTGAACAATGCAGGCTTAGAGCAGTTCAAGAATGGCCACGGTCTTCAAATCATCTCCCAGTGGTGGCTTGCAAGGAACAGACTGTGTTCTTCTCTTACAGATGTGGAAAATCAGAAATCCCAAGGTTGCATAAAAGTGAGTTATGTATTTGCCATTGGAATTGGTTGATTTGGATAGAAAGTGGGTCAATTCATACAGATCTTTCTTATGCACCAATTATAAATATTGCAGAAAATATCGACATAACTTTGAAAATTTATGCATGCATGAACTGAGATAGGAGGGGGTGAGGAGACAGGACAGCTGAGGTCCCTCATGTGAGCAAAGATATCAAAAGATTCTTACAGCCTTTCCAGACTGGTTCTCCCCTCACTCCAAAATATATCTACAATATACACCTGCCAAGGGAAGGTCCAGACCCTGTTTATCTCACGGAAGCAGACACTCTCATATATTGTTGACAGGAGTGTTAACTTTGGAGGGTGATTTGATAAACAGCTATTGACACTTTAAATGTGCAAACCCTCCGGCATGAGTGTTTTTCTAAGAATAATCTTAGGAAGGTCCTATACACATGCAGAGACCTATGAGCAAAGATGTTCATTCAGATAATGAAAACAACTAAAGTGTGCATCCCTGAGGACTGGAGCAGTGAGTTATAGCATGTCCTTTCTGTGGAACACTCGGCAACCATTGAAAATGAGACCTGTATTTATTTATTTGTAAATTATTGATAACTGACATGGAAAGGAAGCCACAGTATATACAGAAACACAGAAAGAGAAAAGCCAGTTGCAAAACAATCTGAATAATAAACCATTTTTGTAAGAAAGAAAAAAAAATTTTTTTTTCTGTATAGGTATGGAAAAAAATTTTTGGAAAAAATATGATCAGGTTGTCTGAGGGCGTGGGGTTATAATAGAAGGCTTTAGGCTGGAGTTTTACTTTTTACTTTATATCAATTGATAATGTTTGAAATGTTATAGTGATCTTGTATTTTTTCTATAATCATAAAAAGATATCAAATACAAAGAGACACATGGACATATTTCGAAATAAACGTACCTAACGCAGTCAAGGCTATGAGGACACACGTTCTCAGGACCTGCGGGTGGGGGAGTAAATTGGTCCTACCTTCTTGGAGGGACCTATTTTCCAAATATAGTCAAAGCCTGACCGATGTGATAACTTTCAATGTGGTTACTTCACCTCTAGAAATTTATCCTAGGATAAACTGAGACAGGGCACACAGATGTATGTACACAATGTTCACTACTGTGTGACTCACAGTAGTAAAACATTCGGGGGAGAATGAAATGTCCATTTATAGGGAGTTACTTCAATCAATCACAGGACAGCATACAGTAGAATCCAGGTTAAATGGTGACATAGGAACATATTTTTTGGCATAGAAAGCCATCCGCAATCTACTGTTAAAGTCCAGTTTACTGTTAAACTGTCCAGTTTAACTCTGATCTGTTTCGTATGTTTGACTGTGTGTGCAGAGAAGCAAATTTGTAACAATCTATCCCGGGGGATTGTTAGCAGCGGTTTTCTCAGAGCAGGGAGATAATAGACAATTTCTATTTTCTTCTGTATTCTTTTTGAAATGGTCTAATTTATTTACAATGAGTATTTCTAAGTAATAAAGGTCTCTCTTTCAAAACTTTCTGTAGAAGCCAGTTCCAAAGTCTCCCTCTCTGTTTCTCTCACAACAGTTCCAAAGTAGAAATAGTGAAATAGTCATCCTGGCATCCCTGATCTATGCAGGCTCTTTGTAAGGCTGAGTAGGGCAGCTTGACCAGGACCCAGTGTCTGCAAATCTTGTTTCAAAGGCTTTGTAACACACTGTTTTAGTTGCTGAATCAGGGAAGGTCATTTGAATGACCAAGTATTTAACAAATTCTTCTAAGGGGGAGGGGTCTTTTCCAATTCTGTTTTTTTTTTTTTTTTTACATTTAAAAATGGACGTAAACGTTTAGAGTTTTTCCCTTGGAGGGGGGATCGTTCCAGTTGAAGAGGCTACTGAGTGTAATTGATTATTCCTGCATGCACTTAAACGAGGCACCCCTCTTTATAAAAGCCACAGCAAGCATTTTTCAAATGAATAGATTGAATTTAAAAATCTGACATGTATAATATTGATGACATTCCGAAAACTTTCAGACAACAACAAAGACAGCGGGAAAGGTGGGCTATCTATTCCTTGCCTTGGTGAACCATCTCCCCAGGGTTAAGATTTTGGTGTGAGAGGCAGGAGTGTGCGAGGATCAGCCATTGCTCAGAAAACAAAGCCCTTTATTTTACCCAGCTGGGCCTTGGGTGACATGGGACCGTGTTCCAAGCCTCCTTATGTTTAATTGTCAAGTGTGCCCTGATATGGTGACCCCAGGCTCCCTGCATGAAGTCACCAGGCTTCCAGCCCCAGGTGACACCACCACCTGGTGAGGTGAGAGGATGAAGCCCTGGGCCTGGCAGAGGGAGCTCCCTCGTCTCCCAGGGCTTCAGACTTTGAGGCTGGAAGTTGTGCTCTGCAGGGCTGAGCACAGGGTGCAGCTCACTCCAGCCCCAAGACCTGCCCTCCCTCTTGTTGGGCTGGACTCCCTCCTCTGGACTCTTTTGTCTACCCCAAGCCCTTAGCACAGGCTTGTTGCTAAATAACATGCCTCGTGAGATGCTCAGTAACAACGTGGACCACCACTGTTGCGATACTGCTACTACTACCATTTCGAGGTTCCTTAGAAACAAACAACTCCAGGCACACTTGTGTCCTCCGTCCTGCATTCCTCAGGAGGGGCAGCCACACGGGTCTCTGCACAAACAGCTGAAGGGAACAGGAATTGTTCCCTCTGCGAGCAGCCCTGCTGCTGCACGGCCTGTGCTCCCAAGGAGAGGGAGACATGGGCTCCTGGGCTTGTCTACAGTCGTGATGGTTCCAGGCGCTCTGCTCACAGGTGTCATTTAATCCTGAGAGCAGACACCATTATCACTCCTATTTCACAGATGAGTATATCAAGGCTTAAAGAGTTTCCGTATAAAGCTGTGCAAGGTAACAGAGCTAGGGAGAGGGGAACTGGGAAGGGAAGGTTCGGATGCCAGCCAGGTTGCCCAGGGCTGCCCCTTACGCCCCTGTTATGACCCTGGAATCAGTGGACAGAGAGCTACCTTCAGCATTTGAAGTGCTTCCCTCTAGCCTCCCTGGCCTGGTCCAGGAGAGCAGGGACAGTGGGGCGGCTATGGCCTCATGAGTGACATGGGAATGGCCCTTCCAAACTGGGAGGGGGCAGGTGGAGGCTTGCCTCCATTGCTGTGGTGGAGGCTGGGAAAAAATCAGTGACGCTGGTCCTGTCTGTATTTAAACTTTTTGATATTTTGTTCATGGATTTTTACATCAATTTTGAAGTTTTAAAAAATATCACAGTAAAATTTTATTGTGATAACTGAGTTTTTGGTGCCCCCTTAAATTTTGTATCCAAGGAAGTGCTTCATTGGCCTCAACCGAGTCCAGGCGCTACTTGCTTCTCCATGCCCTATTTCCTCCTAAGACCCGACTAGCAAAAAACAGGTCTAATCTATTTTATTTTACTTTGGGAGAGAAGTTTAATTAATCAGAGTAGTTTTTTCTGACTGGGTCCTGTTGACCAGTTTAAGATCATCATTTAATTAATGAGTCTGAAACAAAACATAATTATGATTTAAAATTTGAATATTAATAAGGCCTCCTCCCTTCTTCCCCTCTCTCCCTCCCTTCCTTCCTTCCTTCCCTCCTTCCCTCCTTCCCTCCTTCCTTCCTTCCCTCCTTCCTTCCTTCC
>NW_021703767.1:11976709-12079996 GCF_005190385.1 Monodon monoceros
CTTCCTTCCTTCCTTCCCTCCTTCCCTCCTTCCCTCCTTCCTTCCCTTCTTCCCTCCTTCCTTCCTTCCTTCCTTCCCTTCCTTCCCTCCTTCCCTCCTTCCCTCCTTCCCTCCTTCCTTCCCTCCTTCCCTCCTTCCTTCCTTTCTCATTCAACAAGTATTTTTGATGAGGCAATTTCCTGAACACAGGCTGACACTTGTTCTGGGCACCATCCCCTGAGGCTACATGACCACAGCACTATTTGAGAAATAAGTGTGTGTAGGTAGCTAGCAGGAAGCCGCTCCCTTGTTGGACAGAGACATGATGGTTGAGTCCGGCCCCGGGCTCACTGGGTGCTGGGAGGAGCCCCAGCACCTTCCTGCAGCCCTGTAGGCCTGAGTGCTCTTCGGACTCTGTGTATAGAGATGACTCAGGCAGTGACTTCATTCAGCCAGCCTGGTGTTTATGCCCCTCACCACAAACCAGTGGACAGTGTTCGGAGTTGTCCTGAGCTGACACTCCGCTGGGACAAAATGACACCCACTCAGCTTGTGGCTATTGTGGCCAAAACAGCTGAAATGTTGTGGCTTCTGAAGAACCCGTTGTCTGCTAGTCAATCGGCAGGAGAAGGAGAATCCCGGTGCCCGGCCCCCTCTGTCTTGGAGAAGCATTTTGGCTCCATAGTAGCAGGGGGTCGTAGCTGGGCTCTGAGAGCCAACTTGGAAGGACAGAGCCCAGTACAGGGCTCCCTAGGAGAAGCCCCTCGAAAGCCACCGTTGGGCTTGAGCTAGTGCCGGAAGGAGCTGGAGATTTTAGAACGCAGCTTTGCTCGTTAGAAATGGATTTTTACTTGGCACCATCCAATGCTGTCCTGAGCCCTATTCATGAATTGCAAGAGAAGATGGGAATGATCGTGTGCACACCACTGCTTTCTGAAGGAGCTATCAACAGGATAATAATCATGTAACTAATATATTTCTAGCTGATGGAAAGAACTGTCTGAGTAGCAACAGGAAAAACAACCACCATTACAATAGGCACTGTGCTAACCATTGACATGCACTGCCTGGTTTAACCCCCAGTGAGGTGGCTCCTAGTATTAGATCCTAGAGTTGAAGAGCCTGAAGCACCAAGAGTTCAAGTAGCCTCTCCAAGGTCACGTGGCCAGTGAGTAGAGTAACCAATGGCGAGGCAGGACAGATGGGAGGCACGAGGCAGTGCGTAGTTAAGACTCTACAGGAAGAGAACAGGAGGGTGGAAAGGAGATGGGAGAGCAGATTGGTGTTTGCGCTGGAGCACAGCATGGGTTCCAGGAGTGGAGGCAATGGGGAGACGAAGGGACTCTCCCCCATCTCTGTCCCTCCCGTGGGTGCGGGTCTGCCCCACTAGCCCCCTTCAGCACATCCCTCCCTCACACACTCCCTGGGGATGGTTTATGTTTCAGAGCTGACAACTCTCCCTTTGAGTTACTTTGGGTCTTTGTGAGTATAAAATACAAAGGGCATCTCAGAGCCCCTAGAACCATGGATTACACAGTCATGAGTGAATTCAAAAGCTGTCTATTAAATGAGATGCTGTGATGTCCAGTTTTGTTTTGTTCCCTCCACTGGCGATGAGAAAATTGTTGGTTTTGCCTCCTGACTCTAACTGTCCCTGATAAAGAAAAAAGCTATGAAGAGCCAGGACTACACAGGTAATTATGTGACTCAAAGTGCCAGAAGCAAGCAAACAAGACCAAACAATCATAATAACAGCAACAAAATACTCCCTACGTAGAGAAAATGGTATCAAGTTATCTTCAAAATTTTCTTTACGGATTCTACTTCGGCTCAACTCTGGATTTTAAGATTTGAATTGGGGCTTCCCTGGTGGCGCAGTGGTTAAGAATCTGCCTGCCAATGCAGGGGACATGGGTTCGAGCCCTGGTCCGGGAAGATCCCACATGCCGCGGAGCAACTAAGCCCGTGCGCCACAACTACTGAGTCTGCGCTTTTGAACCCGTGAGCCACAACTACTGAAGCCCATATGCCACAACTACTGAAGCCTGCGTGCCTAGAGCCTGTGCTCTGCAACAAGAGAAGCCACCGCAATGAGAAGCCCTCGCACCGCAACGAAGAGGAGCCCCCGCTCGCGGCAACTAGAGAAAGCCCGCGCGCAGTAACGGAAGACCCAACGCAGCCAATAAATAAATTAATTAATTAAAAAAATAAAAAAGAATAGCTCAACCCCTAGGGTTGCTTTAAAAAAAATAAAAAAATAAAAAAAGATTTGAATTGGAGGACACCTAGTGATCACTACCTTCAAAGCTTTTGTTTTGATTTTTGGTTTTTTGCCTGAACACCAGCAGGACCAGGGACGACACATCGTCTTGAAGGTGCAGGCTGCGTGAGGTCTGCCTTCCGGCACACACACAATCCCTGGTATGTCACTACCGTCCTTCCTCATAGCAGCCAGATCTGGCAACGTTGGAAATTAAAAAAAAAAAAAAAGAAAGTGGAACAAATGAAACAAACAAAAAAGCTAGAAGTGAAATATCCAAAATAACCACACTGATCTCAGGGCATTTCTAACTCAAGAAAGAGGAGGAATTAACTGGAGCGTCTATTCACTGTGTGCAGGGACGTGTTGAATCTCAACTTCACATTGATTAGACGCATTCTGAGAGTAGCAACCACAGCCAGACCTGGGCCCAGAGGAGTACAGGTGGGTGGGAGTGCTGACCTTGAGAGCTGAGGACGAGGAAAGAAACCTAGAGAGGGCTCTCCCACCCCCAGACAAAGCCTCATTTCTTTCAGTGTCTGGTTCCATGACTTTCTTTAACTGGCCTCCGCTTCCTTAGTTTCTACCTTTTCATGCTTCTGTTTTCTCATCTGTAAAATGGGGTAATAGCAGCGCCTACAAAATGAAGTCGCGCACGTAAAATGCTTAGAGCCCTGCTTGGTACCTGATAAACGCCATGCTAGCTCTTGTCAATGTCAAGACCATTTTCATTCCTACTACGGCTGCTCTGCCACCCCCACTACCAGCTGCTCCACTTTCCCACCGGCCTGCTTCCAGGTGAGGTGGCTTTTCTGTCCCGCACTCTCCCCACCGATGTGTTCTTATCTGATCTTTTTATTTTGGAGTCTCCTGGCTGTATCACTTTGGCATCCTCTAAGGAGTTACCCATATTACTCAGAAGCATCTGGGACACAATAGCCCTTCTGGATCCCAGCGCTGGGGCCTATGGTGAGCATTTTTCTCTCAGCCCCATCCATCATCTACCTCTGGCTGGTGTTCCACGTTCAGGGCCCCCATCGGGGTGCCTGTCCTCTATCCTGGGGTTTGGTGGCAGCCAGCACTTACTGCCGAGCAGCATCATGGGGAAACATTTGCGTCCAAGAAAAACACTCGGCAAAAAGTATGCCCGCACTGTTGAGAAAATCAGGGTCCATCAGTGTGAGAACACTGAGTGTCACCATGGAAACACTAAAAGGCAGCCCCCAAAGTGGAAGCCCCTAAGACACTGCTTTCCCCTCTGCCCTGCCGCCCTTGTCCGTCAGCTGTCTATTCCCTTGCCTTCTGAGCGGCGCTTTCTGAAACCCTAATGACAAACATGTAACCATCAAAGGATCTCTCAGAAGGTTTGCTTTGCCTCTGCCGCTCCCTGTCACCAATCTGGGCCTCCCTCGGGGCTTGGGACAAGGCTGCTGGATAAAGTTCAGATGACTAAACTGCAGGCAGGTCACCTGGCAAGGGACTGGCCCTGAGTCTGCCGCTTCTGGTTGCTACTCGCAGGGGCAGACGGAGGGCTGAGCGCAGAGGCTGGATGGGGCCAGAGGCCAGCGGTTTTCCAGGGGGCAGGAAGGATGTGCTCAACTCCTGCCGGGATTCCTGTTTCCAGGAGACTCCAGTCCCACCAGGACAAGCCAAGGAAGCAGCCTTTGCCTCTTCAAAGCAGGTACTGGACCCTGGCATCGCTGACTCTGTCTACCTTGGGACCTCGGGCGTGCTGGTGACCTTCCTGGGCCACAGTTGCCTTAATCGGTAGGGAGGAGGGTGGGAAGATAACCCCTAGGGTCTCTTGCCCCACTGGCATTCTGTGGGACTCAGAGATGATCTGGCATCTGTGGACTTTGTCCCGGGCAGTGGTCCACTGTCCTCTGTGGTCATTGAGGAAAGCTGAGTGTGAAGGAGAAATCACTCCCTTTGCGTGATGCCCCCGAGCATCAAGCAGCCTATAATGTTTAAGGACTTGGTTGTCCTGAACTCAGAGTCTGAGCTCTGGCCTGTCAACATCAGCTGGAAGCAAAGGGGAAAGTTTTCTAATGGAGGGGCCAATTCAACACGAGCAGAAAGAATTTGGCTTAATTTCTGATCAGGCATTTCAGCTTTTATGCTGGGCTTAGTTAAAAAGGACAGAATGGAAACTGCTTGAAGAAGTCATTTGCAACATCTCCATAAATAAAGAGGCTAGTTTAGGTCTTGAGGATGAATTTGCTACTCTGTTTTCACATCTTGTATTTGGTAGGAGAAGCTGGACCCTGCTTGGAAACAATATTTCCCTACAACTAAAAGTTGCTTGATAAAAGTGAGTCTGTGTGTTAGAAAAACATGACAGTTTTCAATCTGTGGTTTCTTGAGCCTCCTTCAGTGGAGGTGGTACTCTTCTTACTGATATTTATGAGTATGCAGAAGAGGGAAGGGGCAGTGAGCTAGCAAGAAAGGGCCTTCTGGAGGAAATGCATTTTCCCAATGGATGTGCTGTATGCCATGGTGAGTAAAAGCTCTTCCTAACCACCACCTTGTTCTTAGCGAGTTCATAATGTGTGCTTGTGTGGCAGAAAGAAAAGTCCTTCTTCTGGCTGGCTTCCTTTACGGCCTGCGAGGTCTAGCTAGCAGGCTAAGACTCTGAGTATTGACTTCCAGCTTGGACCCAGCCTCACCTGCATACCTGGGGAGTCAGCAAAGACTAGATGGGTGACCCTGAACCAGATGGGCAACATGGAAGCACTGTTGTTAATAATCTGAACTTTGGTAAAGTGAAATACTTCCCATACTCGGGGTGGAGCCTCTTTCTTGATGGGGACACTTACCTTCTAAGTTATACATTTTACAAGGTCGTATCTTCATACCTGGCATAATCAGTTACCCTTGGAGGAGAATACCTCTAAATAGACCGTCACTGCAGGCTACGGAAATCCCACAGTGCATTTAATCTGCTCTCTGTTTACTGATTGACTGTTCACCTGGCCTCCCGCACATGTAACAACATAATTTCTCAGGGCCCTTGTGTATTTTCCCCTTAGGTTCTGTTCACTCTCGTCGCTGGGATCACAAATTGGTGGTTGGCTGGGTGCAGGGAACTTTTTTTTGGCGTTGAGCCACATGTTTCTTTTCATCGTGCTTCTGAAGCCTGGTGAACCTTTCTCAAGGAGCCTGTCTTACACCCTCTCTGCTTTCCCAGCCGCTTCCAAGACCAGCTTAAACTTGTTCCTTCTGCAGAAAGCCTGCCTGCAGACTTCAAAAAGCAACTCCTTGCTCTACAACATACATGTCTACACTTAAAAACTGTGCCTGCAGAATATGCTACCCTCCCATAGACATACGTTCAGAGGGCTAACTCTGCATTTGGGGCACCGTATATAATTGCCTTTTATTCTACAGGACTGCTGAATGCCCTCTGACGCTATTTTTCGGGATGTCAATTCCTTGTAAGGAGGGGGTCCGCTAATCTTGCTTGGCACATGGGCCAATAAGATGCTACATGCAGGCAGATAACTTAAATACTTTGATGATACTCAAAATAGCCCTGCATATTCTTGTGAAATTCACTCGTAATCTTTAGTGGTTCTGGAAAGCATGACAGGTTGTGATTTTTCTCAGTTAAATACAAAAATCACATGTAGTGTTACCTTTCCTATAAGGCACTGGTACTTGCTCCAGTCTGTAAGTAGAGACAGGAGGGAGACCACCCATCCCTTTTCTGCCCTATAGCTTTCTGCTTCTTTTAGAGATGGTTTTCAAAATGAGAATGGCATCTAGGTGATATAGTCGGGACTACTGGAGGAATTGTTTATTTCTAATATCCTAGAAATATTTTTTTCAGGGGCGACCTGATTTAGTTTTGATTTAGTTGTTCATTTTCTTTCTGTCCATTGTCAAGATGCAAGGTAAGCAAAGACAGCTGTTAAATACACAGAAGGCCACAATTCAAATTCAGTTATAATAGAAGCCTGTGAACTTTCTGACGGCAGAGTCAGGAAGAATGAGAAATTCTTCCCCGAAATGGGTTGGTGCATTACTTTCCCTCAAGTCCTCTCCTGCCCCTCCCCTTGAGTAAATAGTCACTTAGCCAGGATGGCAGGCAAGGCAATTCCATCTGGCCGGCACGCCTCCCCACCAATCCCTTCTGTGTTCCCAAAGTGAATGCTCATTTTTCCTAAATGTATACATGCTTCCCATGAACCAATGTGGATAAAATTGAGTAAATCACCTTATCTGGCCTTTCTTTAATTTCTCACAGGTTAAAGGGGACACTATTTCTCCCCTACGATCCCCCTACCTTTAAATGTGGTTGCATTTCATTAATAACTATGAATATTTAAATATTGCATGTGAGCAAGTCCACATTCCAAATTCTTTGTATCATCATCGGACAGAAGAATTTTCTTCACTTGTTAGAATAAAATGATGTCCAAGGTCATGATTTCCTGGGAGACCACTCCACCCTGATTTAAATGATGGGGGGAGAGCTCACAGCCATGAGATATTGTTTAAGCTGCTGTCCACTAAGACAGAAAAAGGTATATTTCTGAGAAATATGATGGGATAGAAAATAATTTTATCATAAATGTATTTCATAGCCCATTTTTCAGACTGTAGTGTAAAAAGACCCTCCCTCCCAGCTTGGCTAAGAACTAATTCCTGGAATTCCTCCCTCCCTCCTCTCACCCACCCATTCACCTGCGATGCCTGAACTTGACCTACAGTTGACTCCATTGGATTATTTTACAAATCAGGAAGACAGGTTTAAAAATTTTGACCCTCGTCCTTTAACGATTACCCTTCATCCTGAGGTTCTGGATCCACCAGGGCACCTTACACGTTTATTAACAAACAAGTCAGGCGGGAAATATAAGGTTTTTACATGTTTATTTTGTTGATTCTTCACAGCACAACGAAACAAAGTTAGAGAAAAAAAATAAAATGCCAGTTAAATTCGGCTACTACCAACAACACAAAACCTTAAACATAAAATCCAAAGCAAGCTTCTGAAAGATCCTAAAATCATCTTGGGTGGAGTAATTTGTTAACGTCTGTAACAAATCAATGCACTGATAGTTCTTCAATCGCACAGCGGCCAGATGACCCGCCCCACGCGCTGGTCCAAGACCCCGCACGTGAAGGGACAGTGCAGAAAACGCCATCCCGCCGTCGCCAACGCAGTGGGGCCCCTCCGAGCAGCCTGCTGTGTGAGGCTCCCGGTTCCCCTCCGTGTCTTTTAACGAGGCAGAACGTTAATTAGACAACGTGCTTTCTGACAGGACGGCAACGGCGAGACGCATTGTTACCTATTTTTTAGGACACCGGGAACCCCTTCTGCGGGGGAAAGGTGGTTGTTTTTAAGCAAGCTCAAATGTTGGTTACGCTACCTTTGGGGAAGGGGGGACAAAACGATGAATCTTGAGTTCTAAACTGCCGTTCTAAGGAGACCCCAGGATTTCAAAGCGAATAATCGCAGCAAAACACACGGTTATGCGATTATCAAAAGCTGCTCTGTAATCGTCGGTGTACGAAAGCGGACTTCCCAACCCAGCACACCCAGCGACCCGGGAATTGTCATCGCCCCCTCCCGTGGCACCGCGATGCCAACCGTCCAGCCGCAGAGGGCCGGTCCGTCTGCTACGCCCGAGACCTTCTGCACCGACTAAGTGGTCTCTCTCGGCTTTCTGGGGTCGGGCAGCCTCCTCTAACAGGGGCTGTTTGCTGGGAACAAGGGCGCCTGTGATCCCTGGCCGAGGAGAAGAAAACACTGCCACCTCTCCCTCCCGCCCTCCGAGAGCAGCCCCTTGGTCCCCTCGGGCCTGGCCTGCCGCCGCACCCTGAGCTAGCATGGCGCCCTGAAGTCCACACCACCCCCTGCGAAGCGCACGACTCCAGGAGCCGGGAGAGACAAGCGCTGGGTGACAGTGGCAGTGAGAGTGCGCACTTGCTGCGCAAAGCAGCTGGAATCCACCCAGAACCCCAAACAGCCCCGACGCTCTATCGAACATCCGCTCGGGTCACTTTAATTTCCCCGGGGAGGGGGCGGGGAGGGGGACGCCCAACAGTCGCTTTCTCTGGGCGAGAAAGTTCGAAATGCCCTCTTTGCTCGGCCCTGCTCTCGCGGGGCGCAGGGCGCGGGGACGCGCAGAAGCTGGGCGGGGGGAGGCCGGGCCGAGGTCGCGCCCCGGGCCCGGGCCAGCCCTCACTTGGAGAACTGCGCCTGCACCGCGGCCAGGCCCAGGCCTGCCGGGACGAGGTGCGGGAACTTGCAGACGGCGCAGGTGCAAAGGCCGGGGCTGCCCGCGCCGCCGCCCGGGCCGCCGCCGGGAAGCGCGAACTGGCCGCACGGCGGCTCATCGAGCGCCAGCGACAGGTACTTGGCCGGGCGCAGCGCGTCGGGCGGCCCCACGGCGCCGGGGGCCAGAAGCACTGAGCCCGGCGCTGCGGCGAGCAGAGGCAGGCCGGCCAGCAGCAGGCGCGGTGCAGCGGGTCCCGCGCCCTCGCCGAGCGCGCGGCGCAGCTCCTGCAGCGAACTGCCCAGCAGCAGGATGTAGTTGCGGGCGAGCAGCAGCGTGGCGATCTTGGAGAGCTTGCGGCCCGGTGCACCCTGGCAGTGCGCCGCCGAGTAGGGCAGGATGACCTCGCGCAGCGCGTCCATGGCCAGGTTCAGGTCCTGCATGCGCTTCCGCTCTCGGCTGTTGATCTTGCGCCGCAGCTGCTGTTGCTGCTCCTCCTTGGCGTCTGCCCTGGAGCCGCCGCCCGCGTGCGCGCCCGGCCCGGATCCCGTGCCCGGCGGCTCGGCGGGCGCCTCCGGCTTCTCGCGCGCCGCCTTGGGGAGAAGGGGGGCCGTCGTGGAGGAGGAGGAGGAAGTGGCGGAAGAGGAGGAGGAGGGCGGCTGCCGGTAGCCCACGAGCTCATAGAGGGAGGCCCCGAGCTGCACGTCTCCCGGCCGCTGTGGCCGCAGCATGGTCGCAGGGGCCACGTTCACGCGCGCCTGGGAAACCGCATAATACATCTGGGGGACGGTGGGGAGGGCCGAAGCGCCCTTCAGGAACGCCCCGGGGTGGACCTTTCAGCAGGCCGCCCCTCCCCGCAGACCTGCGCGCGGGGAGCGGATGGCAAGGCAGTAGCCCGCGCCCAACCCCTTTAAACCCGGCTTGGGAACCTGAGGGGTCGCGGGCTGCTGGGCGCAGCCAATGGAGGCGCGAGGTCCGGCGCAGGCGCGTGCTCATTGGCCACCCGCTCCTCAGGCCTGCGCGGAGGTACCGCTGGCACCGCTTAAGGACATTATTGTGAGCGCCCCATGGAGAATCACAGGACAGGCCTCTGGGAGGGAGGGAAGGAGGGAGGGACGCGCCTTTTCGGGTGGAGTGCGGCTGTTCTTGGAGGACTGGTGGCATGGTGAGGCTAAAACAACTGTGCCTACCTCCTTCTGCCCAGTACCTCTACTTTTGGGGATACATATGCCTATTGGTTTGTTTACCATCTTAACCGTTTATTAGTGTACAGTTCAGTAGTGCTAAGTGCATTGTTGTGCATCCAATCCGAAGAACTCTACATCTTGCAAAACTGAAACTCTGTACTCATTAAACAATTCCCCGTCCTCCCCGCTACTCCTGGCAACCATTTTTCTTCTATGAATCCGACTACTCTAGGTGCCTCATATAAGTGGAATCATATTGTAAGCTAGTGACCAGCTTATTTTGTTTAGCATAATGTCCTCAATGTTCATTCATGCTTTAGCATGTGTCAGGATTTTGTTTCTTTTTAAGGCTGAATAATATTCCATTATACGTATATACCTCGTTTTGTTTATCCAGCTCTCTATAGATGGACACTTGGTTTGCTTCCACCTTTTGGCCATTGTGAATAATGCCGCTATGAGCATGGTTGTAACAGGTTTTTTTAAATACGTGATTTCCTGCGAGGTTTGAGAACGAAATTTCTGGGTTCAAGGACAGTAGCATTGGAATGGTTACTCCCAGCCTCTCCCTCTTCCCTCTCTCTGATTAAAAGGTCTTTAGGGACTAAGGAGCTTTGGGGGTGGGATTTCTTTCCTCCCCAAAAGAGGCACGTATTCATTCTGTCAGCGACTCGACTCTTGCTTAAGTAAAAACTCACGTAGAAATTGGCCTTTTAGCAGGAAAACAACAACAAAATCCAAAAACAACAACCCACCCACACACTCATATCTGTTCGGGGTGGAACTGAACTCTTCTCTTCCCCAGATAAAGTAGAGATTACTCAGTGACCCTGGAAGTCTTCTATCCCAACACCAGGGCATACTATTGCAGCTTGTCATTATCCCATGGCCAAATGGCATGGGAAAGAGGACCTTTTGGTATCTGAACCTCTACCATCCAATACAGTAACCACCAGCTACCTGTGCCTATTAAAATTTAATTATTTACAATAAAATCAAGTTATATGTTTCGTTCCTTGGTTGCACTAGCATTGCTTCAAGAGCTTAGTAGTGGCTCTAGTGGCCAACTATTGGACAGCACAGAGACCATTTCATCATCACAGAGAGTTCTACTGGACAGTGCTGACGTTGACAGTAACTTAAAGAAAATGA
Organism: Monodon monoceros; assembly: GCF_005190385.1. Classification (NCBI taxonomy): domain Eukaryota; kingdom Metazoa; phylum Chordata; class Mammalia; order Artiodactyla; family Monodontidae; genus Monodon; species Monodon monoceros. The sequence goes on from NW_021703767.1 coordinate 11,987,512, forward strand.
GCTTCTCTACCATGGTCCCCTTTGGTGTAAGAAGAGGGATGCTGTCGAAGGGCCTATCATAACGGGGACTGATTTCAGCTCTCAGAGCCCAGTGGCCATGCTTGCTGATTTCAGGGCTGCTTTGTTCCGTTTTCTTCCACCAACGTTCTCCCCATAGGCTCACTCTGATCTCTGCTTCTGACCTCCAGCTTTGCCTATAACACCCTGCCCAGGCCTCAGGTTCAGCTCCAACATTACTTTCTTCTCAGAGTCTTGGTGATTTCTCATCTTCGTCCTCTCATCACGCTCGGGAGACCATTGGTACCATTTTTCCCATAGCCTAGATTGTGTTACGTGGAGGACATCTCTGCATTGGTTGTGATTGCTTTGAGGGCGGGAATCATTTGTTCATTTCTTCAGCCTCCCAAAGCTTTGCAAGGACTGTGTGTCCCGGGGGTGTCTAAGAATTGGTGTGAAATCTCTACTAGCTCACAGATTCATCCCTGAAATGTGCAAACTCCCAACAGTGCTTTAATCCAAGAGTTTCCCCTAGGTTTCATGGAGAGGGAAGGGGCCTGGTGGGACCCCCTAGCAGGCTGGGGGACTCACTTAGGGAGAGAGGAAGAGACCTCAGCAGGAAGGACCTAAGTCTCCAAGCAGAACTGTAAGGGGCAGGAAGGAGAGACACCAAGGAAATCACCTTGAAACTTTCAAGTCTTAAGACCTCACTAATCATTCCCCCTTTTGTTAAAGCATCCTGTTTCCCAAAGCATTTCAACAGACACTTGCATTTAATTTTCATGGGAACCGTATGAGCTGGGCATTTAAAAAAACCCTGCCATAGATGGTGAAACTGAGGCTCCCAGAGGGTGGGAGGGTGGTGGGTTTCTGGGGTTGATAATGTGCCTTCAGACAGGACAGGCAGAGCTGCCCCATCGGTGGCCAGCTTCCAGAATTCTCTCCAGCTGGACCAGGCCTCCAGGAAGCTGAGGAGGGGGCCACGATGGGGATGGTTGAGGACAGGGTGAAAGGATGGATGGAGGGGGCAGCCTATGCCAAGCCAGTATTGGGGAGTTGATGGGCTTCAGCCATGTCCTAGAAGAGGCGGCTCCCAGGATCCAACCTCCATGAATCCTGCACAGCCTCCTCTGGCAAAGCTCGTCCTCGCCCTGAGGACCCCTCTGTCCTGTAGCTGAGGTGCCAGATTGGGGTAGACCCCAGACACCTCACCCTCTGGCTTCCTCCTCTTCCCACATCCAAGGCGGGGTTCCCGGGGCCTTCCTCTGCCAGCAGGAAGGGGAAATGAACGAGAAAGACAGAAGCTCGACCTGGGACAGTGGCCTAAACATCCCCCTCCATGGGCAGGGGTGCCCCGGGAATCAGAGATGGAAACACACACATTGCTCTTCCCTCCAGCAGGGCCCCTCTTTATTGGAGGTGTCCCTGATGTTTCTCTTTAGCCCTTAACCTCCCCAAATCTCTGTCTTGGGGAAGGAGAGCTCCCTTCCCCAGCCCAGGACACTGTCAGTAGGACACTCTGGTCAGTGTGTATTAAAGTGCTCTCGGGTGAGCCCCAGAAGAGGGCTCCAGGTGGCCGTGTGGGCCCAGCATGGGCACAGGATTTGGCGCTTGTTGGTGCTGGTGACTTGGATGCCCCTTCTGCTAGACCGGAGCTCCAGCGGCATGCAAAGTGTGACAGCTGGCAAGGGCCAGCAAGCCATTATACCCCTGGCAGGGGCCCCGTGGGCCGGCTCAAGGGGGACAGCTGCCGTGGCCTCCCACGTTCAGGACATTCTTGGGGAGCAACTTGCATCCACCATAACAACCACTCTTGTCTCTGCCTAAAGGGGTTGTGTGTGTGTGTGTGTGTGTTAGTGACTCCTTTCACCCCAAGGAGGTAGGTGTGTCAGGCTTCCTTTTTCTTTCACAGAAACCTAAAACCTCTCCTGCCTGTTCCCCCAACCCTGCCGCCCACCCTTGCTTTGGATGGAGAAGCTGGAACTGTTGCAGTGACAGACAATGGGGCCCCGATGCCTGGTGAGTGTACAGCACCGTCTACCCCTCCATAAGAACAGACAGGCGGCAAAGCCCCCTGTTGTCCCTGAAGAGACTGTCTTCTTGCAGAAAGCCAGCTAAGTGTAAAAGGTCGTCTTTGCTAAAATGTCCTATTGAAACTGGCTGGAGTTTAGACCTGTAATGAAAGAACAGAGTTCACTTTAAAGTGCTGCTTTCTTGTAAGAAGAGCAAAATTCTCTGGAAAGTGTCCATTACCCAAGAGGTGTTGAAATTTACACTATCGCTATGAGTAGTGGCCGCCCCATCTAACGCTTGCCCTGTATGGGCTTCCCCCATCCCATCCACATGTAACTCTTCCTGGAACACAGAAGACAGGGAAGGAGCTGCAGAGAGAGGGGCACTGAGCTCCTTTCTGGGTAGAGGAGAGGAGTAGAGAGAGAAGATTGGGAGGAGGAGGTGACTTACCCTTTGGTAAGTGTTCTTGGATGGAGCAGAGCTCCTTAGACACATTTGGTCCGCTCTCACTTGGGGACCATCTGAGCAGACTCTAAGTCATAGTTCGAAACAGTTCAGATTAAATAAAGATTCCTGCTGGGAAAATAAGAAAGACTATGCATTTTGTTCATTTTCAAAAGGGAGTGCGAGTTAATCGAGTTGTTATGCACTGACGCAATGTTAATAGCTACTTACAATGTTATTTTAAAGCTTTGTGATGGTCACGGTTGTACTTCCTTCCAGTGTGGAAGGGCGAAGGCAGCACTATGCGGTGGTCTCTCTTCTGGTTAAAACACTATAGATTATCAAATCTAGTGGATGTGTTTTACACATATTATAAGAAGTTTTATTCTATTTTATCTTATTTATTTATTTTGGCTGCACCCTACAGCATGTGGGATCTTCCCCAACCAGGGATCGAACCCGCATCCCCTGCAGTAGAAGCACGGAGTCTTAACCACTGGACCACCAGGGAAGTCCTCTGTTTTATTTTTAATAAATGTCATTTGGACCTGATTTTAATAAAGTTTACTACTTAAAAATTATTTCTGAGTCCAGATTCGTCCCATGCCACCTTTTCTGTGGAAAAAAGTTAAAAGTAAGAAAAGGAATTAGATAGCATCTGAGGATTTTTTCAGATTTCCTTTTAATAACAAAATCTTGATTTGGCTATTGGTGACATAACTCAAGCTGATGGATAGATGCATTCTTTTTTTTTAAAACCCAGGGTGATGTAACAGAAACAGAAATTTTTCACTGCTTCTGTGAGTACCAAATGCTGAAATTCTACACATCACCTAGAGCTCTATGATAACAGATTTTAATACCTCTCACTGTAGATCTGCAAAGAACTCTTCCTTAAAAGAAACTTCAAATAATCATTGTGGAAAGTCTAGAAAAAGAGAAGTACATCTTCTTGTTTTAAAGATGAATGGAGATATTTCCTGCCCCATCAAAACTTAAAAGCCTATTGACAGAATTTTAGGCAGAGAAATGGAGTATAACTAACAGGGATCCTCTGAGTAAGTATGATAAGAATAACTGTGAATTAAGACACGTAGCCCATGCAGCTTGGTGTCTGAAGGGTTGGTTTGGGGCTGAACAAAAATATTCTCTGAGTCTCCCCAAAGTCAGTAGCTGAAGCCAAACGTCCCAAAGGCTTACGCTGACACAATGAAAAGAGACAATTTGCTTGGAAGGCTGTGGCTAATTTATAACACAATGTCCAATGTCATGGTTAGTTTTGTTGCAAAAATCTGGCAGTCTCATCCAGAGTCTCAGGCAGCCTGAAAAGATGCGAGCGATTCTGGCCACAGCATCTCCCGCTTGCTAGATGTTCCAAATGGTTCAAACAAGCCCTTTCATAGAGACGCAGGGCCAAGTGTGCTCAAAGGAATGAGGGAAACAAAGGTGGCTCTGAAGTCATTTCCCCGCACTGGGTCCAGCCATCCGGTTTCACTCTTTCCCCATTGAACGGACAGAATGCAACAGGAAGAGTGCGGATGAAAGGGAACAAACAGGCCGATGTGTTTGGGGAGAGAATGGAGAGAGGCCGGGGCACTGAGCTGCTAAACTTTCATTCTAGGTTTTCAGAAAGGAGTGAATGATGAATTATAGAAACCTGAAAGGTAATAAAATATGGGTCACTGAAGCGCTGAGGCCAAGTTCCTAAAACACCTGCAGAGACAGAAGGTTCTGGAAGTCAGTGTGGCCCCGCGGTCGCCCAGGCAGACACGCTGCCCGAGGCACAGAAGGGGACTGTTCAGAGCTCACCTGTTGTTTTCCCGTTGGCTTGCAGTCCTTCTCCGTCTGCAAGAGCCAGCGGCTGGATCTGACTCCAGATTAGGCCACCGGGGGGAGAAAGAAAGGCAGTGTGGAGACTTCCCAGGGTGCACTTAAGGAGACTGGAGCTGGGAGGCCACCTCCGTCCTCTCCTGAAGGCGCTCTGACCTGGAAATATTAACTCCGGTGAAGACGATCCACGTTAAACATGCAAATCTCCTCCGCTGGAATATTCTAAGGCTTTTCTGCTCAAAGGCTCAACCTATTTATGTCTTACAAAGCAGAGTCCTGATGCCTGGATGGTGGATAGGAGCTAGCCTGTAGCCTCTGCAAGACTCATTTGAGCCTCAGTTTCCTGATCTATAAAATGGGAATAACAGTATTTCTCTCCTAGGGCTGTTATACAGATTAGAAGGAACTATGAGGAAGGTGCCTAGCCCGGAGCCTGGCACATAGTAGCTGCTTAGTAAAATGACATCAGTAGCTAATATTCTTGAGTACTGACTACATGCCAGGCACCATGGAAGGACACTTATTTTATGGTTTTCATTCAGACTGAGGTGATGTCCCAGTTTTGTTTGCTTTAAGTGCCTGCTTTCTCTGCACCAAGGATATGGGGTTTTCTAGCCCCTTCTGTCCCTGTGCTCGCCGAGCACCAGGGATTCTCCACCCACAGGGCTCTGCTTCAGAGACACTTTCCTGAACACACTGAACCAAAATCCATCAACAACTTGCTAAAGAAGCTATATAAACGTGACCTCAGTGTAATCGTACAATATATTGAGACAACTGTAGTGCAAACTTCGAGGCCAGACGACCTGGGTTTGAATCCTAGCTCCTTGTGTGACTTAGGACAAGAGACGTTACCTGTCAGTGACCCAGTTCCCTCCATCTGCAAAACAAGGATGAAAATAGAACTTAGAATTTCCGTGGAGAGGACTGGGTGAGTTGATGCCCTTAAGGCACTCTGCACAGCAGAATGTTAGCTGTTACAACTGTTTTATTAACCTCTGTTATGGACTAATTGTGTCCCTCTAAATTCACATTGAAATCCTCACCCCCAGTACCTCAGACTGTGACCTTTGGAAATAGGATCATTGCAGATGTAATTAGTTAAAATGAGGCTATTAGGGTGGGCTTTAATCCAATATGACTGGTCCTTTAAAAAAAGCGGGGGTGAGAGAAATTTGGACACAGATATCTGCAGGAAGGATGCCAGGTGAAGATGTAGGCAGAGATCTGGTGATGCTCCTACAAGCCAAGGGAGGCCAGAGATTGCCAGCCAATTACCAGAAGCTGGGAGAGGGGGATGGAACACATCCTTCCTCATGGTCCTCAGAAGGAACCAACCCTGCTGACACCTTGATCTTGGACTTCCAGCCTCCAGAACCGGGAGGCAATACCTTTGTGCTGTTTCAGCCACCCAGTATGTGGTACTTTGTTACAGCAGTCCGAGCTGAGAGATACAGGCTCTGTGCCAACTCCTCCATAAAGTGGTGAGGCAGTCAGAGGGCAGGCTCTCTATATAGTCGGGCCACTGGGGCTCAAGCTCAGTCTGTCACTTACAATCTTATGAAATTGGGCAGCTTACTTAACCTCCCTGGGCCTCAGTTAATTCATCTGCAAAATGAAGCTCATAATTTTACTTACATCTACCTCACAGGTACTTTTTTAAAATTAATTTTTATCGGAGTATAGTTGAGTTACAATGTTGTGTTAGTTTCAGGTGTACAGCAAAGTGAATCAGTTATACATATATCCACTCCTTTTTAGATTCCTTTCCCATATAGGCCATTACGGAATATTGAGTAGAGTTCCCTATGCTGTTCAGTAGGTCCTTATTAGTTATGTATTTTATATACAGTAGTGTGTATATGTCAGTCCTGATCTCCCAGTTCATCCCCCTTTTCCCCCTTGGTAACCATACGTTTGTTTCTACATCTGTGACTCTGTTTCTGTTTTGTAAATAAATTCATTTGTACCATTTTTTTAGATTCCAGATATAAGTGATATCACATGGTATTTGTCTTTCTCTGTCTGACTTACTTCACTCAGTATGACAATCTCTAGATCCATCCATGTCGCTGAAAATGGCATTATTTCATTCTTTTTTACGGCTGAGTAATATTCCATTGTACATAGGTACCACGTCTTCTTTAGCTGTTCATCCGGCAAGGGGCATTTACGTTGTTTCCCTGTCTTGGCTATTGTAAATAGTGCTGCAATCAACATTGGAGTGCATGTATCTTTTTGAATTATGGTTTTCTCTGGATACATGCCCAGGAGTGGGATTGCTGGGTCATATGGTAACTCCATACTGTTCTCCATAGTAGCTGTATCAATTTACATTCCCAGCAACAATGTAGGAGGGTCACAGGTACTTTTTAAAGCGAGAATTAGATGGGTGTATGGTTCACAGTAATGTTAGCTGTTCTAGACCTAAACCTAAAGATTAGCTGTTCTAAACCTCGTTTGGAGGTTTCTAGAGATAGTGGAGAATGGAGGCAGAACTCTGCCCCACGTCAGATTACCTGGAGGTCTTGCTAAGTACAGATTCTGGTTCAGTAGGTCGGGGTGGGGCCTGAGGTTCTGTATTTCTAAGAAGCTCCCAGCTGAGTTGGAGGACCACACTTCGTGTGTAGCGAGGGCCATGATGGCCTCACCTGGTCCCATCTAGGAAAATGAAACTGATTTAAGAAGAATGTTTTTCGAAGCAGCCCTCTTTCCTCACGCCTGTTCCTTGGCATCTCAACTATGTTTAGAGAAAGAGCAAAGTTGGCTTTGGAGAAAAGAATGAAGAAATGACCAACGATGCGCAGTGGGGAGGTGAACAGATACAGATGGCTGGACCTGAGACCTGGGGTTTTTCCAGCTCCAAGAGGGTGCGGTTGGACAGATGAGACGCAGAGGGTGTGTGATGGCCTGGAACGGGGCGGGGAGAGAGAACGGGAGCCGGAACGTGGACCAAGCCCATCCTCTGGGGCCCTTGCCCTCCACTGTTCCCTCTGCTGGAAGCCTCTGCCCAGGTCTCCTCACCATTGAGTTCTCGGTGCAGATATGACCCCTCAAGAGGCCTTCTCAGACCACCCACCCTAGTGGTGCCCCCTCCCCGCCCGTCCCACTCTCACCCCTCCCTGCTTTCCTTTCTTCGTGGCGCTTACCAGCAGCTAGAATGGCCCGGTCACTTACTTGCCCATGTATTTATACACGTCTGTTTGCTCCCACTCAAGATGGGAGGCTGCACAGGAGTGGTTTACCCCAGTGCCTTGAGCAGGGCTGGACCCCTCCCTACTAGGTGTTCAGTGAATACTTGAATGAATGAGTGCAGAGGCCGAATCTAGACGGACTGGCCGAGTTCATTGAGTGCTCGCTACGTGCAGAGCGCTGTGCCAGGCCCTTGAGGAAGTGTGGGCTCCCTGCCTGCTAGTAACGTGTAACCCACTTGAGGGCGTGGGGTAGACACATCTGAACACCTGACTAGCAGTGTCAGGTTACAGGGTGGGCATGAGCTGGGAGGGAACCGGAGCAGCTGTGGCTCAGAGCACCTGTAGCACCGGGATCTTGTTAAGTGCAGCGTCCGGGTCCAGGAGCCACGGTAGAGCCTGAGATGCTGAGATGCTTCTCTGCAGTCAGTGCCCAGGTGATGCCGACGCTGCTGGTCCGAGGATCCTGCTTTTGAGGATGGCGAGGCTTTAAGTGTTTAGAACAGGAAGCAGGACCTTACAGCCGAGACCTCTTGGAGGAGGGTTTGGTAAGGAGGCAGGCCTGGAGGACTGGGGCTTGAGAAGGGGACAGGCAGAGCTGTGGGACAGGAGGGCGGTGGGCGGAGGAGGGAAAACACCAGCCACAGCCGTGGTGACACACACCCTCCCTCCGCAATCTTTTTTTTTTTGCGGTACGCAGTCCTCTCACCGCCGCGGCCTCTCCAGCCGCGGAGCACAGGCTCCGGACGCGCAGGCTCAGAGGCCATGGCTCACGGGCCCAGCCGCTCCGTGGCATGTGGGATCTTCCCGGACCGGGGCACGAACCCGCGTCCCCCACATCGGCAGGCGGACTCCCAACCACTGCTCCACCAGGGAAGCCCCGCAATCTTCTATTTTTAAAGGCAGTTCGTAGAAGGATTGAGACACCAGTATACTGCCTTCCTCTGATCTGTCAATTAGTCCAAAACATATTTTCAGAAATGTCAGAACCCAAGGTTGCCCAGCAGGGCATTGTGGAGGTGAAAGAGCAAGCTCTGTGCGGGATGCTGCCGAAGCTGAGGGCGTGCGGGCAGGTGTCCTGCACCGGTGGTCACGTGTCCAGTTTTAACCAGCTGGGAAGGCCATGTGACCTGCCCAAGGACACACTTGCCCTTATTTACTTATTTATTTATTTTGCGGTACGCGGGCCTCTCACCGTTGTGGCCTCTCCCGTTGTGGAGCATAGGCTCCGGACGCGCAGGCTCAGTGGCCATGGCTCACGGGCCCAGCAGCTCTGCAGCATGTGGGATCTTCCAGGGCCGGGGCACGAACCCGTGTCCCCTGCATCAGCAGGCGGACTCCCAACCTGTGCCACCAGGGAAGCCCTTGCCCTTATTTTTTGTTAACCATTTTCACATCTGTCATCTCATTGAGCCTTATGGTGTCCCTATGAGGCTGGGAGGGCAGCTGCCTGTTTTGCAGGTGAGGAAACCGAGACCCAGAGAAGGTTGAGGCCAGCCTAGTCTCACTGGGTGCGGAGCTCAAACTAAGGGAAGAATTCTTCTGCTTCTTTCACATGGTGCCTCTTGCCTCGATGTTGATACATGTTAACATGCAGACAGGGTTGGAGATGAGCAGTTCTTCTATCAGAGAGAGCCTCCCAGGAAGTGTGTAGAATGATGAGCTCTTGGTCACCAGGATGGGATCCTGTCTAGGCTAATGATCTTTGGGATGCCAGAATATTCTAGAATCCCCCCAGAGTGGCCTTGGCCTCCATCAGCTCCCCCCACCAATGGGAGGGAAATGGGTGTAGCTGTGGCAACTGGCACTGCTTCCTACATTGGGTGGAGACTGAGGTCAGGGCCAATTCCACGCTCCTTCATCCCCTATTATGACTTTTATTTCCCTGGCACATGGCAGCTGCTTGTGTGCAAATGAGGAGACAGGAAGTATTATATTGTGGTTAATGACCCTCGAGGAGAGCAATAACACCATTATTAACTCACTTGATTCTTCCCACTTTTGACAGTGGATCCATTTAAAGTGATGGGGGGCATTTAGGGCAAGTTTTCACTTGCTTTCATAAAGCAGGGACTCGCCTGCATTTTCAGATACTTGACCGCTCATCAAAAAAGTGGGATTCATATACCCTTTATCCAAGGGAAGAATTGAGGTAGCTAGCAGTCTTCAGGTCTAAAATCCTGGGGTGCTGAGAGTAGCAGGGACCGGGGAAGCAGTGCTGTGGGTACCAGCCCAGATCAAGACGGTAGCTTCTGTGGCCTCCTGTGCTGGGCGTGGCTCAAGCCAGCTGGGCTGCTCCCTGCTCCCCTCCCCCACCCCCCAGCTTCTTCCTGGTCTCCTCCATGGCTACTCCTGCTTTCTCTGACTATAATGGGAGCGGAGGGGCTTGCTGCTGCTCCAGAGGCCCCGGGATACCCTCTGGGGTGCAGTTGTTCTTTGTCACCCCTTCCCTGTAGGCTGTTTCCAGGCCACCACGATAGTGTGGCCTCAGGAGCTGTTCCCGGGCCTCTGAGTTTGCACTGTACACATCACCCTTACCAGCACGCAGCCCAGACTCCGCTCCAGCCACTTCTCGCCAGCATCTACTACCGATTTTAATTTTTGTTCTCTTTCCCGTCCCCCTCTCTGAGTCCACACCCCATCATGACACACAGTCGTTCAGCACAAACCCATCCCCCTGCCCTCCTGTTAACAGAACTCACCCTCTTCCGATATACTTTTCATCTGAGCAGACCCTTGCAAATGGTCTTCTAGCCAAATGCCGCGCCTGCCCCAACAGGACTCCTGGCGAATAAAACCCTGTTTATTTTATTACACGAATAAGAGATGCCAACTCTAGTCCCAAGAAAGGGAGCCAAGCAACACCCCCAAACTGTGTCCACTCTGTGGGCGCTTCCTGTGCTGGGGCCCACTTTCCCTTAATGTCTCCTCCTGCCTGTCCTCGTACCTAGCAACCTTTCTGGCTATTCCTACCTGTCTCTTTTATGTTGTCAGGCAACTGGCCTTAGAGAGGTGGAAGGGGGCAAGGGTGACAGGAATCCTGGGGTGGGTCTCAAACCATGTGGCCTCAAAACCCAGCTTCTTCTAAAATCGGTGAAAGAGGATTGTACCGAAGGTAGGTTCTCGGCCATGACCAAGCTCCTCTGGGTGGGATTCTGTGCCCACCACTCACCATGCTGCTCCCTGTTCCTCCTGCTGGGATGTTGTATGGGTGTTGGAAATATCTCCCCACGCTGAGGCTACACTGTGGCTGCACATGTGTGGGAGGCTCTGTATTCAGTAGGAGATGCTGTCTACTGGGGAATTAATTGATCATCCAGGTTACAGCCTGATGGTCAAACCTTCATGCTCCCAGTTCCCTGAGGTCATGGTCTGGACGCTAAGACTCAGGCAGCCTGCCCCATGCCCACACTTTAGGGGCCCCGCTTGGGTCTTGCTCTGGCTGTGTCCCTCCCCATGGGGAGAAGAGTGTCCGGGGCTAAGGGCCTGTGTCCACCCAGAGCTTGTCCTCCTTCCATGGCTGTGCATGAGGCCTGCAGTGAAGGACGGAGTGGGGCTGGGGAGAGGGGCGGGATGGGATGCAGGCCTTGGGCCTTCTTTCCACTCTTCCTCCTGAGCCCCACGATGCTAGAAGCCAATCTGACTGTTCAGTTTTTACTTGTTTTCTGGACAAATGACTAACACCGAAGCTTCTTCCAATGAATGCAAGACAAGACCACTCCAGCCCCCAATTCTTAATAAAATTAAACAGGTCAGGTCAGTCCTTCTCATTCAAAAGCTTTTGGAGGGGCTTCCCTGGTGGCGCAGTGGTTAAGGATCTGCCTGCCAATGCGGGGGACACGGACTAGAGCCCTGGCCTGGGAACATCCCACATGCCACGGAGCAACTAAGCCCGTGTGCCACACCTACTGAGCCTGCGCTCTAGAGCCCGCGAGCCACAACTATTGAGCCCGCGTGCCACAACTACTGAAGCCCACGCGCCTAGAGCCCATGCTCCGCAACAAGAGAAGCCACCGCAATGAGAAGCCCGTGCAACCGCAGCGAAGAATAGCCCCTGCTCGCCACAACTAGAGAAAGCCCGCACGCAGCAACGAAGACCCATCACAGCCAAAAATAAATAAATTAATTAATTAAAAAAAAAAAGTTCTGGAGGCTTCCCAACACAGAATGAAATCCAAGGGCCCAAAGGCTCCACCCAATTCTGCCCTCGAGCTTTGGTGTTTTTGGAACCGGCTGCCATGTTTGAAGCCCTGCACTTGTGCCAGAGGGCCCCAGGGAGAGAGAGGCCTGGGACTCCGTGGGGTCAACCTGCCTCTCGACCCCTGGTCCTGCTGTTCCTCCATGTCCCGCCCCCCCACCCCCCAGGCCCTGTGGACCTTCCTGCGATGCCCCCAGCCTTGTCCCCGCCTCGGCTCCATTGCTCTTGTAGTTTCCTCTCCTGGGATCACCTTGCCGGTGTTCACACTTCTGCCAATTTCTTCTCCCCGCTGACCCCGTAACCACACAGTGACCATCACCCCTTTACCTGCGAGCTTCGTTTTCTTTCCTGTTCCAATTTATATTATAAATATTTTATAACATAAATATTTTTGTTTTCAGGACTGTGCCTGGACATATGAAGTCCTGGATAAGTACTTGTTAAATGAATGAATGAATAAATGAATGGACGGATCCCAGCCATCATGTTCCTTTATCACCTTCAGACTGTTTTGCTGTATAAACAGAGATCTTGCCATACATCTTTTTATAGATACCTTTGCGAATTTTGGGAAACTAAACATCCACGGTGGATATAGTAACTGACCCCTGTTCTGTCTCTTCTCAGTTTCCTGGGTTACCGTACAGCCTCAGACAGCCAGTGCCCGTCTGCAGCCAGCCTCCGTTTATCACTGGATGCCAAATCCTGTGTTAGGTCGACTCCAGCCTGCCGTGAAGGCGGCCACACATTCCCCTTTCCTCTGCTGGACTCGTGTAAGTCCCACGGAGAGGCAGGACACTAGAGAGCCTCCCATTTCTCATTTTGGACTTCCCCCCTGGGCTGTTAGCAGGCTTAAGCAATTGCTTTCATGCTGCAAACTTCTTTTGTTCACTTTTGCGCCAGGGAGCATTTTCCATCCTTGGCTGGATGGTGCCATCGATGTGCGTCCATTGCCGGTGCTCCTGGGTGGCTGAGAACAAATTGCTAACCCTCAGGATCTTGAGAAATAATAAAATGGTGGTTTCAAGCCACTACATTTGGAGATGGTTTTTCTACCACAGTATATCATCGAAACAGCTGCAAGCCCACAAGAGTTTGTGCATAATTCTTGTCTGCATTTCCTAACTAGGAAAAATGTTTCCAGGGGCCTGACCCACCCCTGACCACATACAACAAGAAGAGCTCTCATCCCTTTGGGCAGAGGGTGTGGAATGGGCCAGGTGTACCAGTATTAGGTTCCCCTGCGTAAGATGGAAAACACAAGATAACAGTAGCTAAAACAAGATAAGTTTTTTCCTCTCTTGTAAAGGAAATCTGAGGATTGGCAATGCCAGGGCTGCTACGGTGAGTCCCTCTAGCTTTTTGCTCTACTATCTTAATATTTGGCTTCCATCCTCAAGATCACCTCACTCTCCAGATGGCTGCTAGAGCTCCAGCCATTAGGCCTCCATTCCAAGTGGTAGGAAAAAGGAATGACAGAAGGTAAAAAAGCATACCAACTTCCTTTACATTAGCTATATCAACATCCTTTACACTGCTTTCCCTGAAGACTGAGTTAATATCTCCACTTTGGTCTTACTAACCAGAACTTATTAATTGTGTGGCTATAGTTAGCTGCAAGGGATACGGGGGAATGTAATCATATATCTCAGCCCATTGTGACCCTTCATAAAACCGAGGTTCTGTTGCCAAAGAAGAAAGAGAGGTAATAGGTGACCAAATGAGGATGGAGTTCTGATAGAGCAGGGACAGCAGAGAAGAGGAGGCCTTCTGAGCCGAGGGAACAGAGCCTGGGATGGCTGCGGGCTGCCATGTCCCAGACAGCTGCAGAAATTGTCTGGAACTTCTCTGCTCTCTCCCGCCCCATGTGCTCCACGAAGCCTGCTTGTGTAGCCTCCTCCTTTCTCAACTCTGCCCCCAGGAACCTCCTACCACCCTGGCTGCCCTGAGGGAAGCAGTTGCAGCCTTTCAGGGCTCTTGCCCCTGTGGGGTCAGGCTCCCTCTTTGTCTTGGGTGCATATCTGCCTCTCAGTGGCACTCAGTAAGGGAAGGTGCCCCAGTCCTGCAGCAGCCCCTCCACTGCCTGACTTGAGTTTGGTAGTATTTTTTTTGGTGACTGTTGGGCTCCTTGTGTTATATTCTGTTGTGCTTGTCTCGTGGAAACCACAGGGTGAGGCCACAACCCTGGAGGGATCCCCCCCTGAAGGGGGTTACCTTGCCATTCTCAGTCTTCTGGGGAAGTTGCTTCTTAGGCATGACACTAGGACCCAGAAGTGGCCTCAGACAGGCAGGCAGGAGAGCCCTCCTCCCCCATTCCCTTAGGTGTTGAGAGGTCTCAGTGGGTGGAAGGGGCTCCTGGAAGGAGAAGAAAGATGGTCTCCACCACCAGGGCAGCCAGGATGGAACCGTATCATGGAACCCAAGTTGTGTATGATTAATCCTATTCTGTTTATTTTCTTTTTTTCTTTCTGGTGTCCTTGGGCTTCTAATATATTTAAATGTGGTTTAAATGTGTTAAGCTGCCCTCTGCTGCTGAGTGGGGATGAGCAGAAGACCATGAGTAGGGCTAACATGTGAACAGAGGAAGAAGATGGGGGTCTCTACTCCTGCTTCCAACCTCTCCTGGGGGGATGGGGAGGTGGGAGGGGAGGTCTGTGCTCTCAGCACCCAGCACCTGTCTCTGCAAAGGCCATCCATCCCCCAAGCCCTGTCCACCACGACTCAAGATGTCCTTCACTCAACAAGAGTATGGAGGGCCTGCCGGGGGCTGCACGGCCCTTGGTTCTGAGTGTACAGAGAGGGACAAGGCAGGGGAGAGGAAGACAGACAGACCCATGGGACTGAGGTGCAGCTCGGGGAGCAGGGGCAGTGAGAGCCCTCAGAGGAGCTGGCGCTGGACCGCAGTGCTCTGTTTTGCGTCTGTTTGAACGGAGCTAGCATCCCAGGCCGTACACGAGGGCCCTCAGATTACCCTGCACTTGATTATCTTGGTCATTCTGATAAGACAGTAGACAAAGCTCCAATTCTCTTTTGTCTAAGTTACCCCATGTCTATCGTGACTTAATGGAATCTATCCCATATCTAATGATCTAAGCTCTAATATGCTTCGGTGTGTATCAATGTAGGTGAGCCATATATGCTGAGATTCGTAGGGGCCATTGTTTACATCACAAAATTAAGGTCATACAAATAACACTTCTTGCATCTTGCTTTTATTACCCTGTTAGAATCCCAGGGGCAGAGCTGGAACTCACAGACTTGAGTCCTGTGGCAGTTGGTCACCTGAAAATGTGAGGGAAATTCGGGGAGGGGTGGGTCTTCCAGCAGAGAAGACAGATTATTATCAATGGCTAACCGCACACACTTAAGTAGGGAATTACCAGGGAGCTTGTTGATCCATAAAGGGGAAGGGGCAGGGCTTGGGCCCCCTGCTGTTCTGGGAGTGGAGCTAGGGGCAGAGGGCTGGAGGCTGTTGCTGGCCAGACTGTAAGTCGTTCAGGAGGCCAAGGATCGCCCCATCTTCAGGGACATGTCTGGTCACTGATGGCCTACAGGACAGCCCACCTTCCCAGCGCCACCAGGACCATCGGTTTCCCAGTAGAACAGGGCCAGACCCCCAGGGTGGCCAGGACCGCCAAGGATGTTGGTGGCCTCTGCCCAGACATGAATGGATGGAGAGGGATCAGCCAGTAGAAGAAAATCTTCCCCTCTTTGCTGTGGATTGTTTCGGGGAACCCAGTGTGTCTGAGAATGGAGATTTAATTTATATGCCAACTTCTATTGCTAGAAAGTTCTGAGTCAGGTGGGTGGGTGGAGGGCATGAGTAAACACATTTGCTGAGTGGTTGGCTCCCACCAGGCCCTGTTCTAAGCTTTTCACCCAGACAGCCTCATTTCATCCCATAGCCCTGTGAGGCTGGTGTTGCTGTTATTATGATTCCTTCTTCCTCGGGTGGGGAAACTGAGGGTCAGGGAAGTGATTTGCTCCCAGCCGGCCTGGCCCCCAGGCAGACTCACTCTTGTAGCAGTGTCTGCCAGCCTCGGGGACAAAGGGTGGCTCCTTGGCCACAGCTGGGGCCCTGTGCCCTGGGCTCCCACACCCGTTCCTAGAAAGACGCCCAGGGAGGAACTTTGTTTTCTGGAACTGGCACCAAGCTCAAAGTGAAGAGACTGCCTCTGGCTGTGTCCTGCCCTTGGCCCCTCTGGACCTCCGTTCCACGTCTGTGAAATGAGGGTTTGCGCTGTGATCTCTGCGGGCTCTTTCTGTCTTATGCATCTCTAGTCAGCTGGCTCACACAGAGGGAAATAAATGACTGATGGGGAGCCTTATATTGAATATTTTTTTCCTACAAACATTTGCATTTCAGCTCTATGGATATCTGAGATAAACAAGGAGATAAGAAGTTGGGGGCTTCCCTGGTGGCGCGGTGGTTGAGAGTCTGCCTGCCGATGCAGGGGACATGGGTTCGTGCCCCGGTCTGGGAGGATCCCACATGCCACGGAGCGGCTGGGCCCGTGAGCCATGGCCGCTGAGCCTGCGCGTCCGGAGCCTGTGCTCCGCAATGGGAGAGGCCACAACAGTGAGAGGCCCGCGTACAGCAAAAAAAAAAAAAAAAAAAGTAGGGAAATTATTATTTGGGAGGTGAGTTGATGGAGGACCTTCAGGTAACTCTGAAATAACCTCATGTAGGGGGCCACCCAGCTTCCTTGTGTCTAAGAGATCTGGAGACGTTAATGAGGTTAAAAATGATCAGAGGGAGGTCACCCTCATTAACAGCAAAGATAAAATGGCTCTACAAATCTCTTAGACATTTGGAATATGCTGGGAAACAGTGAGCGAGTGGCACAGTTATTCAAGTTTCCCTGCTTTGGGTCCCAAGGTACAACTGAGACAGTGTGTAACAGTGTAGAACTGCATGGAATAGTGTCGAATGGTCTGGTACAGTCTGGAACAGTCTGGGACAGTGGAGAGGACTATTCCTGGTCTCGGTCTTGGATCTGCCGCCTGATCCTAGGAATCTCTTGACCCCGTCGGCCTTGATCTCTTCCCCTGCAAAGTTGGAGCGATGGTAACCCACCCTGCTGACCTCACAGAGGTAACAGTTATGGGAAACGTCGACAGAAGCGTTCAGAGTGACCTGCCCCTTGGAAGAGATTCGTGTTCTCACAAGTGGAACGCCAAATCCTCGTTACACGCTGGGGTTTCTTCTAGGCTCATGATTTAATTTGCCAGAATCTTCTCAACAGAAATAGGTACATGTATTGACATTCCACCTATTTTCCTTTGACCAAGGAGAGCGTCTGTTTACGATGCATGCGGATGGGGAGCTCACTGGAGTCACTGCAGCTGGCTTCTTAAATTATTCTTGTCGATATATTCTGACAGTTCATAGCCTGTGGGAGTGGAATGAACTGATGCCTTGGGGAAGGAAAACGTATCCTCCACACAGCTCTCTTGACAGCTGCTTCCTCTTTATTCATTCTCTGAAAGAACTTTGGATAAGATGAAAATAAATTTTTATTCTAATCTGTGTAAAAACAGCATCCTATCCCTGCATCCACCGTGCCGCCACTCCATTTCTGTCCAGGAAGAATAGCTGAATGAAAAGGACCCTTTTCAAAGTCAGTTCTGTGTTGGCTTGTTATCAAGGAATGAATATGCGTGATCAATGCTCATCCTTATGGCGACTGGGAGAGGTAGGAATTTTCCAGAAGACGTCAAGTTTGAGTAGTGGGCGCCAGGTACACAACAGGTAGGTGGTGGTGCTGGGATTCGAACCAGGGTCTGCCTCACTCCAAGAGCTCAGCTCTTCTCTATACTACTAACTCGGAATTAGAGCATCGACTCTCAGCTGACGCAGGCGCACCTCTGTCCTTGGTACCTTAATTCCACAGCTGTCCGGCTATTGGCAGCGTTGCCCTAACGCTGATTGACAATGTGCCTTTGTTTAGAGATCCAGACTGGGGACTCCTGGACTCCCAAGACCTTTTCCTAAAAGAGGAGAGTCATCCTGCCAAGGCCGACCAGGAAGGAGCTCCCCAGACTCCAGGGGGCTCAACTGAAGGGTGACCCGCACAGGCAGGCATCAAGCCTTCCCACTGCTCTGTGGAGCCATCGGAGGAGTTGGTGCTACCTCTACCCTGTCCCCTCACTAGAGTACCTTGCTGGTCTTTGGGGCCCTGGACTACAGCCTTCGTTCTACTACTACCGGCTGGGTGACCTCCGGTCATCACATCTCTGGGGTCTACTCACTCCTCCATCAGGGCTTTTCAAGATCTGACCTTTCGAAATAGAACTGCCATGTTCTTAGAAAGTCAAGTTCCGCCAGAGTAGCTCCTATGGAACAGGAGGGGACGAAAACAAAGGGTGCCCCTCTCTGTTGGAACCTGATTTATTTCGCAGTTACCGTAGAGGCCATGGTGGATGCTTGCCCAGGCACCAACAGGATCAGCTCACCATTGTGGCTGTTCTTTGGCCGCTGATGGGAAATCAGAGTTTTGTATCTTCACAATGTCCACAAACCCCAGTATTTCATCATTCTGGAAGTGGGATTAGAGTAAATGGTGCTTTCTTGTTATGTCCCTTAAACTGTGTGTTATGGATTGAATTGTGTCTGTCAAAAAAGGATATATGGGGCTTCCCTGGTGGCGCAGTGGTTGAGAGTCCGCCTGCCGATGCAGGGGACGCGGGTTCGTGCCCCGGTCCGGGAAGATCCCACATGCCGCGGAGCGGCTGGGCCCGTGAGCCATGGCCGCTGAGCCTGCGCGTCCGGAGCCTGTGCTCCGCAATGGGAGAGGCCACAGCAGTGAGAGGCCCGCGTACCGCAAAAAGAAAAAAAAAAAAGGATATATGGAATTCCTAACCCTCAGGACCTCAGAATGTGACCGTATGTGGAAACAGGGTCTTTACAGAGGTAATCAAGTTAAAATGGGGTCATTACAATGGGCCCTAATGCAGTATGACTGTGTCCTCATGAAAGGGGGGACTTAGAGACAGACAGACATAGAGGGAAGACAATGTGAAGACACAGGGAGAAGATGACCATCTCCAAGCCTGGAACAGATGCTCCCTCACAACCTCAGAAGGAACCAACCTTGCGGACACCCTGATCTCAGACTTGTAGCCTCCAGGTCCGTGAGAAAGTAAATTTCTGTTGTTTAAGCCACTCTGTGGTACTTTGCTATGGCAGCTCTAGGAAACCAATACACAGCGTCAGATAGGTTTTCAGCTGAAAGAAATTGGACTCGGTTCTGAGAGCGGGGTGGAGGACCACGGCCACGAGATGGATACAGGAGACAAACACCACCGGGGACCCAGGGACGTTCTGGTTTCTGTCCCCCATTTTCATTTTCTACCTTTTCCAAAGAGAAGGTGAGACATGGGCTGAATTGCACCCACTTGGTACTGCCCCCTCATTCTCGTTAGTTTGAAGTGATATATATTTTTTTCTTCTTTTTATTAAACTATAGTCGATTTACAGTATTGTGTTAGTTTCAGGTGTACGGCAAAGTGATTCAGCTTTTATTTTTTTTTTATTTTTATTTTTATTTTTTTGCGGTATGCGGGCCTCTCACTGTTGTGGCCTCTCCCGTTGCGGAGCACAGACTCCGGACGTGCAGGCTCAGCGGCCATGGCTCACGGGCCCAGCCGCTCCGTGGCATGTGGGATCCTCCCGGACCGGGGCACGAACCCGTGTCCCCTGCATCGGCAGGTGGACTCTCAACCACTGCGCCACCAGGGAAGCCCCAGCTTTTAAATATATATATATTCTTTTCAGATTCTTTTCCATTGCAGGTTATCATCAGACACTGAATACAGTCCCCTGTGCTACATAGTGAATCCCTGTTTTTTCTCTACTTTACGTATAGTGGTGTGTATCTATTAATCCCATGCTCCTAATTTATCTCTCCCCCTCCCCTTTCCCTTTTGGTAACCATAAGTTTGTTTTCTGTCTGTGAGTCTGTTTCTGTTTCATAAATAAGTTCATTTGTATTGTTTTTAGATTCCACATCTAAGCGATATCATGTAATATTTGTCTTTCTCCGTCTGACTTACTTCACTCAGTATGATCATCTCTCGGTCCAACTTGGAAGTGATATTTAAACATCGACATTGTAAGAATTTAAGTTGCTTTTAAAATTCGCCAAGTCTAGGCTAGCTTAGAGTTGCTTGTTCCGCATGGGGTGGCCTTCCTGTCTGGAACTGCCTCGGAGTTGATCTGCTTTTCCACTTTTGAAGTTTGCAACTCCCTAAGTACATGATTCTTTGTGTGGGAAACCGACGGTGCATCCGGCGCAGCAGAGCTGGACCCGCCCAGTTTCCCAGGAGCTGGAGAGGGGGCTCTGGCCTGGGAGTTGCAGGTGACAGTCCTGACCAGTCCAGGAGCCGATGAGAAGTTCATAGGCTGTTAATAAACTGGAACCAATCGGTGAATGCGGGCTGGGCATGCTGGGGCCGGCTGGGGCCACAGGTCCTTGGGAGAGCTTGCACTTGCGTTGCCTTTATCTGCATATAGCAGGAGCCTGAAAGCACCCGGCCGCTCTTGGTGTTTGTTACAGTGAATAGACATATGTCCCTCACACTAGCACAGGGAATATCTAATTAAGCTACACAATGATTGCTTATGCCCGGGGCTGTCACAAACAAGGCTCTGTCACTCTCCGCTGAGAACCACAAAATAGGAATTTGCTTTTCGTGTATGATGAAGAACGTATTCAAAATATATTAGAATTGATTTAGATCCTACACCCCTTAAAAAAACACAAATGCTGTTTTCACAAAAATACTTTAAATCCCACAATGGGAGAGGGGATGCGGGTGGTGAGGACAAAGCCCTTGGTACCTATTGGTTGGTTGATTACGACGTTCAGTGTAACTTCTTTTCCTGTTGCTTTTCATGAATGAGTTAGGATCTTAGGGATCGAAGTTGTATTTTGCTCAGTATTAACAGAAATGTTTGCATACACTCCATGGGAGCCGGAATCTCTGAGCTTAAGGAGTGAATACGTTTCTCTTAAGTTAGCGTTCCCTTCCCTTACTTTAGTATCGGTGGGACCCACAAGAAAATTTTTTCTTCTTTAAAGACAAATCATTTTAATGCATCAAACGGAAGTACTGTATTCCCTACTTAAGAGTTGTGTTGCTACTATAAATAGGGGTGTAATTTTTAACAGGGAAAAAAACCCTAATCTTTGTTTAAGACCTAAGAAATTATTTTTCCTTCTACTGTCATGACCAGGAAGGAACTTTGATGCTGGCCTTGGAAGTGGGGACTGTGTGAGGGATTGCATGTGAGAATGTGAAAAGCACCTGGAAAAGCTTTTCATCACCAAGAGCAGAACTAGCTACATAATTTGTGGGACCCAGTGCAAAATGAAAATACGGGTTCCGTGGTTTAAAAATCATTAAGGATTTCGAGAGGGTGACAGCAAAGCATTAAACCAAGCACGGGGCTCTTCTGAGCATGGGAACTTAGGCAACGGACCGCAGGGGTCCCACAACCATGAAACCAGCCCTGCCAAGAGCCATTTTTTTGTCCTCTATAGGGAAGAGAGCGAAGAGAAAGAGGAGACGAGAGGTGATATTAAATCCCAATTTTTATACAGCCCATGAGCCCAGAGATACTCAATTGAGATGAAATGAAGTGAAAAACGGATTCCAAATTTATTTCGTTCATCCTCGCCAGACGAATTTGAAGAGTATAAGCAGATCTGCAGCGCTGGTAGCCATGTTCTAAAGACATTTTTGTGTTTTTCTCATTCCAAGTGTAAGGCTGGTTTTTTCTTTCTCTTTTTCACTTAAGATTCTATCAGTTCAGAGAACGAGCTCTGTAGAACTACACATTTGAAGAAGCAATCAGAATTCTGGAGAAGTAAAGATGGAAAATTCCTGCCTTCTCCAGAAAACAAGAAATAAAAGCCTTGAGTTGTATTCGTCCAGACGTTGAGACCCCCGGCTGCGGTTAGGTTTTGCCTGGCAGAGCAGGTGGGGTGCGCTGGATTGTGGCTTATCTGTGTCCCTATGACACAACACAGATGAGGCAGCCGCCTCATCCTTGGACTCCACACTCCCTGTGAGTCTTTCCAGCAGGGAAATGATCCCTCAGAGGAGGGGTGTTGGAAGAGATCCGTCAGGTTTTCAAAAGTTGTGCTAAAAAAAATAATACAACATTTTAACCATTTCAAGCATAGAGTTCAGTGGCGTTAACTATATTCATATTGTTATACAACAGACTGCTAGAACTTTTTGGCACCTGTTGGGCTTTTAAGCCCCATCACCACGACCCTACAGTCATGGGGTTGCAGATATCTGCGGAAGAGGAAGGACCCTGAAACTGGGTGGGGGGGCACTTAATAAATGTCCTTAAATCAATGGGACCACACTAAGCTGTGTATAATTAAGACCTTGTTTATGACCCAGCCAAGTCCCTGGACCCTACACAAATTTCGTGACATGCTTTTTGTTGTCTCTTGGTAACTCTCCACTTAGAAAAAGGTAGAAAAAAGACTTTTTACTCACTTGGATTCTTTGATCTATTTCTTTAGGCAACTCTGGAGTTGATTTCTGAATAATCTTCTAAACCTTTGTATTGAACCTTAATACCTAGCAATCGGCCAGCTATCCCAGGGTTTAGTTCAGTGCCTGATATACAGCAGGCGGCTCATAAATATTTGGTGAGCAAATCAGTTCCTGGAAGGGCTTTCAGTATTAACGAGGAGGAAGAAGAACAAATGAAATCGTGTGATTTCTAAACCCCACTTTCTCCAGTGGCCTCTGCCCCCTGCCAGAGAGCATCCTCCAAAGCAAAGCTGATGGGATGTCGGGGACAATGTGCAGGGGGCAGGGGGAGGACAGAGGGTATGTACAGGGCCGGATGGCCAGAGACCCCTGACCTGGAGGATTCACCTTTGGAATGAGAGGTAAGAAACTCTCTTTGAAAATGGAAAAGCTTGGGGAGGACTGAGATGGAGGGTGGGGCACGTAGAGAAAAGCCCAGCGTTGTTGAAAAGCAGCTGAGGTTGGTCTGAGCGCCGCCCGCCTGGGTACCAGTTGAGGAAGACAGTTGGGCAACAGATCAGGCGGGCCTGGCAGGAGCCGCAAGGCCTCATGGGAGGAAGTGCTGCAGGAGGACAGAAATTGACGGTGGCCTGGCTTAGGGATTCAGAGGCATCTGGAAAGAAATCCGGAGGTGGGGATGGGATGACGTGTTAGTAAATTATGAGAGGAGCGGGGAGAGGCACGAGAGCGTTTAGGAACATGAATCTGTTTGTTCTGGCTAAAATAGAGCAGGTCTTGCATGTTTACACACATCCTTTTTAAAAATAAGAAACGCGCCTGAAAGCATTTGCAAGGAACCCCTAGGGTGACAGCCTGGAGGGAATGAGTTTGGGCTAAGGGGCCACAGAGCACCCTTACTTAGAGGCGGAGCGTCTGCAGCTTCAGCCTCTGGAGCAGCTTCAGAGGCTTAGGTCAAAGGCAAAGCAGGAAAAGGCAAAACTGTCACGTCAGCAGTTTTGTTTTTACCATCCCCCCACCTCACTAGGGACAAACGGTCCAATTCCAGGGGTGGATCAAGAAGCCGCTTCTTTGTCTTCCAGGTAAGTGGGTTGTTAGCAATGATGCGACTACAAGGTACAGAAGCTTCAATACACCCTTATAACCTCCAGGACCCCGTGGGGCAGTCCGGACCCAGCCCAGGAGATGTTAGGGTCACACTTGCTTGCCACTGCAGTGGGGTTTCCGAGCACAACACTGGGGGAGAAGGGTTGAGGAAATGCTTGGAAATTCACCTGCCAAAGGAATTCACTATATGTGTCCCATGGGCCAATCGCGTCCTTTCTCCGGGCCTCAGTTTCTTCGTCTTTGACGTGGGGTCATTGGAATAGCTCACTGGGTCAGAATGACCTGATGTTTACAAACACACACATCCCTGGCACCAGCCCCCGGAGATGCTGACTCAGTAGGTTTGGGGTCAGACCCTGGGGTGGACGTTAAGACCAAACAAACAAACCACCCACATGGTTTTGATGAACAGCCGGGCTTGTGAGCCACGACCCGAGGGTGGAGGTCTTATTCGTTACTACAAGTTGACCTTGCTCTCCCCATAGTCAGAAGGATGCAAGAGTTTTCTGAGACGAATAAACCCAAGGGTGGACGAACTCTGAGCATCCCCCACTTCAATGCTCAAATCGGATCCATCCTTCAGGGCCAGTTTAAGTCCCCCATCCTTCCTGAAGCCTTCCCCACCTTTCGGACCTCTAGTCTGTTCTTGCTTTCTCCACCTGCTAAGTCGCCCATAATGCATCGGTTGTCTTGAACGTGTGGAACAAGATTTGGTGTAATTATCCAGCCTGTTGTCTCTCTAGCTGGCCTTCCCAGAAGGCCATGCTCTTCACTGGGTGATCCCTGTCTCTCACCTGCCCTGACACCATGGCTACTGTCTCCAGTTGGACCACTCTCAGATGTGTTGGCCAGGTCAGCGAGCCATCACAGTACAGCTAATCATCGCTTTGCTTATTGTCAGTTCAGCTAAGTTAGCATCTGCTCTTCGATCCTATCCAACGGGGCATGTTCTATTTTATTAATTTTAGTCACCTTCATGCAAATCTCCTGTGCATTTATTCCTTGTGATTTCCATTAGCCTGAAGGGTTAGGTTTATTCCATAGCTTGCTAAATTTCTCAAATGATATGTATTCCTGGAACCTTTCTGCTCTGATTTGGAAAAGACTGTGACATCCATTCTCCTGTTAAGAGTCATGCTTTTCTTACCCATTGTTAATTAGATTCTCTTGTCCCAGAAAACAAAACAAGGAAAGGAATTAATACTCCAAATTAGGAACATACACATGGAGAATGGCGGAGATAGAGTTGGGGGTGTTAATCGAGGGCTGGGGGAGCAGCGCCATATGCCAGATGGAGAAAGTCTGCTTCCACTGTATCACGTTTCCTTGTTTTCCAATCTCATCTCTCTCTTCTTCTCTGATATTATTTTATAGTCCTTTTAAAAAATCATAGTAATTCCAGTTATAATGTTGATATAATGGGATCAGGAGAATGCCTGCATGAGAGGTTTTGGAGACAGCCATATGTTCTATGTTATTTCGCCTGTGTCAAAACTTGGTGCCTATCCCTCGCTCTCTACCAGAGTTTTACTGAACTTCTCAGTGATTCAGCTAGGTGTGCTGGTGGCGTCTCTAAATAAGTAAAGGTTCCTTATCAATTGACTCTGATAAAGTGGATTCTGAATGTTTACAGTGCAGATTTAAAAGCAGCCAGGCTCTTTTTAATTACAGAAGTGAGGCCTTCTTTGGCAGCTCTGAAATAGGCGTGACTCTTCTATCTGCATCGAGATGCATCCACGCATAGACTCCTGTCACTGTTTTCTCCTCTCACATTTTCCCCTGGTAAGCTCTTAATCACTCAGCAGCATAAGTGACCGTGGAAATTAGACTCTTATGAAGAAGATTTTAAGAGGGAGATTCTCTTTGGTATTGACATGTACACACTGCTGTATTTAAAATGGATAACCAACAAGGACCTATTGTATAGCACAGGGAACTCAGCTCCATATTATGTTAACAACCTAAATGGAAAAAGAATTTGAAAAAGAATAGATACATATATATGTATAACTGAATCACTTTGCTGTACACCTGGAACGATCAAAACGTTGTTAATCAACTGTACTTCTATATAAAATAAAATGTTAAAAAAAAAAGAGGGAGATTCTCTTGTCACTTTGTAAAACGGATCCTTCTCTGCTCTGAGCAGTCTTTGTGGCACTTCTTTTTCCCTGCATCCTTTTTTTCAGGGGAATTGTTATCTGTTGTGCTTTAATTATGTGGTCCCTTAGGATGTTTCAGCCCTTTTCCACTCCCAGGGATTTTAATACTTCCTCCCAGTGTACCATGCTCACCTGATTTCCCCTTAATCTTATGTCTCCTTCCACCAAATCTTAATCCAGTGGTGATTAGCTTTCTCTGTGTCCGTTTTTCACAACAGTGGAATTTTTGTATAATATGTTGCCTAGGAGCAGTATCTAGAACTGCTTTGAGCAAGTCTTTGGTCAACACTCTTAAATATAAAGATCAACTCAGTGTAATGTGGTATCATGGATTGTATACCATCCACTCTTCTCTGGAACAGACAAAGGACATTAGCGGAAAAACTGGTGAAAACCAAACAGAATCTATGGTTCAGTTAATATCAGGATAACAAGGTTTGTTTCTTCTTTTATCTTTTATTATTTTGTTTTATTTTTTCGGCCATGCTGTGTGGCTGGTGGGACCTTAGCTCCCTGACCAGGGATCGAACCCGGTCCCCCTGCATTGGAAGCGTGGAGTCTTAGCCACTGGACCACCAGGGAAGTCCCTGGCTCCTCATTTTAAACGAGGCAATGAGTGTAAAATGTAAAAGGCCCTACAAACCAGCAAGTGCTATAGGAATGTACTATTTTTATTTAAAAGTTCTCTTTTCCCCACTGCTCGTATGGAAATTCATCCCCTTTCCCTTAGAAAACGGATTCCAGCCTGTGCTTGGTCCACAGCAAACATTTGTCAGGCGCATATGGTGAGTCAGTTGCTGCAGATGCTAAGATCTTTGGGAAGCTCCTCCCCCAGCCCTGCGTGGCTTGCACTTGTGTCCCCCAGTTTCTGCTCTCCCCTTATTAGTAACAGGAGTTTTACTTAGCACACAGCCACCCACAGGAAAGTTATGTTTCCAACCTCCTCTGCAGTTAGATGTGACCATACGACTAAGTTCTGCCCTTGGGGAACAGGAGCTAGTGAGGTGTGCCACTTATGTATGTGTGTAAAGGGAAGGGAAGGGAGGGCCCACCCCTTCCCCAGTCTTGTTTGCCAGAATATGGTCATGATGGCAGGGCTTGGAGTTGTCTTCTTGGCCATAGGTGGAGGCTGTGTGTTGAGGACGGCAGAGCCACAATGGGGAAGGAACTTGGGTCCCTGTTACCATCAAACCTCCAGACAAGCCTTGGACAACCTCCCCTAGACTTTAACTTCATTTAACTTTAACTGTCTTTGAGCTTCCTTGGTTATAGCGCCCAACCTGTATCCTAACGAACACACCCTTCAATATCCCTCCCCAAAGCCCGCATGGCACTAGCCCTGTTAATCCCTCTCTTCTTGGCCTCTCCTGCTTCCCTTCTACGTAGAATTCACCTGTTCCAGGCTCTCGGGACCCTACCTGGTGTTATCAATAATACTTTATAGACTGACCTCTGCTCACAGCTCGCTCTGTATTCCCTCCCAGGCAATGGGCATTTTTACAGGGCTTTCTGGAGACACCACACGTATCCAGACATTGGCATTAGCAGGAAGAATGCTGAGCACCACAGGCAGCTGGTGAGGAGAGGCTGGGGTGCGTGCCAGCTTCCCAGGGCTCCCCGCATGAACCCCGTGAAGCTTAGACCGACTTTGAATACCAAATGGCAAGGGTAAGCCGGCTTGTCTGTTTCAGAGAGTCAGAGAATAGGGGTTTAAAGTCTCTTCTGTGCTGTGGGTGCACCTCTACCCCGTGTGGATCTGGGGTGAATCTGAGACACCGCCCTCCCTGTGCTACTTTCATCCCGGGAGGCTTTGCTCAGAGTGAGCCCTGGTCTCCAGCCCTGGGGACGTGAGCGGGAGAGTGGGCAGGGTGGCCTGGACTGCCCAGCCTGGCTCCACGGGTGGAGAGACAAGACGGTCACTGATGATCCAGCATCCTGTCCCGGAACATGTGGACCTCAAGGTGTCGGCTCAGCCCAACCTGCTCAAGCCTTTGCTTCAAGGTGGAGGTGATGCCTCTTGTGGGTTTTCTTCTCCATTGCAGAGAATCAGGGATCAACGTCAGAGGAGCCCAGATGCATCCCACTTAGTTACATTTCCAGAGGAATTTCTCTGAACTCTTCTATGTGGTTGCAAGAAAGCTGGGTTTTGTTTTGGTTTTGGTTTTGGGCGCCGGGTTACTCTCTCTCCTCAGTGATTCACTGAGATGTGGGGAAAGAGAGAAGAAAGGCTCCTCAGAGGGAAGGGGAGAGAAATTAGAACTACACCCAAAACACCAAATCTTGGGCGTAGAAGATGAAAGATGTGAGCGGTACCCATGAGCTAACATGTTGGAACAATATAGCATGTGTCTCCTTGCTTCTGACTTTCAACTGTATGAATACTTTTCCATTCTGCAACATTGTTCAAACAAACCAGCAAAGCCCCTCACCCCCCCCCCCAATAATGATTCCTTTGCACCTTTGCTCTCCCGTCATGCCCTGCATTGCAGCAGGGGCCTGGCCCGCCTCCCCGAGACAGCCATCATCTCTCCAAAGAGAAGCAGTGTTTTGATAACAGGACAGAACTGGGAAGGAGGCTTTGGGCGTTGCATCCTGACCCAGGCAGGCGCCGGCCCGGGTGTTCTCACAGCCATCTGTTGCGGCCTGTAATGCATGAGCACATTAGCACATGGCCCGCCAGCAGACTCGACATTGTTCTCCTGGCCGCGTTGGTTCAGCCGACCTCAACAAAGGGGACAGTTTTGCATTCGGGATAAATACAACCACTGAGGAGGGTTTTTTTTTTTTTTTTTTTTTTCCCTTAGGACATGTAATGTGAAGGTTTATGCTGACTGTCTGAATTGAAAAGTTGCAGCCACCCTCCTACCCTTTGACGTGGACGATTTTGGGGAGCTGCTAATGTACCAGGAAATATTTTTCCTCTTTCAAATGTGCTCCCATCGGAAAGATTCATCAAATTGAATATTTGCCTTTTTTATTTTCTTTTTAACCCAAGGAGTTTGCCTCCCAAAGGATTAGGACAAATTGTCCAACTATGAATCCATTTAATTTAAAGGTCAGTTTGAGACCTCGAGGTCTGGATCCCAATTATCCTCAAAAACTAACCCAAGGGACTCAAGGAAGTAGTGGAGAATGTTACAGTTTTCGTAAGTTTGTTAAGTGTTACAGCTTTAGTAAGTTTGTAAGATTTTATAGCTTTAGTAAATTTGTTGATCCTAACTGATAAATTATTTCAGAAAACCGCTTATTTGCCGCTTATCCCAAGACCAATACATGACTAGCCTCCAAGACCTGGCTGATTTTTAAAAAGTACTTTTGGGAAGGCAGAGTTCAACAATGCTTTTTTTTTTTTTTTTTTTCCACAGGATCAGCTTCTGCTTGTGTTTTCTTGTGTGGAAGTCCCAGTGAAGCTTCGGGCCTCTTCTGCTCTAGTTAGGAAAGGGCTTGGTGGCAAAAATCCTCCATGCATTCATCATTCATTCATTCAACGACTGTTTATTGAGCTCTTACTGTGTGCTGGGCACTGATCTATATCAGTGATCAGGATGAACAAAGACCTCTGCCTCTTGGAGCTTATACTCCACTGGGGAAGACAGACAGTAAACAACAAAATTAACAAATTTTTAAAAATATAGTATGGGGAAAAGAACAGTGAGCAGAGTAAGAGGATTGAAAGTGCCAGGGTAAGGCTGGAGTATTGAAAGAGAAGGAGGTGAAATTATCATGTCAATTTACAGAGCTTCCATATTCCATAGCGAAATGTGAACCATCCTTGAGATAATGGTACCTCCCTTACATTAAAGTCTACCTCCACCCCAGTTCAGTTCCAATTGGAAAGGGCAGTAGGCTAACCCCCCCTCCAATTAGGGTAGGTCTCAAAGCTCTTTTTCATTTTTATTTTTTATTGTTTTTAAATTTGGGGGGGCCATGCTGTGCGGCTTACAGGACCTTAGTTCCCCAACCAGGGATCGAACCCGGGCCCTCGGCAGCGAAAGCACCAAGTCCTAACCCCTGGACAGCCAGGGAATTCCCTCAAAGCTCTTAAATGCTAAGAAAGAGCATATTTCTTAACTCTGTTTCTGTATGTTTCCAACCTGCCCAAAGCAGGAGATGGGGTAAAAGGGTGGTAAATGTGTGTCGGATGAAAGACGCAGATTACAGGAGCCAGGATATCTATTTCTACAACCTCCTGATTTACGTTAAATCCTCATGATCTAGTTCAATGTCCGCTTCTTAAAATGTGACTCTTAACTATATCATAATGAGGTCCTGTATATGCACCAAGTAAGTTGACCATTTCATCATCAAGTCACAGTTGATGAGAGTCTGGCTGGGTATTTAATAAGGGAATAACTCACAAAACACTACCTACTTCAGCCACGCTTCTCAGTAAGATTCGGCCTCTCTAAGACCCAAAGGTACAGACTTGTTAGGGGGGCCTGATCCACTGGAGGTGCCTGTCCAGCCCCGGGGCTTTCTTTTGGGGGTCCCTGACACAGGGTTATGGCTGGCAAGAAGGTCATGGGTCTTCTCTCTACAAGTGTCAGGGAGGACTTCAGCATTGTGAAAAGTCACAAAAGGCCACAACTTAGAATGGGCCTTTTCACTTTATAGATGCGTAGATTGAGGCCCCCAAAGGTCAAGGAACTTGCCTTAGAACGTCCAGCCTGCTCTAGATTTTTAACTCCTAGCCCAGGCTTCTTTTCACCATGGCAGGTCACATGCAATGGCCTGAGGAGTTACTCAGAAGTTAACAGACAAATGGATAAACAAAATGCAGTATATCCATACAATGGAATATTATGCAGCCTTGAAAAGGAATGAAGCACTGACACAGGTTACAGGATGGCTAAACCTCAAAACCATTACACTAAGGGAAAAAAACCAGACGCAAAGGGGACATATTGTATGATTCCATTTAAATGAAATGTCCAGAGTAGGTAAATCCATAGAGACAGAAAGCAGGTTAGCAGTTACCAGGGGCTGGAGGCGGAGGAAGTGGAGAGTAACTGCTTAACGGGCACAGGGTTTTCCTTTGGGGGATAAAACTGTTTTGGAGCTAGAGAGACGTGGTGGGTATACAACCTTGTGAATGCCACTGAATTGTTTACTTGAAAATGACTAATTTCATCTTACGGACATTTTACCTCAATTAAAACAAACAAAAAGAAGTGACTGAAATCAACAAGGACCTACTGTATAGCACAGGGAACTCAATATCTTTTAATAATCTATAATGGAAAAGAATCTTAAAAAGAATGAACATATATATATATATATATACACCTGAAACTAACACAACATTGTAAATCAACTATATTTCAATAAAAATATTTTTTCAAGTGACTGATAGATTCAACCCCCAAAATGCTGGGGTGATGACAAGCAGATCTGCCCCTGGGTGGCTGGGGCCTGAGCCCCACTCCCATCTGGTGGAAGGGATGATGGGAAGGAGAGGGGAGACAGGGTAAGCCCCCGGGCTGAAGGGGTCTTCCACGCCTTTTTGGTTTAACAGCTTTGAGTTCCCTGCCCCTGCTGCACACGGGCTGCACCAGGTCACTGCCTTCCTGTCTGGGCTGAGCCACACAGCCCTCTGGTGTCTTCATTAGCTGTACGGGCCTGAATAGCTGGGCGAGTTCAGAAGTGGGGTGATGGGGAGCTCCCAGCCCCACTCCCCGGAGGCCCCACCACTGTGGCTGCCCTTGGCAATTCTAGAGTGGAAAGGGTCCTTCACCTTCCAGCTGACCCCTTGCACTGGGCATCCGAGGGGCGTGGAGAGAGGAACCAGCAGACTTGGCCCTGAGAGGAAGAGCTCCCCCCAAGAGGGAGGGGAGAGGACTGCGGGGCTGGGGCCTCGGCTTCTCAGACAACTTTCCCTTCAATTAATTCCTCTCTGATCCTGGATCCTGCCCTTAAAAAGACTTAATTCTTGTTGCTACGCAGGGAGTGGGCTCTGCTCCACTAGGCAATGCAAGGACTATGTGCCAGGCCCCGTACCAGGAGCCCTGGGGCCTGCGGAGGTGAGAATGAGGGCTTTGCCCTGCAGGGTGGGAGTGGGGATTGGACTCTGTATATAGAGCTCAGGGACACTTCTGGGCCTCTCCTGGGGTTCTGGGTCATACAGGTGCCCTTGGGATGCTCCGGGGCTGGTCATGTGACAGAGTAACAGGGACCCTACCTCATAGGACCTCGCAGAAGATTCAGTGAGATGACACCCCAGCAGCTAGGTAGACTCGTCTGCCTCAGTGGGCCTGCCCTGTGTGCCAGGCCCAGGGCCTGGTTCTCCCTTTCAAACCTGATTCCCTATGGAAATGGTACTAGCATCACGCCCCTATTTTGCAGATAAGGAAGCTAAGGTTCAGAAAGTGCCTGTCTCTCGTTCCAGGTCACACAGCCGGTGGAGCCTGGCCAAGGCAGCCCACCACCACCCCATACCCAGCTGCCCAATCACGGTCTTCATGGTGTTTGATTGCTTCCCCACCCCCAAAAGATGACCTGAATATTGGTGGCTGCTTCCTGGAGGCCCAGGCTCGCGATTGGGAGTGCAGCAGCCATACCCCGGCCAGGTCCCTGGGCCCAGGGCATCCGTTCACGGCTAAGATCAGGTAGGAGGCCATTCACTTAACCCTGGCAATAACACAATTGTCTGGTACTATTATTACCTATTCTATTTACATAAGAAGAGACAGACGCTCTGGGAGATCTGATAACTTGGCTCTCTGTAGTGCGGGGGGAATCGGAACCCAGCTGCCCTGGAAAGAATCTAAATTGCCCACCAGTCTCTAGGCCCCAGGGGCCCCTATCAGTGCATGATTCTCTGGCCCCTCATACTCTCGTCTCCCTCTCCACACTCTGGAAACCTCTTCCTTCTCTGAGTCCTTCATTCACTCCCAGTGCACCATCCATCCATTCATTCTTTTACATCAAGCAGGAATGTCTAGATACAAAGGCATCCAAGCCAGTTTGTACCCTGGGGGAGCTGAAAAGCCAAGGACCAATGGTAGTCATTTCTAAAATTGTCTATACTCCCATTTCAGTGGAGGTTGTGAATTCTCTTGGTGCACACACGGGACACTAAGGGGAGTTGTTTTCACCCATCCTACCCTCTCTGCCAGACAGGGGCTCCCAGAACCTCTGCCCAGAGGGGGACCGGGGGATCCTGAGGGCTCAGATACCCAGGACCTAGCCTGATCCTTCCACGGAGCTCTGGTGATCACCCAACCTGGCTCCATTCTACAGGTGAGGAAACTGAGGTCAGAGAGAGCCCGCAAGGCTTCTGGGAGGCCACTCCAGCCCTGCTCTGCAAGGCAAGCTTCTACTGCCAAGAAGATGTGAGGACGAAGAGGGAGTGAATTGTTCATGGTCCTGTTTCCCACTGGCTCTTCCCCGGGGAAGCCGAGGCCTCAGAAAGCAGGCTTGGGCTGGGAGGCTGGCAGAGGGAAGGGCGGTGGGCCGGGCCTACAAGGGCTAGAAGGAGCAGAAGGGGACAGATTCCCAGCTTTCCCGGAAGCCAAGGAAGGGGAAGGTAAACGGAGTTGTCCTTGGCCAACGATCACTGGCTCACCGGGCCTCCAGGGCTCAGCAGGCCCCAATGGCTTCCAGACCAAGGCCAAGGCTTCGAGGTTCCAGGCTCACCAGTGCGCCTGTACCCGTGAGCCCGAGCTCGGGCGTGGACTAGGGAGCGTGGACCCGGGTGCCGGTGCCCGGGCTGGTGTCCGGGATGCTGTTTGGCCTCCACGTGAACTTAGGTGCTTCTGGTGGGTTCTGCGTGCCTCCCTCTCGGGGCGGGCGGGGAGGGGGGACTCCCAGCCCCGCCCACAACTAGTGGGCTCAGAGGCCTTGCGGCCGCCGCAGACTCGAAGCTCCCTGAAGGAAAGCCGCGCGCGGTCCAAGGCAGCTGCTTCAATCCTAGCCCGAGCGGGTCGCGCTGGGGCCCCGGCGGGTGAGGACGTGGCTGTGCGTCCCCTTCGGGCCCGTTCTCCCTGCTCGGGATCCAGGAAGCAAGGGGTGGAGGGGATGCCGGCGCACAGCTCGGCACGAGATCACGGAGCAAGTCAGTTCCCTGAGAACGGCGACGGGGAGGCTGGAGGACCCCAACTCCGGTGCCCAGCTGGGCGGTCCTGGTCAGCCGCGCCACTTTCCGTGGTCGCAAACTGGAAGCCCGCGGGGCAGTCGGCCCCCTCCCGTGTCTGTGGGGCCCTCGGCGTGCTGTAAAGTGAGGCCCGAGGTTCCCGGGGAGGACAGCGCGCCCTCCCTGCTCGCGCACCCCACCGCTTCCTCGGAGGTCCCACAGCCCGACCCGCGCAGGACTCCTCTGCGAGTTGCAGCACGCGGTGTGGACGGCGCAACCGGGCAGGGGATGCAGCCCGCGGGCCAGCGGAGGTGGCAGCTGTCCCGCCACGAACGATAGTCCCTCTCGGCGCCGCCGGCCGCCTAATTAGGGGCCGCTTCAGCTCCCCCGCTGCGGCCCTTCTCCGCCCGCGCCGCGCGCCCACCCGAGCCCGCTAATTGCTAAGGCCTTTCTGCACCGCCCGCCGTCCAGATGGGGGCGTCGGGGCCAGATGGGGTCCAGGCGCACAGGGGGAGCATTGAGAGCGTCACCTAAGGGGGCTGGGCGTGGTGCGGGCCGGCTGCAGCGCGGGAGCTCCGACGATTCCCGAGGCTGGCAGCTCAGCCAGAAACTGGGGACAGCCGTGGAGGGGGAGGCGGCGAGGGGGGCCTTGGTGCGGATGGGGCGACCTCCCCGAGGTGGGCTCTGGAGCCAGACTCCCAGATTACAGCCCTGCCGCCTGCATTTACTGTCTCCTCCCCTCAGCGAGCCACTCACCCTCTCTGTGCCTCAGTTTCCTCGCATGTAAAATGGAATAATAGTAGCACCATCCTCAAAGGGTTACCGGGAGAATTGAATGAATTAATAACACACGCAAAGCTCTCAGCGCGATGCTCTATACCAACTAGGCTTCAATAAATGTTAGTGCCTCCTTTTCCAGCCTCCTCCGCCTATTATTAGTATCCTGAACTCCCCGAGGTGCAGCCTCGCGCTGCCTCCTTGCTCCCCGATCGGCCACATCTGTTCTTCTCTGCAGCGTCCCCTCCCCCCATTAACCCCAGCCACAAATGGATGCGGCCCTGTAGCAACAAAGCAGTCACAAGAGAGAGATGGGAAGTAGCGATGGGAGTGAGGGGTGATGCCAGTCTCTGCCCTGCCTAGGCTGGCCCGTTACTCTGACAGGGGGTGGAGGGCTTAGCCCCAGGGGTCTAGCTTATGGTCTGTCTGCAGCCTCCAAGCCAAGGAGTGGCATGCTGATCCCTGCTGTTCCACAGGCACCCCTCCCCAGCCAGGGTGGGACTCAGTGCAGCAACAACTTACCCTGAGAACCGCCAGGCCTGAATCTGGCCCCTCTTACAGGTTTGCAGAGACAATGACTGAAGAGCCTGTCACCAGCAAAGTCTTGAGACCTTTGGTGTAGGACCCCCGTCAAAGACCCCCATAATCCTTATTGGTACTGTGGAGCACGTGTGTGGAGACCCAGACTTGGCCCCAAGTCCATACTAAAAGAAGGACCTAAAATGAGAGGTGGGCTTGTATAGGGGGAATCTTTTGCCTTTGGTGAACTTCTAGGGGGCATCAAGGCGTTTACTTAGTAGAGGGAGTTCAGACAGATTGCTAGGTGGGTTCTGCCCTAAGGCGAGGCAGACAGACAGCTCTCCAGCACTGAGAGTGTCTTGGGGGCTTTAAAACCCAATGCCCTGGCCTCAGGGCTTTTCCCTGGTTTCAGTCTGGGAATGAGAAGGACGGGTCTTACTTGCTGGGCTGTCCCAACCCCCAGATTGCATGAGTGTCCCTGGTATAGTTCTTCCTACAGCCATCCTCTCAGAGTGCGACACCTTGGGTCTCAGCAACGTTCCCAACTGAGATGTGCTTTAGGTGTGAAGCTTTGCTTTGCCCCTTGGCTTACTGCCTGTTCCTGAGATTCAGAGTTTCAGCTCTATGGGCGCTAGAGGTGCAGGACAACACCCAGGGGTTCTGGCGTGCTCTCCAACACAGAATCCAGGGAACCGTCATTTCTCTGTGTCTGCTGCCCAGTAAGGGAGTGAAGAGGTAGGACAGTGCTCTGGAGGACAGAGGCCATGGAGGAGGCACTGCCCCTCAACCTCAAGTCAGCGGCTTTTTATGGTGGGGGAGGGGTTGGAGAGACTCTCGAAGACCTTGGGGGCTGGTGATAGAAGTCTCTGGGCCCCGAGGCTGAGAGCTGAGGAATTGCGAGGGCCACGTGGGGCATGGGGAAGCTGAGCTGTAGACCAGCGCACGAGAGAAGTTAATGCTGCCGGGAAGGGGGCCCTCCGTCCCAGTGCCCTGCGGACCGACCGCGTCTCTCCCGGGACCGTTTAGCCACCGCCTTCTCCCCTCCCCTCGCTTTCACTGGGGGTTGTGGGTGCGCCTTGGAAGTCCGCGTGGTAGCATAACATTCTTTCTCGCTCTACTCCGAAGCCCAACCGCTGGCCTGAGTCACCCACCCAGGCTGCCCCCAGTCTAAGGCCACTCTGCAAGGAGCCACCTGCCCCGGGCGGACGTGCGCGCTCGTGTGCGCCTGTGCGCGCCGACTCGGAGTCCGAAGACGCTGCGCTCTCCCAAGTGGTGGCCCAGATCCGTGGCTGGGCGCAAGGTTTAGGTGGGTGGTTCCGGGGAGGGCCCGGAGCCTGGCTGGATCCAGGCCCTCCTTCCTTGGAGGCCCAGGTCTAGCGAGACTGGCGGCTGGACGCGGGCCGAGAGTTTGGGTATGGGGATTGTGGGGAAAGTCTTGATTTATTTTGTTTCAGCAACTGCCCCTCTGTGCATACACCGCGCACGCCGGGAGCCCACGGCTGCACACGTCAAGCCTTGAGGTGGGTGAAGGAAGCTGAGACTGCGACGGAGCCCCACCCCCTACCCGCATCCCGCGGGGTCCCCTCTGTTTGTGTCTTCGGCTGGAGCAGGACCCAGTTTTGAATTCGTAACAACTTTCGTTTCAAATGGGATTTCGAAATAAAAGCTACTAGATCCTGCCCTACTCTCTTCTTGGATTCGCGTGGTGCGGTTTGGGCCCCACCCCCTTTATTCCCCCCTCCGCAGCCCCTCGGCCTCTTCTCAGCCTTCCGTCAAAAGCGAAGCCGGGTACGAGGCCTACAGCACCCATCCCTGGGCGCCCGCCTGCTGTTTAGGTCAGCAGCCCGATAGTACCTTCTGGAGGACCTGGAAGCACCTGTCCCCGAGCGAGGGGATGCAGCTACCCTCATTCCCGGGCAAGGGGAGTCCTCCTTAGGCTCAGGGGCGACCTCAAGAAGTGGGGTTCCAACCGGGGAAACCTTCCCCGCCCCGGGGGGCCCTAGGCGCAGGGACCTTCCACCGGTGGCCACCAAAGACGTCGTCGGCGAGAGGGCCCAGGGCCGCGGGACCAGTCCACTGCGTCCGCACTTCGCTGCGTTCAAGGATGCGCGTTCTTCCGTAAGCCGGCGGGCTGAAAGATTGCAAAATGGTCTGTCCTCTTCCTTGATCGGGAAAGGCCGAAGCTTTTTAACTTTTACCCAGAATCTCTCTTAAGAGCTACGTCCTAAATTTGTATTGCAGTTTTGGATTGTGGAGAACCCAGTAGCAGCGACAAAACAGAGGTGGCCCTGGAGGAAGAGCAAGAGGCCAAAGCGCGTCTCGCAACAGTCTCGCTCCCCGCGGGCAGTTCCCAGCACCTGACATATTGCAGTTCAAGGCCGGGGTGGGCGCCGGGGCAGGGTCGTGCACAGCGCAGGGAAGCGAGTGAAGGGTTAGCGGATCCTGCGCCAAAAGCTCCCGCAGCGCTCTGCCGGGAACACCGTGGCGATGCCGGTCGCGGGGGTGGCCTCGCGTGGCTGGTCCTCAGCTGAAGCCCCGAGCTGGATGCGGGTGGGCGACCACCTCTCAGCAGAGAGCAAATGGAATCGCGGCAGGGCAGGAGACCTGAGCGCCCGGACCCCCCAGTCAAAGGCACGGGCCTCACTCCAGAGGCCCAAAGTTCCTCGAGCAGGGAGGGAAATTTTCACTTTCAATTAACATAATCCTCAACCAAAGGGAAGAGGAGTTCCGGATTAGGCGTTAGAAAATAAAAATAAAAACAAGTGAGTTGTGAGAGGCACCCGGAGGATGTGCTCAGAACGTGTTTTAAAGAGAATGTGAGTATGTTTGTTACGGGGGAGGAAAATAGGAAAACAACCCTTTTATCTTTCTCCAGGGCAAAACCAGCAGAACGGTCCCCAAATCCGGCCCAAAGGGATGGAATCCTGCACCCCCTTCCCCAGGCGGCTCCCCGCACCTCCTCCCACCCACAAGGCTGGAAAACACCGGACTTACTTTAAATTTTATTTAAAATCTCAACACTCGATCATTTATTTCATTTTTTTGCAACCAAACAAGTAATAAATATTATTTAGCACTTTTTTCTTTTTACAAAAATAAAACAGATGATACACTCTCTGCCAGGGGCAGCGATCAGAGGCGGGATGTTACGTGCAGACGCCGTGAAGCCCATATTGCAACTCCGGTAGCGCCCAGGCGGTTTGCGGGAGACAGGAAGCACGGAGGAGTTTGTCATTTGTGTTAAACTGGCAAAAAGAAACCAATATAGAAGAGACCCGGCTTAGACTGGGGGGTGAGGGGGTAGGACTGGCAGTCACGTGAGCAAACAGCTCCGCAGCACGCACTTACCTCGTTATTGATATTTACACATCCAAGAAAGAAAAAACTAAAAAGCCAACAGAACTCCCCAAATAACCAAAACTATATTCACAGCAACATCCTTTGAGTTCTGTCAAACCCTCGGGTACCGAAATGACTGCTCCCAGTCAGGTAAGAAATCAAATCACTTTGTGCTCAGAGATGGAAAGAACGGGAAGGGAGGGAGATTCTACTTTAAAGTAACTAAAAAAACACCCACACCTAAAGTCGACAGTTTTAGGTTATTCCAATCCACAAGTGGTTCTATTCTGATCGTCTATAAAGCTTGCTCATACTGTTGAAAAAGGAACATCGACAGATTTTATTAGAAAGCCACAAGCCCCCAAACCAATAGGAGCGACAGGGAGGAACGGTAACAGTTCTGAGACAGCTGTGGGTTTATCCACATATGGAGATTGGACACGACCGTAAGTGCTTCTGGTACCAAATACCAGCTTCTGACCAACTGGTACCCCTGGCCCTGGGCCAGGGACGACCCGTGAGGGCAAGGCCCGGACAGCCGCTTCTGGAGTGTGGCTGAGAGCCTCCTTCCCGCCCAGAGAGGAGGCAGGAAAGGAAGTCTCCAACGCTCCCCTCCCTCCTTTCCTCCCCGGTATAACCAAGGGCTGCCCCGGCCGTGTGAGGCCAAGTTCTCAGGGAAACTACAGTTTTTAGAATCACCTCTTTTTCGGGGGAAGGGGGGTTTGGAGGAAGGGATGCACGTAGCTGTGCCTTCATATAAAACGGTGTCTACCCGAGCAGCGCTGTTTAAAGCCAGAGGGGGTTGAACCAGGTCCCGGAGCAAATGCCCCTGTCACTCCCCACTGTGTAGTGCGCGCCTCCACTGCTTCCGTTCCTGGGTGCTGCGTCCTCACCATTGCCCCCACCCCCAGCCCACGGTGCCGCGCTCCTCCTTGGAACTGAGCTCCCAGGGCCCAGCGCCGGCCAGTCCTTGCTTCCGCGCAGCCTCCGCCCCCCACCCGCCCCCTCCCGCCCCGCTCGCCAGAACGCGCCTGCACCGGCCAAGCTCACTTGGCGTCGGAGGTTAGGCGCGGCAGACTGCCGGCGCCCATGGCCGACACGTGGTGGTGCGGGGGCGGCACCTGGCACATGCTGCAGGGGCAAGGCATGCCGCCCCAGTGCTGGAAGCCGCCGCCGCCCCCGCCGCTGCCGCCCGCGCCCCCCAGCGGGGCTGCCGCCGCCGCCGACGGAGACTTGAGCAGGCCGTGAGGGGGCCGAATGGAGCCGACCGACGACAGGCCGGAGCCGGGCAGGGAGGCGCTGGACACCGCGGCGGCGGCTGCAGCGGCGGCGGCGGCCGCAGCTGCCGGCGGCAAGATGGGGTGGTGCACCGCCGGGTGGTGCGCCGCGTGGGCGGCGGCCGCGGGGTGCGCGGTGGCGGCGGGCAGGGGCGCTGAGTGCGCCAGGCCGCCGCAGGCCGATGGGTGGAAGCCGGCGTGGTGGCCGCCGTAGATCTCGCTCACCAGTCGCTTCATCTCCTCCAGCGAGTTGGTGAGCATGAGGATGTAGTTGCGCGCCAGCAGCAGCGTGGCGATTTTGGAGAGCTTGCGCACCGACGGGCCGTGCGCGTACGGCATGACCTCGCGCAGCCCGTCCATGGCGATGTTGAGGTCGTGCATCCGCTTGCGCTCGCGGCTGTTGATCTTGAGGCGTAGCTGCTGCAGCTCGGGCTCAGTCATCTGTTTCTTGTCCTTCTTAGTGGACGACGCGGCAGCTGACGACGTGGACGACGAGGTGCTGGACGAGGATGACTTGAAGCCACCGCCGCCCAGCTTGTCCCCCGGGTGCGCGCCCGCCGCGCCCATGGCTCCGCGCAGCTCGGCGCTCCGCTCTGGCGGGCAGTCGCTAGGCGTGGACGAGGACACGGTGCCCCCCGTGAAGCCGCTGCCCCCACTGCTCTTGCTCCGGGCGGGCAGGAAAAGGTCATCAGGCTCTGGCGACGACGGGCGGCTAGACACCAGGCTGGCGTCCGAGTCCATGGCCCCGAGGGATAGTCGCAGCTTTGGCAGGGTCCTCCCTCCCTCGGTCCTCAGAGCTTCCACGGACGCCTACTGCGGAGAGGAGAAGAAACACGAGAGAGGTAGAGATCAGAATCGAGACCGAGATCGAGAGGCACTCGGTCAGTGAGACAGAAAAGCTGTTCCCGCCTGCACCGCAGCGCGGGGTGCAGACGCGTGTGGCCGGTCGCTTCTGGTGCACCTCGCTGTCTCTGGCCTTCCTTCCTGCGGCGTGCGGGTGCGCTAAAGTCATCTCTTTTTCCCTCCCTGCTACCTCACCCCGCTCTCATCCACAGGTGGTTTAATCCAGGGAGGATGGGGTGCCCCTCAGTGAGGGTGGCATTTCAGGGTTTTTATGCCTTTTATTAGGAATGGGGAGGCAGGATCTCCAGGGCTGGAATGAAAGAGTGTCAAGTGAGGGCTTTTCTTTGGGAAGGTGGAGATCTAAATAGAGAAGTATTTATTTGGTTCCTCAAACGCATCCACCGTATCTCCATCGACAGCGCGCAGCACACACACGCTCACAGGCCGGCACCCAGCGCCCGCGCCGTGCCCAGATTCCACGCGCTGTCTCCGGGGCCAGCCGGAGGCTCGCCAGCTGACCGGGACTTGGGCGGAAGACGCTATTGTTGCCCCGACTTCTCGCTTTTGGGCGAAAGGTGTGCTGCGGTCACTGTGGGAAGGGTCAGAGCAGCGAAGCCGCTCAGGAGAACAGGCGGGCAGGGGAGGGATCTGCGTCCCCTTTAACGGAGCTTCCCGGGTCGCAGCCGAAGTGAGGGGCGTCTGTCCCTGGGATGTCGGCTGGAGTTGCTGGGGGGCGGGGACACTTACTGTGGATGCAATTAGAGGAGCTCGTTCCCAAAAGCTGCAGCAGAGAAGCGGCCCAAGGCGCTGATGTCGCGTCGGTCTATAATACGCATCCGCACCTTTCCCGGCTCGGAGGGTTTTTATAACCCGGTGGCCGCGGCGACGGCGGCGGTGGCCGCGGCGGGGGCGGGGCACAAAGTGCAGGTCCTGGAGGGGCCACCGCGCCAATGAGCTGGGCCGGCCCGGGGGGCTGGGAAGCTGATGTCATCGGGGCTAATTCCGCTCAATGAAACTCGCCGGGCCGGGCACACGCCTCCTCCCCGCGCACAGCCAATGGGCGCCCGCGGCCGGGAGATTCTTGGGGAGGGACTGGAGCAAGGACCCCGAGGGGGCGTGTGAGAGGCTAAGGGGAGGCGGAGGGCGGGCTCGCGGGGGAAGTGCAGAGGGCAGCGGTTGGGACCGAGGGAGAGAGGAGGGAACATGGTCAAATTTCTATTAAAATACAGGAACACAAAGTCAGGCTGGGAGATGGGATGGGACGGGATGGGGGCTCTGCGCACAAACTAACCTGATACACAAGGCGCTCGAATCTTGGGGATTCGCGCGGATAACCCTGGCGACCCAGGAGCTGGGGCTGGAGTCTCCGCCCTTTCTCTCTCTCTCTCTCTCTCTCTCTCTCTCTCTCTCTCTCTCTCTCTGTATGTGTGTGTGTGTGTGTGTGTGTGTGTGTGTGTTCTCGCCACCTGTTCCCACCTCATGGGTTTCATCAACACGTGGGCATTTTGAGCTGCAAACGTACAAGATAACCAGGCTCAAACCTCCTACTTTCCTCACACTCTAAGCGCGCCTCTAAGAGGTGGCGGCTGCCGCAGCTCGGCCGGCGGCCAGTAGCGCCCCCAGCTGGGTGCAGGGCCTTGCGAGGAAGAAGGCTGGGAAGAAAAGAGGGGACCGACTCCAGAACGGTGTTTTGAAAAAAATCACACTCTTCATAAAGTTGACGGTGGTGTAGACACAGGGACGAGGTATTTCCGCATAGTAACCACGCTAACACAAGGGGAGAGTCGAGCTCAGAGTTAAGCATCCTCTCACAGCACGGGAACCAGGTGACGGTATTTTCTGCACCATCTTTGTGGTGGTCACCACGCCATGGGGTAGGGGACAAAGCTGTTTTGTCTGTAAAAAGAAGCCTCAAGCCTGGGCGAAGACCTCTCCGCACCGTGGGCCAGACAGAAAGATTCAACCGCTTGCGGCCGCGGCGGATCACGTTTTACCCATCGCAGCCTAGCTCCCAAACCTGGAAATACTTGACCGTGAGGAATTCAACCCGATCTGGAGAAGCGCCTAATTGAGGTAGTTCCATGTGGTACTGGCGCCTCCACCCATTTTACAGATGGGAAAATCAAGAGACTGTCTGTAGCAAGCCTACAGGAAAAAAAAAAAAGCCAACCCTTTACAGCGCAGCCCTGCCTGTACTGCAGATGCGGGCATTGGTGGTTCCTTTATAGTAGAGGTGGCCGCCGTCTCCCTAACCTCAGACATTTTCACTAGTTGAATTTCTCACACCCGTACATTTCAAGTACAGAGGTTTGTTTCTTCAGATCCAGCACCCTAACCCTTTATACTGCAGACACACAAACGCACCTCAGCCCTCTCTCCCAGGGAGTGTTACCGGCCTCTGCTTACCTCCGTTATTTGGGAACTTTTAACTTGCATGTACAGCTTAAAAAAAAAAAAAAGGCAAACAAATAAACTTAGCGAATAATCTGCCTTCAAGTAGGAAAGGTACAAAATAAACAAATACAAAAAGAAACCCATATCATTGCTCCCAGTTTCTGGATAAGTCTTCCAGCCCCGTCTCCACTAGAAAGCCAAGCAGGCTCTCCCCCATGCCCCAGCTCGTGCCTTCTGGGGAATTATTTTTCAACCCGCGCGTTTCCCAGCTGGCTCTGCAGCCATCCGTTAAATATGTATTTAAAACATGAAGAACTGAAGCGTGGAGATGTGTCGTCCACCGGTCACGGAGGATGACCCAGCACCGTTCAGTTAGGCGAGTCTGGCACTTAGAAGAACGCAGGGAGCGGGGGTGGGGAGCTGGCAGAGCCCGGGTATTTGCGGGTCATTCCTTGGGCTTCCCCCGGCCACCGACGGTGAGGGCATTCGTGGGGCTGTGAGCTCTGGGCCACCAACCGGGGCGTGGACTTGTGAGCACGCCAGTGTATCTAATAAACACCAGCAGGCGCAACGAGTGCGTGCCTGGGTTGCAGCCGCTGAGGTTAGTCCAGCCGGCGGCACGTGTCCTGGAGCCCCCGTTCCTTTTGTTGCTTTAGCCACCGGCGGCCGTCCTGCACCCTGCGCGGTCCGCGAGAGCGCGCGGTTCTTTACGCGCTTGTTCCAAAGCCTGGAGTCGGAGGCTGGGGCGAAGATGGCGGGGGGGGGGTCCTCCTGGCACGGCGCGGGTTCCGAGCCTGGGAAGGCACAGTCCGGAGGCAGGAGAGCTGGCTTACTGGCCAGGTTCCCGCGTGGACGCGCGTAAGGACGCTCCGGGCCCCAGCGCCGCGCCACCGAGCCGAGGCAGTGGTGGCTGTTCGGAGGCGGTGCAGCGGCACCTCGCGATTCTCACTCCCCACTTCCGAAGCTCGGGCTGGCAGCTCGAGGCTGCGGGCCCCTTCTCCGGGCACCCTTCCCCAACATCCTCCAGTCGCCAGAGAGTTGCTCGGGAGGTGGGAGCGGACTGTGTCCCCTGGGCTTCTTTAGCCCTTGGGCAAGTAGTTTGCTGAACACTTCTCGCTCGTCTCCGAGAGTCCTCCTACCCCCTCCAGGAATAATCAGAAAGTAGAGCTCGGCCAGTGGCGCTTGCTCTCTTGTGGGTCCTCGAGGCGGCCCGGCACTTGTCCAGGTCTTGCGCCCGGCGCCTGGTGTGCGCGTCCTGGGAGTGTCCCGGGCACCGCGGTTCCCACCCGCGCACGCAGCTGGGCCTCAGCCCCTTCCCGCGAAATTGAGTGCTCACTTGCCGAGGCTAATGGGCCCGGCTCCGGGAGTTCCTGGCTGGTCCAGGCGTCCTGGAGCTGTCGGCCTCCTGCGTCAAAACGGAAGACGTGTTTTTCCCTCTCCTTTGTGTTTCCCTCCCACAAAAGGCCGGGTGAGTGTCAGGCCGGCCTTTCCTCAGCCGCCTGGCGGCCCGGGAAGAGCTGGTGCCAAACGGGCCGGGGCGGGCTGGCGCGGGGCTCCAAAGGCGCAGACCTCCCACTTCTTCCCGGGTTCCTCCCGGGCCTTTCTTTCCTGTTCTCGCCTTTC
The DNA here is from genome assembly GCF_005190385.1 of Monodon monoceros. Lineage (NCBI taxonomy): Eukaryota > Metazoa > Chordata > Mammalia > Artiodactyla > Monodontidae > Monodon > Monodon monoceros. The sequence goes on from NW_021703767.1 coordinate 12,031,812, forward strand.
CCTTCTCCGAGTTCCTGCGCACATTCAGGCAGCGTCTCAGCCCGGGTGCCAAGGAGAGCGGCGTCCTTTCGCAGGGCGGTCCGGGGCTGGTGGTGGGAGGCGAGACTCCCGGAAAGAAAAGAAAAAAGATTGCAGCCATCGCTCCTGGTTCGGAAACCAGAAGGGAAGCGGAATGCTAGCGTTTGGCGTCCAAACGTGAGCGATCAGACCGCTTGGAAGGCAGAGCTCTGCAAACAAATACTTTATCTTCCCTGTGAGACTCAGTGACCGGAGTGGTCCGGGTCATCGCCGGCCCCAGCGCCTAGCACAGGACCTGACACGTGGAGGGTGCTTGGTAAATACTCTGGAATGCACACACGTGCAAATATGCACGTGGGCTGGTGTGAAACCAAACTGGTAAAGTTCATGTAAATGTGGTGGAAGGTGCGTGTGTATTTCTTCGGTCTACACAGTAAACCAGGAGGTCTGTAATCTGGATTGCTGGGGATATGGGAGCATTTAGAATGACAGGGGTAGTGACTTCCACCTAATGACCACTTAGAGGTGACCTAAGCTGTGCCTAGTGGGTCTGGACAGACTTCATCTCATTTCATCTCTCCCTGACCTAGGAGGGAGGTATCACTTACTCCCATTTTACAGATGGGGAAACTGACCCTCAGAGGAGTGTGGCCATTTGTTCAAGGTCCCCTGAGCAGAGGGGCAGGTCCTGGAAGGCAGCATGGTGATGGAGCCAGTGAGGTGGTGGGCATCCAAAACTTAGGGATCTCAGGTTGTCTGCTCTTGGCCTCAGGCTCTCATTCCTAAAATGAGTTTCTAGAAGCTACTTGTGGCCTCTAAGGGTGTGTCTGCTGTGAGATTTGAGAAGGGGATGAGAGGGTTGAATAATATCCTTCCTTTGTGATTTCTTTATTCTGCTAATACTTGTGACCGTGAGGCTTTGAGAATAAAGGACCCCCTGCCCTGGCTTGGTTCATGCTTAGGTGTCACCTAAAGGGAAACAACAAACAAAAAAGCAGACAACCCCCCCCAAACTAAAAGCCCCTTCTCTCCAGTCAATCCCTGCATCTGGATCACCCGCCCCCCATCAAGCCCATGACTGTCACCTGCTCCTAAGGGTCCCTGCCATTGAAGTTAACATGCCCCCCAAGTTCGCAGTGGAATGAAGTTGGGATCGGACCAAGGAATGACCCAGAACTAACTTTTATTGATCTCACCTTACAAACTGTTATCTTACCCAAGTTCTGCAAAAGCCCCTTGGTCTTAAGAAGAAGGCACATTGTTCCCATTTTACAGATGAAGATACTGAAGACTGAAGATCAGGGAAGGGGCTGAGTTCAAACTCCGCCCACAAGATCCCAAGTCCTAGGGCCTCAGTGGCTTAATCCGACACCTCCATCCACTCTCTCCCGCCATCCCTGAGATACTAGGCCACTACACCCTCCCCCCATTGAGATTAATCTGGAAGATGGGGGATCAGGGTGAACAGAGAGATGAATCTGGAGAGCGAGTCCTGAGGTGGGGTGCGCTCCACTCGAGTATAGGATGGCATGCACAAAGGGGACCAGGAAGCCCCTGACCCTGCCTGGGTTTAAGACCTTCCATTAGAAGAAGCAACAGGTTTCTGAGTGTGAGAGAGACACTTCCAGGCTACAGATTACACGTCTGAGAGGCCAGTTTCCAGAGATGGGACAGGAAATCCATGCGTTCCCCTACCCCATGTGGTCCGGCTGGGGAGCTGCAGGCGTGGAGGGCGTGGAGCCTCTTACTTCCACATACAGAGGGGTGAACGCCTGCTCTGAGCACTGGATGGATGGCCTGCCTTGTTATATTGGAAAATGTAGCAGCATGGCATCTCCCCGTTGTTGCCTTAAGGATCAGGTCCAGAGCCTTTTGACGCCAACTGCCGGGTCCACCCGGCCTCCACCGGCTGCTCATCCTGTCCCCCTTGGAAGGCAGAACTCTACAAACAAATACTTTGTCTTCCCTGTGAGACTCAGTGACCGGAGTGGTCCAGGTCATCCCTGGCCCCATCGCCTAGCACAGGACCTGACACTTGGAGGGTGCTTGGTGAATACTTTGGAATGCACACACGTGCAAATACGCCTCTCCCCTTCCACCTTCCATTTCTCAGGACCCGGAGTACCTGATGGGCTCTGCTCTTTCCTCATCTTCACGTGCTCCCTCCACCCTCTCCTGCCCTTCCACCGGTCCATCCGGTCTTGTACTAGCCTTTCAGGGATCACCTCCTTCTTGAGACACTATAGCACCCAGAGCTTTCCCTGCTCCCCGTCAGGGTCCACCTTGCTCTGTTGTGAGGGTCTGGCTCCCTTGCAGCAGGGGAGGTCCCTGAGGGTCCTCACTGTGCCCCAACTCACTTTGCATCCCCGGGGGACCCAGAGCAGGGAGAAGCCCCAGAAGGGCTCAATAAATAGAAGTAAGCGGTGGTGGTAAGACAGTTACATCCAAAGAGTTTTCCTGGAGTTTCCACATACCACAAAAGACAAAAATAATTCAGCGTCAGGGGTACAACATTGCCCTCTTGTTAAACCAAATTCAAAACTGCCGGATGAGGACCACGTTTGTCACTCCCTGTCATGTGGAGGCAGGGTGACAGATCCCTCCCCCACCCCACCTTCAAGGCAAACAGGTCGTCTTATAATGTGCGGGCCCCCCGGACGGAGATGGGCTCAGGCCGCTGCCCACGGGCTTCAGGCCGCGCGAGGACACAGCGGGAAGGGAGAGGCGCGCCGGGCGAGAGGAGACGAGGGCGCCCCCATCGCGGGGCAACGGCGCGGCCGGGGACCCGGGCAGGGCCCTCCGGCGCCCGGTGCCCTCCCCAGGGTCAGCCCGGACGCGCAACCGGCGAGGGACTCCGCAGCCTCGTATCCCCGGCCCGAGCCCCGGGCTGCGCAGGGCTGCCGAGCGCACCGGGAAGCCGGGACCGCGCCGCGTGGGCGCCGCAAACTGGCCACAGCTCAGGCCCGATGGCCGCAACTTCCGCCGCAGGCGGGGGCGGGGATGATGGGGGCAGCGGGCAGCGCCCGCCGAGAGCCCCGGGCGCTCTGCACTGCGCGCATGACCTTGAGCTTGAAGAAGGCGGCGGGAAAGACTGGAGCTGGGCAAGGTCTCCCGCTTCTCGCTTTCCTCTTTGCCTTTCCACTCTCTTCCTCTCGCCTCTGTGAGTCTCTCCCCCTCTCCTTTATCCTTCTCTCTCATTCTTCTCCAGTGCGTTTGGCTGACATTCCCCCTACCCCGAGCGCCCTCACCCCCGTTATTAAAATGAGTCTTGCCGGGCTCCCGACAGCCGGGAACCTCAGGGGGACTCCGTGCGCGCACGTGCCCACCTCTCTCCAGTCTCTTGTGGTCTGGGACCCGCAGCATCAGGGCTGCAGGGAAGCTCATTAGAAACGCAGAGTCGCAGGCGCATCCAGGTCCAGTGAGACAGAATCTAAATTAACCAAGGTCTCCAGGTGATTCATGGGCACATTGGGGTTTGAGAGGCGGTTTTCAGTCTTTGGGTGGGGGCTCATCCTCAGGTATGCTCCTCTCGCCAGGGTCCCTGGGGCTTCCAGTTCCAGACACAGACCCTTTCTGGGGCTGACAAGGCTATTTCCTGAAGATTCCACAACCTCTCCCCAGCTTTTCAATAGTCCTTGCTCCCACTCCCTCGACTATCTGTCAAAGAAAATTCAGTAAGCATTAAAAAAAAAAAAAGATGCGTGCCCAATTGTAAACAAACAAAACAAAACCTTTGAAATAAGAGAAAGCAAAAGTCACCATTAGCCCAACTCTTCTCCTCCAGAACAAGTCACTGTCAAAGATTTTGGTGAAGTCCTTCCAGACTGTATACAGGCTTTGTAACCTGGTTCTTTCATTTCTTAGCATCTCTTGGACATCTTTCCACAATACAAGATCCACCTGACCCCTTTAACAGTATAGGCCCGCACCAGTCTATTCCCTGTGGATCCTTCCCTCCTTTGCCTGTCCAGCCCTGAAAAGCCCGTCAAAGCCAGAAACCCTGAAAACAGGTTTCCAATGTGTGTGCCCTTGTGGTGGGAGGACCATGGGGTCAGGGTTGCTGCCTGATAAACCTGGAAAGTGAGCTCCCCTCTTGGCCACTGCCGGGCTCTCTGCCAGTTGCTGGATCTCCTTGGAGGAGTCTCTACCCAAAGGTGCAGTAAGGGAGACTGGCTCCCATTTTGCCTGGAGTCAGATGTGCAGGAAGCGCTGACCTATCCGTCTGTAGCTTGGATTGGCTCAAAGGAGAAAGATCAAAGTGTGAACAGAACACTTCTGGTCTGGAACTGAGACCAGGGCAGAAGTTCTGTGGTTTCAGTAGATGCAGGAGTTCTAAACATTCAATTTCCTTTTTCTTTCCCCATTTCCAACAACAAAAAAGGTCATCCACTTCTGAGGCTAAGTGTAACCAAAGAAGCCATTCTGCTTAGGTCGTATTTACAGCTTCCATGGAAGAAGGAGAAGGAGAGGAGGAAGAAGAGGAAGGGGGAGGGGGAGGTAGGGATGGGAAGGGAAAGAGGAGGACGAAGAGACAGAAACTACATCATATAAACTGGATTCTCTCTTTTTTAGAACACGTTTTGAATAGGTGCTATGTAGCACGTGCTTAAAATAAAACTCAAATAGCACAAAGAGTATTTGATTAAAAGTTAGTCTCCCAGGTACAACGGACCTTCCCCCGGAGGCAACTATTGTTACAGTTTCTTGTGTATCCAGAAATGTTCTTTGAAAATACAGACTATATATTTAAAGACCCCTTTTTTTCCTTTTTCGTACCCAAGCGGTAGCATACTCCATACACTGTTCTCTATTTTGATATTTTTCCCTGAATAGAGACCACTCTCTACCTTACGAGGTGCGCGCGCGCACACACACACACACATGCCCACAATACACATATTTACACATACACATACACATAATACACTTGCTCATTAAAATGCTCACCAGAGCAGTCAGAGGAGCAACAAACCTCTGTCCGTTCTCAATGAGGACAAGTACCCTCACCTCAAAATCGAGCATCACAGCATTGGAATCTGGGCACACAGGCTCTTGATGGTACTTTTCTGCTTCCCTCATTCACAGAGAAGCTAAGACACTCTAAGCCACAGATAAAGAGAGATCAAGGATCCTCCTACACTGAGTGGAGCTTCTCCACGGTGTCCCCAGAATGGTACTTTTAGCCACTGCCTGAAACTTGCAGGTGAGTCCATTTTTTTCTTGTTGTAATTGCAAAAACAATAGTTTGTCCTATCTGGAGGACGATCAACCAGAGAGATCTAGACAGACAGACTTTAAAGTATATATATAAGACCATGAGATGAAACTAATTAGTCAGTTTCATCTTTATTTGTTGAATAGGTAACATGTTCACATAGTTCAAAATTCAGAAGCATATCATGAAAAGTTTGCTTCCTATTCTTGTGGGCTGAGGGCAGCCACTCAATTCCCTTCCTCAGTCACCATCTCTTGTTTATTCTTCCAGAGGTATTCTATGCAGATTCAAGCAAACACACACACACACACACACACACACACACACACACACGCTCACACACTCCCTGGCGGTCCCACCAGTGCATGCACATTCTCTCTCTCTGTTTCCCTTTTTCTTTTTTTAAAATTTAATTAATTAATTAATTTTTAGCTGCATTGGGTCTTCGTTGCTGTGCGGGCTTTCTCTAGTTGCAGCGAGTGGGGGCCACCCTTTGTTACAGTGCGCAGGCTTCTCATTGCGGTGGCTTCTCTTGTTGTGGATCACAGGCTCTAGGCACGCGGGCTTCAGTAGTTGTGGCACATGGACTCAGTAGTTGTGGCTTGTGGGCTCTAGAGCGCAGGCTCAGTAGTTGTGGTGCATGGGCTTAGATGCTCCACAGCATGTGGTATCCTCCCAGACCAGGTCTCGAACCCGTGTCCCCTGCTTTGGCAGGCAGATTCTTAACCACTGCACCACCAGGGAAGTCCCTGTTTTCCTTTTTATACAAATGGTAACATACTATACATATGGCTCTCTACCTTGTTTTTTTCAATTACTACCTGGGAGATCAGTTCTTTGCAGTGCATTAAAAGCTTCTTCCTTTAAAAAAGGAAAAGGGTTCCGGTAATAGGCATGTACCATTGTTTATTTAGCCATTGCCCTGTTGAAAGACAAATTTATAATGTTTCTAACCTTATACTATTACACATACTATTACTTATACAATTACAAACGATGCTGCAAAACATCTTGCAAATTGTCATTTACATATATGTAGTATATCATGTGGATAAACCCCTAGAATTAGAATTATTAGGTCAGACAGTCTGTGCAGTTGTAATTTTGAAAGATGTTGCCAAATTGTCACCTAAGTGTTTTCCCAATTTACGTCACAATGTAGAAGAGAGACTGTTTGTTTGACAGCTAATTTAAATGCTCACTCTTATTGTCCCGAGTGCAGGGAGAATGTGATCTCTAATTTGGATGTCAGAATAGGTGACAAGCTGACCGCTATGACTCTACAGGATAGACTAATAAAATGTCATTTCCCCCTTCAAAACATCAAGGTACAAATTATAATAGATTTCAACATCTGGTACCATTTTCAGTCCTTTCAACAATTTACTAATGACTTTTCCAAGTAGTTGGGTAGAACGATCCAAGTATGCCAGTGCATTTTTTTTTTTTTTGCCAGTGCATTATCTCTGCTGAGGAATATTTATGTTTCAAACATATAATTCAATAGATATTTATTGGGCTTCTTTCCTGGGCCAGGAACTGTCCTGGGTGCCAGGGGTCCAGCAGTGAACAAAACAGACAGCATCTCTGCTTTCAAACATGTTAACAAAGTAATTGCTATTGTGAATATTATTATAATTTCTTTTGATTCTCTCAACAGCCCTGGAAGGTGGTCACAGTGGGGTGTATGTGATTAACCCACTGCCACCCCAAGTCATATGGCAGACTTTGCTGGTTGTTCCCACAGCTCTGTTCCACTTTCTGCATAGAACTTCTGGTCGGGCACACGGCCACCCAGAACAAGGACTACATTTCCCAGCCTCCTTTGTAACCACGTCCTGGCCAGCAGGATGTAAACAGAAGAGGTGTGTGCAACTTCCAGTGATGTCCTTCTCATTCTGTCCCTGCTGGCTCGAATCTCGACCTGATGGCTTGGGCTGGAAGAGCCACCAGGATCCTGAGGTGGCCATGGGGCTGCATATGAAAAGGCTTTAAGAGAGGAGCCTGGGAGCGTCCCTGGTGACGCAGTGGTTAAGAATCAGCCTGCCATTGCAGGGAACACGGGTTCGAGCCCTGGTCAGGGAAGATCTCACATGCCACAGAGCAACTAAGCCTGTGCGCCACACCTACTGAGGCTGTGAACCACAACTACTGAGCCCGCATGCCACAACTACTGAAGCCCGCGTTCCTAGAGCCCGTGCTCCGCAACAAGAGAAGCCACCATAATGAGAAGCCTGTGCACCACAACGAAGAGTCCCCTGCTCGCCACAACTAGAGAAAGCCTGCATGCAGCAACAAAGACCCAAAGCAGCTGAAAATAAATGAATTTATTAAAAAAAAAAAAAAGAGGGCTCCCCTGGTGGCGCAGTGGTTGAGAGTCCGCCTGCCGATGCAGGGGACACCGGTTCATGCCCCGGTCCAGGAAGATCCCACATGCCGCTGAGCGGCTGGGCCCGTGAGCCATGGCCGCTGAGCCTGCGCTCCGCAACGGGAGAGGCCACAACAGTGAGAGGCCCGCGTACCGCAAAAAAAAAAAAAAAAAAAAAAAAAAAAAAAAATGAGGTCGTTAGGGTGTCCTTAAAAGAAGCTGAGGTTAGGACATGGACACACAGAGGAAAGAGCACACGAAGATATATGGAGAAGGTAGCCATCTCTAAGTCAAGGAGAGAGCTCCTCAGAAGACACCAACCCTGCCTACATCTTGACCTTGAACTTCCAGATCTGTGAGACAATGACTTTCTATTGTTTAAGCCACCGGTCTGTGGTACTTTGTAGTGGCAAGCCTAGCAAACTAATAGGGTGGGCAGTTGCAGGGATACAGAGAAGGGGTGACAGATGAAGACATCCTTAGGAGGTAAAATCGGCAAGCCTTGTGGACGGTAGAGGTGCGGGGTAGTCTAGGATCTTATTAGTTTTCTAAGCTTGGGTGGCTTGATGGGAGGGATGTCATCCCAAGTCATCAACTGGGATGGAGATTCGATGAGAAGGAGTTGATGTTTTGGACGCGTTGACGTTGAGTTAGAGATGCAAGAGGGACACCCAGAAGCGATGTCCAATGCCCACTTGGGGGTGTTGTCCAGGGGATCAAGCAAGAGGACTGGAGGGGAGTACAAGAGCACATCAGGGTGAGTGGAAATCATCCTGCAAGTAGATGAGGTTACTCAGACACAGAGCCACTGCCGGAGGACAGACCCTGGGGAGGCCGACATTGATTTTCATCTGCGAGGAAGGGCCCCTCATGTATCATGCGGATGGTCTGCATCTCAGCTGTTCATGTTTATTAGGTTGATTCCAAAACATTGTCTGCCTCCCCTCATTTCTCTTTCAATCTATTGTTTACAAAATTCCCAAGACAGGCAAAGACAGACTACTCCCCAGATGCTAAATTGGTTAAATTATGGGGAAGGCTGTCTCTTTAACCTCCCCCTATGATTATTTGGTGTTTATGGCGCTTAGTATGCTGGTTTCCAGGACCCACCATATGTGCAGGTAAGTGTGGAGCTGGGCGGGCAAACGATGGGCTATTTTGCTTTTAGTGCTAAATGTTCTTACCTCTTTGTATCCCACTGACCTCCTTCCTTTATAAATCTTTTAATTTGAAAAATGCATGTGTGTGTTGGAAATGTGTAGAAGTGGAAATAGCTATCTCTTCGAAGAACAATGATATTATTATTGTGACGTGATGATGCTTCTGTGAATGGCTGTAACTAGCATATATTACAGGGTTACTATGCATCGGGCACTACACTCTATTGTTTTTAGGATATATCGCTTTCCACTAAGACGTATGGTTCTTTAACTACGAAGGATACAAAATTTTAAGTTAGGTTTCTGTTTCAAAGTGCAGGCTGTGGATTCAGGTTGCCTGGATTAGAATTCTAATTTCCTCACTTATTAAACTAGAGTCTTCCTGGGCAACTATTTAAACTTTCTGTAAGAGATCTGTAGTAGGTCTATATCATCTGTAGTTGATCTTCCTCACAAGTTTATCGTGGGAGTCAAGTTTAATAATACGTGGAAAGCACTTAGAGTAGGGCCTGGACATAGTAACAGCTCAATAGATGTTGGCTGTAAATGCTCCCTATTTATGAGGATAAATACCTCATGTTTCTGTTTGAGAAATTTTCTTCTTTGAGAAAAGAACGTGCCTATGCCATCTCCTTAGCACGACATGTTTGGGATTCCAGCAAGTTTCTGTCGTTTATTTCCCCAGAGGGGTTGTTACCGTTATCCCACTGTTAAATTATTCAGTTCCACTTTTTAAAAGTTTTGTAAAAACCCTTACCAAGTGGAAGATGCCAGGCATTCTCCTGCCTGACATTTTATTAAGAATGAAAAATAAAGAAGCCAGCAGAGATCTAGAGGGAGGCTAATTGAGAAATCTGGCATGATTGCTGCTAATTTGTTGACAGTGTGGTGTTGGTGGGAGAAGGGCGATGGCGGGGAGGGGAAGGGCAGGGTACGCATGGCCCGCGCTCCTCCAGGCCTTGCATTAATGGAGTAACAGCTGAACTAAGTGTTCAGATTGAAGGCATCAAAGACTGGAGTCTTTGAGATACCATTCCTTCTAGTCCATGATGTCAAAGGTGGCTTCAAATATATCCAGCCCTTTCTGGGTGGCATTGTTTAGGATGCTGGTCCCAGCAGATGGCCCCCAAATGCACCTCAGCCTGGTAGAACAGGGACCACATGTGATGGTATAGTCTTCTCATTAGCAAACAGAAAAAAAAAAAAAAAAGGCAAGGATGAGAGAGGAGAGGGATGAAAAGGATACACAAAGACATTTACATATTTACATTGTCTCTCTCTCATTTCAAATTCTCCTTTAGCTGAAGTGTCAGTGGGTTTGCTTTTCTCCTTCTGTTTGTATGTTTACTTGTGCTAAATAGATTATGGTAATCAGGCACATAAATGCGTGCAACTGTTATTATGGCATTTTAATCACAGAGTTTTCACTGGAAGCCTTCATTAGAATTCTCATAATCTTACTTGTTAGTGTAACGAACAGTAATAAATACCAAGGAGCTTGGATTAAGGCAGAGGCATTCAGACTTTAAAAGAGGAATATGGAAATGTTGTCAAATCTCTGCATTACTTATTGAAATGTGACATCAACAGTTAGGGACTCTAAATACCTTACTCATTATAAGGATAGGGAACCTGAAGATGGTAATTATGTCTTTCTACTGCGCGCTACAAACATCTGCTTTCTGTAGAGTCGTCCTAACTCCTCTGAAATAACTGGATGGTCTGATACACAGTCCTGGCTACAATTTATTAATGTTAAAATTGGAAAAATTTATTATTATTATTTATTTATTTATTTTGCGGTACGCGGGCCTCTCACTGCTGTGGCCTCTCCCGTTGCGGAGCACAGGCTCCGGACGCGCAGGCTCAGCGGCCATGGCTCACGGGCCCAGCCGCTCCGCGGCACGTGGGATCTTCCTGGACCGGGGCACGAACCTGTGTCTCCTGCATCGGCAGGCGGACTCTCAACCACTGCGCCACCAGGGAAGCCCGGAAAATTTTATTCTTAATAATTCCTTTTATTTTATGGTTAGTGGTAAGTATGTGTGAACATAAGTATGTCTCAAAACTTCCTAATTCTCATTATCTTTCAATCTTGTACTATTATTTGGCAAATTGGTAGGAAAAGCGGCAGTCTTTTATTTTCTAGTAAGCAGTATCACAGTAATGTGTTTGAGAATAAACCACTCTTCCTGAAAATAGTGTGGTTTTGCAAGCAGGTCTAAGCATCAACACACAGTAGATGACCATCCCGGTTTTGCTCAAGCCCAGAATTTAAATGTGAGGATGTCAGTTCTGGGGGAAACTCCCTGCTTCAGTTATCCGTTGCTGTGTAACAAACTAGGCCAAGACTCAGTGACTCAAAACAATGAGAATGTATTGTCTATCATGATTCTGTGGGCTTACCAGGAAGTTCTTCTGCTTAGCTTGGTGCTGGCTGAGATGCGGGGTTAGCTAGAAGGTCCATAATGGATGCTCAGCTGGGGCTGTTTGGTCCAGGCCTCAGTTCCTCTCTGCTGCGGCATCTCCACCTGGCTGCTTTGGCTTCCTCGCAACATGGTGGCTTTGTTCAAGAAGAAAGGTTCTAAGAGGGGAAGGCAGAAGCTGCAGATCCCTTTAAGGCTCGGCCTCACAGGTGACACTGTGTCACTTCCACTGCATTCTGCTGATCCGTGAGTCACAGGCCAGCCCAGGCCAGTGTGAGAGGGGGTACTACACAAGGGCATGGGTCCCGGGAGGTGTGGTTCATTCAGAGCCATCTTTGGAGACTAGCTTCCATACTCCCACACGGGGGGCCACCCTGGCTGGTTCCCCGTCACTCTGTCTTACGCTCAACTCTTTCTTGTCTACACGTGGGAGCAAAAACGGGCGGGGGGCTTTCTCCTCGGAGACTGTGTGCCAGGGAACCACCTTTCTTTACTTCCTCTCACTGCAGCCCTTGGGGTCCAGCTATCCTTCTTGGAAGTGCGGTAATAGAATTCCTGCCACCAGCTACTGCACCTGGGCACAATCAGAGGTATCATCTCAAGTGACTCAGGTCATCTGTCCCAGATGTGGTGAGCAAACTGATCATGTCCCTCTGTATCCTTGTCAACAGGCTCCATCCCTCAGAACCACATTTCTTAAACTGGTGCATGGACTAGTCACCTGTATCTGGATGGCTGAGGAGCTTGTTAAAAAGTGGAGGTTCGGGCTTCCCTGGTGGCGCAGTGGTTGCGAGTCCGCCTGCCAATGCAGGAGACACAGGTTCGTGCCCCGGTCCGGGAAGATCCCACGTGCCGCGGAGCGGCTGGGCCCGTGAGCCATGGCCGCTGAGCCTGCGCGTCCGGAGCCTGTGCTCCGCAACAGGAGAGGCCACAGCAGTGAGAGGCCCGCGTACCGCAAAAAAAAAAAGTGGAGGTTCACTCCAAACTCACCGAATCAGAGCCTCTGGGGGTGGGTCCTCAGAATCTCTCCTTTCAACAAACTGCCCTATTGATTTGGCTGAATACTCAAGTTTGAGAGCCCATGTTCCAGGCAGACCTTGCTCTGTTTCATGTACCCCTGGGCTGGGCCTCTAGATCCTTGGAGAGTTTGGATCTCTCTGGTCTGGGCTATGAGTTCACCCATTTTTACCTTTAGATTAAAACTGATGCCCTGGAAGCAGCTGACCCATTTCCTCTGTGCTGCTGGCCAGGGGGCTTCCCACAGCCACGCCCCCAGGAGGACTCATGTCCTTGTTCGATTTCCTCCCTCTGGCCCAGTTAACACGACCCCACTGTCCTCCATCCTCCACACTTCCAATGTGTGCTGCTGGATTCGTTGGTTGGTCAGTTGGTTGCTGTTGTTGTTGCTGCTGCTGTGTGTGTGTGTGTGTGTGTGTGTGTGTGTGTGTGTGATCAGCTATGTCTTCATTGCCTCAGCACATCCAGGCTAAGAAAACATTAGAAATCGGCTGCTCCCCAGTTTCCTAATTTCCAGATCCGCAGCTGATATTCCGAGAGGTGACGACTCTGGCCTGAGGCCACACAGCAAGCCAGTGGCAGAGCCAGTGTCTGACCTGCATTTCTTGGGCCTTTCTCCCCACTGCCCGACCCTGTCACCTCCTGTCCCAGCCAACGGCAAAAGCCCTCCACCCCTTGATGGTTCCTCCAGTACCTGCACTCCTGGTCTTTAGTATCAAGCACCACTGAATTTCTTCCTTAATAAATCAGAATCAAAAGCAATATACATGGGCTTCCCTGGTGGCACGCTCAGTGGTTAAGAATCCACCTGCCAACGCAGGGGACATGGGTTCGAGCCCTGGTCCGGGAAGATCCCACATGCCGCGGAGCAACTAAGCCCGTGTGCCACAACTACTGAAGCCCGCGCGCCTAGAGCCCGTGCTCCATAACAAGAGAAGCCATCGCAATGAGAAGCCCGTGCAACCGCAACATAGAGTAGCCCCCGCTCGCCGCAACTAGAGAAAGCCCGCGCACAGCAACAAAGACCCAACACAGCCAAAAATAAATAACAAATACATTTATATATATTAAAAACAAGCAATATGCACCTTGTTCCAAGGTTTTTCTCATGATCATTCCTTAAATATTACTGATCTGTTAATATATATTTTAAGATCTTACAGTACTCACACACTCGTCTGGGTGGCCACGATCCACAGACACTTTTAGGTTGGGCTTAGGGGAGTGGCTGTGACTTTTAAGAGAGTTAGAAGCAACTCTTTGTTTTTGCTATTTTTCTATCTGAGAAGGGGGAACAGAAAAAAAAGTATTGGAATTGGTGTCTTGAATTTGAGTCCTGGAGTGTGTCTGATATCTTTAGAGGTCTAATTTTCACCATGTGTCAGCATGTCTATCGGTCTGTGTTACAGAAGGGTTCGCTCAATACGTATTTACTGGGCATCTGCTGGAGTTGCTCCATGGTTGGTTTGAGAAGTGCTGTCTCTTGGTTACCCCAAATCCACTCCCTCTGTCTACCCTGCTAATTGAGTCTCAGTTTTGTTCAGGTATCCATCCCCTTGGGAAGGTGACCTGATACCCTGCTGGGAGTAAATTCTGAATCATCCAAGCCGGTCATGGCGACCCCATTTCCCCTGCACGTTTATGCTACTCACTTATGGGCCACGTATGGCCGATACTCATGGGGGAAATCACTGAGGAAGCTTTCTTCATCCTTAAAAAGAACCCTGGCCCTGGCTGTCACCATTCTTTTTAAGCATGAAGAAACACTCGGAGGCAGCTCCTGGCCCCTAGCTGAGCGTTCCTGGATCGGGGCTGTGCCAGCCATCTTGTTAACAGCCTGAGGATGGAGCCAGCTCGTGGAGGAGGGCTGAGTCCACAGAGAACCTCAGAGAAGGGGAAACCAGAGTACTAGGGCACAGTGCCTGGACTCCATTCTGCCCAAGGACTTCGTGTCGCGTGATTGAGTCAATCTTCTCATTGTCGGAGTCAGCAGAGGGGTGTCAGGAGCTCAGCTGAGTTGGGAGAGAGAGAGAGAGAGAGCTGTCAGGTGTCAGAGTAGCTGAGGAAAGCAACAAGCCAAAAATGAGAGCGTTAAGCCTTTAACCGTTTACTGCGAGGGTACAAGATGGTACACGCAGAGTCTGAAACTGGAGGACGCACTGGCTCTCCCTGTTCCTTTTTCCCCATGAAGATTACACCTGTCTAGGGTCAGGTGGATCTGTGCAGACGTAGGGTTGTCTCCCTGTTGAGGGAGCCCTGAACAAAAGGCTCCGGCAGTTTTATGGACTCTGAGGTGGGAGGCGGGGGACGAAGGGGGAGGGCTAGGAGTGGGGGATGAAGGGGGAGGGCTAGGAGTGGAAAAGTACTGGGTACTGACTCAGAGAAGGGCAAAGTGCCTTCAAGGTCTTTCCTCCCTCACCCTTGCCCTCATAAGGAGGGCTCAGCAGAGGAGCCTGCAGACCTCAGCTCAAGGAGACCAGGAGTGAGAGTGCAGATGTGTGATCCTTCAGAGACTGCAAGGCCCTGGCTGTCACCAAGTCCAGTACGGGGAGGGCAGCTTTTCCCCCATGGGTCCTGCCAGGTAAAGCCTTAGTAACTGTTTACGGCCAAGCTTGAAAAATCACACATAGACTTTTAACCAGAAGCCGAAATCCTCAAGTGTTATTTGCCGTGGAAAACATTATAATAGACACAACTTGGAACCTTTGAGTAACCAGGGACAGAAAACCCAGCTCAGACTGGGACAGAAAACCCTGCTCAGACTGGTTTAAAAAAATAAAGGGTACTTGATTAAAAAATGGGCAGAGGATTTGAATGGACATTTCTCCAAAGATGATATCACATGGCCAATAAGTATATGAAAAGATGCCAGCATCACTAGTCATCAGAGAAATGCAAATCAAAACCACAGTGAGGTATCACCTCACATCCACTAGGATGGCTACTATCAAAAAATCCTGAAAATAACAAGTGTCGGTGAGGATGTGAAGAAGTTGGAACCATTGAACACTGTTAGTGGGGCTGTAGAATGGGGCAATGGCTGTGGAAAACAGTATGGTGGTTCCTCCAAAAATTAAAAATAGAACTACAAATGATCCAGCAATCCCACTTCTAGGTATGTATCCAAAATGATTGAAAGCAGGATCGCAAAGAGATATTTGGACACCGATGTTCATAGTGGCATTATTCACAATAGTCAAGAGGTAGAAGCAACACAAATTTCCATAGACAGATGAATAGATAAACAAATGTAGCATATACATACAATGGAATACTATGCAGCCTTAAAAAGGAAGGAAATACCGTCACATGTTACAATAAGGATGAACCTTGAGGACGTTATACTAAGTGTAAAAAACTAGTCACAGAAGAATACATACACTATGAATCTACTTATTGATATATGAGGTATCTAATCAAATTCATAGAAATAAAAAGTTGACTGGTGGTTCCCAGGGGCTGGGGTAAGGGGGAAAAGGAAAATTGTTATTTTATGGGTATAAAGTTTCAATTATGCAAAATGAAAAAGTTCTGGAGATCTGTTTCACAACAATGTAAATATACTTAATACTACAAAATGGTTAAGATGATACATTTTATGCTGTGTTTTTTAAGCACAATAAAAATAAGTAGATGAATGAATGAATGAATGGAATTTATTGGCTCAGGTAAATGAAAGTCCAGAGGAGAAGTGAACTTTAGGTTAGGCTTGATCCTGTAGCTCAGTGATGGATAGGAAAGACCCTGTTTCATTCTATTTTCCTTGTCCTCCAAATAATCAAATAATCTATGTAGAAAGATTTCATTCCATGTTTGTGTGTCTGTCCATCCATCCATCCAATAAATATTCACCCAGGGCATTCTTTTTATTAGGCACTGAATTATATGCTAGGATTACTTTTGAAAGACAAGCTTTCAATTAGGTAAAAATTTATTTTGCAATGAGGAAAACTTGCTTCCCCTGATGAGCTCGTATGTCTGTGTTTGCTGGTGACCGGAAAATAGTCATATATTCCCTTTACAATTTGATGGCCAGAAAGCTCAGGACAAAAGTTCTTCTATTCTTATTTTAGATTTCAGTGGTTCTTACTCTTTAATTCCATTTCCAAATATTTTAAGTGTTTTTACTATGTGTACTGTCATTGTTGGCTGTCTCACATTGCTCATGAAATGAGCTGAGGAAAAAAAACAATTTATTAAAAAAAACAGGCACAATCAAGTTTTAGTTGTGTCACCTCATATTCCTGACTCAGGGGACGCTTCAGGAATACTCAGCAATAAACCTATCTTTCACCGATCCAGTGGAATTTATAATTTTGTGAGTTTCACACAGATTATGTATTATTAATCTCATTTTACAAGTGAAGAAAATGAAGCTTAGATTTTGCTTAAGGACCACTAGGCAAAGGCCTTAAACTCTAACTTCATATGACACTCCTATTATACCATTCTGAGATCACATGTCAATCTTTTCTTTGGGGTATTTTTAAACTAAATAATATAATACAGGCAACGTTTTAGACAGTGTAGCAGACCTCTTGATTGTCCAACTGAAGCTTACTTCCTCTTCTCTCTTTGTAACAAAGACCCAATTTTGTTTACGGTGACTTTCTTTTTTTTTTTTACAGTGCCTTTTGATCATATTAAAATGTTCATCTTCCCAGACTCTCTTGCAGTTAAGGATGGCCGTGTGACCATTTTGGCCAAAGCAATATTGGCAGAAATCCTAGGAATGGCATACATTCTCACATAAAAACATAAAACGTTGAGAAAAAAAGCTTACAGTCCTTTCCTCTCTTCCTGTCTGAAATGTGGGCACCATGTATGGAGGCACAGCAGCTATTTTGCAATTAAGAGGATGAAAGCTAAGAATGGCAGAGCAGCAAGAGTAAACCCATCTGAGTCCCAGTGTGCATTGCTGGTCAAGCAGCCACCCCAGGCCTCCACTTTTTACCTCGTGCTTTCTTGCTCTGCAAGGAAAGTGACACCCCTAGCAACTTAAGCCATATTGATAAGGTTTTCTGTTACTTTGGCCAAACATAATCTGAACTCTTATGTCAGTCTAGAGAGAACAAAATCACTGATAGGCATTTTCTACTCTCAGATGAGTAGGAATCCCTTTCCTAGCAATTGACAACAAAACAATTATTTGATTTCTATTATCCAGATGTTTAATTTATTTAACAACATGGCTTGATCTTTTCAATGAGGGAAATCACAGGTTGATTCCATCCCAAATGGCTCAATATAAGGAAAGAAATTAGGGTTTAAATGACCACCATAAGTACATTGCATAGAGTTCCCTGGGGGCATCTTCAGTTCAATATTTACTTATTTGTCATTCCAAGATTGATTAAAATATAAAAAGAAAACAGCAAATCATCCAAAATTCTGCCATTAGAACTAACCAGTTAATATTTACTATAGATAAGTCCAGGCCTCTCTTTATGCATATGGGCAGAAAAGGAGTGTGTGTGTGTGTATGTGTGTGTGTGTGTGTATGTGTGTGTGTGAGAGAGAGAGAGAGAGAGGGAGAAAGAGAAGGAGAGAGGTGGCGGGTGGAGAAGGAATCAGCTTGCCAATTTTATTTTATTTTTTTAAGCTGCTGGTATTAGAATTGTGTGGAATCTATAGTTCAATGGGGAGAATCTATATCTGAACAATATTGCGTCTTCTGATCCATGACTATGGTGCATCTCTCCACTTGTTTGGGACTTCTTTAATTTCTCTCAACAATGTTTTGTAATTTCAGTGAACAGGTCCTACCCATTTTGTCAGATTTATCCCTAAACACTTACTTTTTTGATATTATAGAAGGTATTCTTATTTCAATTTTTAATTTTTTGTTGCTACTATAGAGAAATATAATTGATTTTTGTATATTGGCCTTATATCTTGCAACTTTACTAAACTCACTTGTTAGTTTTAGTAGCCTTCTTGTAGATTCCTTAGGATTTTCTATGAAGATGATCGTGCCATCTGTAATGACATTTCTTTCTCTCTTTCCAATATGAATGTTTTTTATTTCTGTTTCTTGCCTTATTGCTGTGTGTAGAGTCTCCAGCACATTGTTGAATGGGAGAGGTGAACGCAGACATCTTTGCCTGATTCTTGATCTTAGGGAGGAGGTATTCATTCTTTAACCATTAACTATAATGTTAGCTATTATTTTTTCAGAAATTCTACTTATCAGGTTGAAGAGTTTTCCTTCTATTTCTAGTTGTCTCAGAGTTTCTATCAAGAATGCATTTGTATTTTCCAGATGCCTTTCCTGCATCTATTAAGATGATAATGGAGTTTTCCTTTTTAATCTGTTAATATGATGAATTACATCGATTTATTTCAAAATTCAAACCAGGCTTCCATTCCACTTGATCATGATGTATTATCTTTTCTATGTATTATTGAATTCAATTTGCTAAAATCTTGGTAAGATTTTTTTGTGTGTCTACATTCAGGATGGATATTGGTCTGTGGAGAGATTTTATTTTTTATTTGGCTGCGTTGGGTCTTAGCTGCAGCATGCGGGATCTTCGCTGCAGTGCACTGGCTCTTCATTGTGGCGCGCGGGCTCCTGAATGCGTGGGCTCTGTAGTTTGCAGCGCACGAGCTCTAACTGAGGCATGTGAGCTCAGTAGTTGTGGCGTGCGTGCTTAGTTGCCCTTTGGCATGTCGGATCTTAGTTCCACGACCAGGGATTGAACCTGCGTCCTCTGCTTTGGAAGGCGGATTCTAAACCACTGGACCACGGGGGAAGTCCCTGTGGGGAGATATCATTAACCCTATTTTATTGTTAATGATTAATTAACATATTCCACAGTGTGAATAGCTAACTTTTAGGGTCAGGATGTCAACTTGGGTCTGTGTATTATGAAAATTTTCATGCTTCCACAACAATTTACTGCTTCTCAACTGAAAAGACGAAAGGGTTGCACGTAGCTTTTAAGTATCTTCATTGATGAAATAAATAAACCAAATAACAATGCAAATACATAATGTAAAGGATTTACATTTATTTATTCCCATCAGTTACCAACAAATATAATGCTAATTCTGAGCAATGCCCATTGGCTGATGACTGGATACTGGATACCCAGCAAAGTGAAAACAGTCACTATCCATGGTCCTCAGTCCTTTTGCTCTCTGTGGTACCCTCAGCAGCTCAGCAGCTGCCCGAAGTCCGCCATGGTGGCAAGGTCAGATATCGATGATCTCACACTTTGGAGGCCAATTCAGGAGCTAGTCCAAGCTTAGGCCATTATGAAGTGAAGAATCCTTGTCTTCTCTCCAAGAAATTATTTCTTAATTACCACAAGTGTAATTAGAGCCTGGAATTATGTCCTGGAATTACATGTAGGAATTCGTTCAATTAACCAACAAATTATTTCCTGAAAGCCTTCTACATGCTAGGTACTATTCTAAATTCATTACAAGGGTAATAAAATTGACAAAATCCTTGCTCCCATAGACCTTACATTCTAGCAAGTGATGGAGTAACACCTCCAGGTCAATTTAGGGACAAAGACACTGCAGAACTCAAAAGGGAAGAAAGTCTGAGGGGACAGGTTATACAGTGTGTCTGTACCTACTGAAATCCTCTACAGGTGTCACAGCCCTCTCATAATAGAATCATGGGATGCTCCTGCCTGATGGGTGCCAAGCTGTAAGGCTTCCTTTACTGTTTGTTTGTTCATTAAGCTTTGTATAACAGTAACAGTCATATAAAAGTAGAGAGTATAATATAAAGAACTAGTAAGTACTCATCAACCAGCTTCAATATATACCAATACAGTACAATCTTGCTTCATCTATACCTCTACCCATCCTCTTTTTCTGGATAATTTTATAGTGACATTAGGCACCTTTATTTGCAAACACTTCAGTATACGCCTCTAATAGATAATTGTTATTTTAATAACAATTACCACAATATTATGTCATACTTAAAAATAATAATTCCTTAATATCTTTAAATATTGTCATGTTCATATTTTCCTAGTTGTCTTACAATTTTTTAAAAAATTATTTATTTATTTTGGGTTGCATTGTGTCTTCATTGCTACGCGCCGGCTTTCTCCAGTTGCCACCTGCGGGGGCTACTCTTCCTTGTGGTGCGCAGGCTTCTCACTGCGGTGGCTTCTCTTGTTGCAGAGCACGGCCTCTAGGGGCGCGGGCTTCAGTAGTTGTGGCACGCAGCCTCAGTAGTTGTGTCGCCGGCTCTGGAGTTCAGGCTCAGTAGTTGTGGCACATTCGGGCTCAGCTGCTCCGCACATGTGGGATCTTCCCGGACCAGGGCTCGAACCCACGTGTCCTTCATTGGCAGGCAGATTCTTAACCACTGCGCCACCAGGGAAGCCCCCGTCTTACAATTTTTAAATAGATTGTTTGAATCAGCATCCGAATAAGTTCTGTACTTTGCAATTTCTGAAATGACATGAATCTCTTTTATCTATAACAGTTTCTTCCTCTTTATTTCTTTTTCCAAAATTTTTATTGTTTTTGTTGAAGAAATTGGATCATTTGTCCTATAGAGTTTCCCACAGTCTGGATTTTATTTCATCTTATGGTGTCATTTAATATCTTCCTCTGTCCCTTGTATTTCTGCCAGTTTGTAGGTCAATGTCTCTCTGGTCATTTTTTCTTTTATTCCTAGTTATTTTTTAAATTCTGTCACCTCTCTTTTCAAGCTTCCTTTTTTTGAATCACCTTAATTCTGAGTTTTTTCCCTAACTCTGAGGTATGTTGTCTTCTCATAGCTTCTATCATTTTCTTAATTTCCTATAACTTGTTTTGGAATATTTGAAATGTTATATGAACATTTCTTCCTAGCAGGCTTTCATTGTAGGAATTTTATTCTACATCTTCTTTTCTTTTTCTTTCTCTTAAATTAACTTTTTATGGATTTCCACTGCAGTGCTCTTCTGTTGTTCATTTGCTAAATGAAATAAACTTTTCTCTACTTTTAGGAGCAAAGGGTATGCGAGGACAGCCTTTCTAACTTAAAGGCTCTAGAGCTCTGTCTTCTGTTGCTTTCACAAAGAAATAAAAATCTTCCAGCTTTTTGAGAGCTGCCTCCTCTGCTCTGCATCCCCACCCCCATTTATCTAGATCTTTTTAACTTGCCTCTGTCATTCTGCTCAGATGTTTCTCAGTACAGGGCTTTGTATTAGAAGGAAATTTATTCACTTTGAGAGTATAGAGGGCCCAAACCCTCCAGCACCATCGGGCTTATTGGGTCATAGTCCCATTGCACTTAACCATGTATTAGGTTTGTAGAACCCTCTCCAAGTTTCAGCTGCTGTGCTCAGACTGGCTTGCTATGCCCTCCAGTAAATACCTACTGGTGATTTTGTGATTCCCCCATTCTCAGCACCTTCAGAACCATAGTTCTCTTCCCTTCTTTCTTCAGCACTGATGCTGCTACCACACAGTTCTTGACCTTTAGATACTTTGCCCAGACCTGTTATTATTGGTGTCTGGGGGGGACTACCTCATCGTTGTTGTAGATACTGTCCATGGCTCTTTAGCTCTGCTAGTCTAGTTGTTTATGGGGACATTTGGGAAGATTCTGAAACTACCCAGCTATTTCTCATTTCCTTTTTGCTTCTTCTTGGTACCCAGTGTGAAACCCCAAGGGAGTAGATGGGTGATCAGTTCGGATTAATTAGAGTTTAACTCAATGAAATATTCCAACTCGGGGATGGGTTTTCTCACAGGAGCCATGACTCCTGCTTCACTTAGTGCTTTTGGGAAAGTAGGTAGCGTGAGAAAAAGTGGACGGGGGATGCTGAGGGACAGCAACTGGGTTGGGCATAGCTCTTAGAACCTGCTTAAAGGCCAACATGTTGAGTTCTGCCTCTCACACCTCCCCTCCTCTGGCTAGGCTCTCAAGGAGAGAAAAAAATCACACAGGAAGTGAAGGGAAAACAGCGCTAAAAACAAAAATTCTAGTGAACTGGGAATTCCCCAATATTCAGCATTCCCAGATTTGCAACTGACTCCAGCTTTGAATTGTTGGGGGTGAACTGCAGGGCTTCCCTCCCACCCTCCCCTCCCTTTTCTCACTCCCTCCCCCAGCTCTGCCTGTGCTCACTCCGTTTTCTTGTGCTTCCTGGGTGGTGCAGGGTTGCGATGTCTTGAATACCAAGAGTGAGGCTGAACATATGTGAACCTTTCCTAATCCTGCTAATCTGTCTTCAGAAACCTTTCTCAAAGTGTAGGCAACATCCAGATTGTTAAAAGAGAGCCAGAGTGAGCCTGAGCATTTTAATGACAAGTAATGTTTGTCCAAGGAGGAGGGGGCAGCTAGCTCAGCTGGAGATGGAGCTGATGGACTGCAGCAGGTAGAAATAACTGCTGGTAATACCTCCTGTAAATCTCCATTTAGGGGCAGCTGAGGTCTGAATGCAGGAAGAAATCACCTTTGCTTCTAAACTGGAGACTTTTCACCCATGACAGCTATTAATCGGTAATTAGTCGTGACACAGAATTTCCAGCCCCACAATGGTAGAGGGAGCCTTGCGGGGCCTTTGAAACTGATTAGAGAAACTGAATGGATGTTACTTGCGATTTTAAAAATCTGTTCGGATGTGAGCCGGAGTTAAGACGTCCCTCCTCTGTGTCCCTTGCTTTCTCCCTACCAACCTACGAACAGCAAACCTCTCCAGAGTGTGCCTCTGGGCAAATGTGTCCCTGGGGCTAGCATTCCCTAAGACAAATCGGATACCAGTTGGTCCTTAGAATTTACCAAACTGAAGGAAGGTGACTTTGTAGGTTCCACTGACAGAGTAGAATCAGGGAGATTTATCAGGTCTACAAAAAAAAAAAAAGAAAGAGATTTGGGGGCCAGATGAAGCAAGCAATCAATACTATACCCTGAGAAATATAAACTCATAGAAACCAGGCTTGTGAAGAAGTAGACATCCAGGGCTGGGGGAATAAAACGCTAGTTCTATAGAGACAGATTTACCAGTTATGCAGCTTCAGTGGAGCTTCTGGTCCTCGAGGATCCAAACCCACAGTGGGAGAAAAATATGGCTGCTGCTGCCCTGCCCAATGAGGTATCCTCCAGATGAGAGCTGACAGCAAAGCATCATCCCCTCTGGAGGTTTGCAGGTCCAGGTGGTGGTGTGTTTCTCAGCACATGGTGTAACACTGTTCGTGCCGGTCTTTTATAAGAGCTCTGCCAGGTCAGAATAAAGGCTCTGAGTGGAGGAGTTAAGTGTTGTGAGCTTACTAACTTGATAATTTGCTAGAGAAGCCAGACTGGTAAACAAGCTAAATAAACTTCAGGAGCTGTTCCATTTCTCCTCTATTAAACAAGGTTAATATTTCAAATAGCTGTGGATTCACCTGAGGTTTTGTATATCCATGTCCGTGGCTACATTTTTCATTCTCTCTAGTTAAACATAGATAGACAATCGATAGATATATAGATAGATATTATATTATGTAATATGTAACTTCTATATATAATTCAAATGTATACTGAGAGAGTACCTTAATTAATTTAATATATATGTATAAATTTAAGGCAACTCCTTTCTGTCCTTTAAGTAAAAGGGGCCTCACTTGCACAGGTGAAGGACTTTTTTTTACCTGATGCTGGCCCTTGAGCCACGTAAGAATGCAGCTTCTATCTCCATTTTCCAAATGATTCGCTGTGTAATGTGAGAAAGGACCATACCTCTGGGGGGTTCTATTTCCTGGTCTATAAAATAGAGATGATTAACCAGTCCACCTGAATGTATGATGATATATTGGAACCTTCAACACCTTGTTTACTGATCAACTCAGACCCAGTTAGGATCCTTGTGGGGTTTTTCTGTTTTTTGGTTTTTTGTATTTTTTGGTTTTTTTGCTTTGTATCTTTTTTTTTTTTAACATCTTTACTGGAGTACAGTTGCTTTACAATATTGTGTTAGTTTCTTCTGTTAGCTATATGTATACATATATCCCCATATCCCCTCCCTCTTGTGTCTCCCTCCCATTCGATCCAGGATGATTCTTTCAACTTTTGCCAGAAGAAAGGACTTCAGTTTCTGCTTCTGCCTGAAATTGCATTTCTACCAGGCTCTCTTGGTCTCGGGCTATTTCTATGAATTCTGATTTACCCCAAATTTAGATGGCACAGCGTTGATACTTTCGTTGAGTTTCTTGGGTGATACCCAGTTCAGCCTCAGGTTACAATGCTCACTATTAAGTTTACATGTTGTCAAAAAGAGGTTAAATTCCAGAGTTTGGAGCCTGGTTTCCCAATCAGAAATGAAGGGATATGCATTTGGAGAAATGGGGAACAGCATATTGGGGAAGAGGGAATAATCAAGTCTGGAGAGACAGAAACCCAGGGTCCTAATTTTGGCTGTTCTTTTCATTAACTCTGAGCCTTCACATTCTTTATTGGCAATTGCCTCACCAGTAAAATGGAGATTATGATGGGCCATTATGAGACTCATACAAAATAATATATGTAAGAACACTTCACAGAATGCAAAGTAAAGCACAATTGTGTGAATTCAGCTCCAGGAGAAGCTCATACGCACATTGCAATCATTTTGCAGCAGAAATGATTCTTAACTGGGAAACAGGTTATATGTATAAAAATATGGATTTTGGGGGCTTCCCTGGTGGCGCAGTGGTTGAGAGTCCGCCTGCCGATGCAGGGGACACGGGTTCGTGCCCCGGTCCGGGAAGATCCCATATGCCGCGGAGCGGCTGGGCCCATGAGCCATGGCCGCTGAGCCTGCGCGTCCGGAGCCTGTGCTCCGCAACGGGAGAGGCCACAACAGTGAGAGGCCACGTACTGCAAAAAAAAAAAAAAAAAAGGACTTTGAGGAGGATTTATAATTTCAGAAGATAAAGGCGTATAAACACTTTGAGGGCAAGATATCCATCTTATCTTTGTATCCTCAGTACCTAATGCAGCACCTGGATTTCAGTGATATGCTTAAAACATTTTTGTAGAAAGGAAGAAGAAAGGAGAGAGAGAGAGGGAGAGAAATGGAATAACTTTGATGCCCCGTATTTCTGGGCTTTAAATAAACAAATCATTTTTTTAAAGAAGGTTAAGAAATTCTATAGGGAAAAAAATCATAAATGAATATCAAACTGAATAATGTCAATGAGTTTCTATATATACTTCATTCAGGTTCCCCAAATATTAACATTGGATTGGGACTTCCCAGATGGTCCAGTGGTTAAGACTTTGCCTTCCAATGCAGGGGATATGGGTTCAGTCCCTGGTCAGGGAGCTAAGATGCCACATGCCTCGTGGTCGAAAAACCAAAACATAAAACAGAAGCAATATTGAACAAATTCAATAAAGACTTTAGAAATGGTCCACATCAAAAAGAAATCTTTAAAAAAAAACCCATTTGATCACATTGTCTTTTTTTTTTTTTTTCTTTGCTGTACGCGGGCCTCTCACCTCTGTGGCCTCTCCCGCCGCGGAGCACAGGCTCCGGACGCGCAGGCCCAGCGGCCACGGCCCACGGGCCCAGCCGCTCCACGGCATGGGGGATCCCCCAGGACCGGGGCACGAACCCGCGTCCCCCGCATCAGCAGGCGGACTCCCAACCACCGCACCACCAGGGAAGCCCTGATCACATTTTCTTTTTCTCTTTAAATAAATTCTGGACTGTTTGAGGGTAAGTAGCATCTATGTTACCGTGACTTGATATTTTATCTGGTTATTGTGTTCAGAGTTTCTTTGCTACTCAGGTATTTTGTTTAAATTACTTTAATTTCTGATATACTTTAAAATTTTCTAATTTGATTGCTTTGAAGTCTAATATGACAATATATAGAATTTCTACCTTTGGGCCTTTACTAAGTATTTAATTGGAAGAATGTTTCATCTTTTGTGAAAACATTTTTTTTTATTAACGAAGTTGAGGGAAACGTGTTGCCTTGTTTTCCCATTTGGTTCTTTCTATATATATATATATATGTCAATTTTGTCTTTCTATGATTTCTAAAATAATTATGTGCCTAATTGTTTTTATTTTCTTGGGATGTTTCAGTCCACTGTAGGTATATTTCAGTTTATGTTTTTTCTTATATTTATTTTTATTTTCCTCTTATACATCTTGCTAATATGCCATTTGGCACATATAAATGAAATATTCTTAGGTATCCGACGTTGAAAGTGTCTTGATTGTTATTTAGTGTTCTTGTTTCCTGTGAGAAATGCTTTATCTGACTATATAAATTATAGCAATTGCTATATAACAACTGCCACAACACATCATACGAGGATTAAACCGCCTCCCATGTTATTTTTAATCAACAACTTCAACCTACAACTGTGGGCAGTCAGAGAAAAATGCATCTCAGAGAGATGAAAAGAATAAAAATATGGGAGAGCAGTTAAGCGATCTGAAAAACTGATTGAGAGGATCCAGCATCCTCATCCAGTATCACATAGGTGTTTCAGAAGGAGATAGATGGAAAATTCAGACGAGAATGTTCACAATTAAAGAGAGACATAAATCCTCGGCCAGCAAGTGTACAGTAAATGCTGTGCCAGCATCCATCCATCAGTAAATCCCTGCTTAAGCATAATGTAATGAGACACAGAGATAAAGAGGAGAGTCTTACAAGATTTTAGAAAGAAGATGAGCATGAATAAAACCTAGACTGAGAGCAGACATCACATTAGCAGAAGTGGATGTCAGGAGACAATAGAGGAATATCTCCAAGGTAGTGAGGAATCATAGCAGTTAGTCTGCTTGTTGGACGGGTGGTGGGGAGGGATCAAGAATGACATCAGGGAGTGGTTCCAAGGATGCACCCACAGGATCTAGAATGTTCCCTGTCTTAAAAAGAACAGATCCCAAGCCATGAGACAAAATGTCACTATTTTTAAAATTTCAATGTCAAGTCCACAGGTGTTTGTTATTTTATCTTATGAGGTTTTTTTGTTTTTCTGTGTTTGGAATATAACATATTATTTTAAAATAGGGGGGAAGACTAGATGGTGAGAAATGAATAAAAGAGCAAAAACCCAAGCGTGTGTGATGAAACAGAGGCAGGTATGAGGCACCAAAAGCACATGTCAAGAGGACCTTGTCTTGAAGTAGGGAATCTGAGGATTTCATCTAGGTGCTCATTTGGAAACCCAGGGTCCCCTTGCCTGAAATCTGAACTCTTTGCCCCACCCCTTCTTTACATTCTCACCTCTTCCCTCGCTCATTTCTCTAATAAGGCTTCTGATGCCATCTTTCTTTGCCCACACTTTGGCTGTATTGTTCCTTTTGGAGTCTCTTGTATTATTCCTCCCAAACCACACCCACAGCCCCAGGAGGCTTTTTCCAAGAAGCCAGCTGCTCCAGAAAGGTTCCAGCCATCACACTACTCTGGAGGAGATGGTTTAAAACCAAGCTTATGGCTTGTCATTGCCACAGAGTCGACCACTTTGTGAAAATCATGGAGTTACCACCCTCTCCCCTTCCAGCCTGAGAACTCTGAAGACCTTCCAGCAGGGGCTGGAGGAAGGCGTGAGGCTACAGATGTAACTGGGAAGAGCTGCCCAGACAGAGTACCTCAGTGACGTAGTTGCAGGGAGTGGTGGGAAGTGAGCCCTGAAGTCCTTTTGACCCTTGACTGTTCTCTCCAGATAGAAAGTTAGATCTCTAGTTTGGGCTGGGACCATCGTAATACTCTTTGATCCTAGCGTGGCTCTGAGTACATAGTTAGTAATCAGCAGAGTCTTCTACAGATGAAAGTAATTTCTTGAACTGCTGCATCAAGGGCTTTGTGGTGGTGGTAATGAACTGGGGTTCTGGACCAAGCAGACTTGACTTAGAATCTCGGTTCCATCACTCATTAGTTGTGGGACCTTGGCCAAGTTTCTTGGCTTCTCTGAGCCTCATTTTATGTATCTATGAAGCAAGGATAGTAACATATTCATCCCATAGAGTGCTTGTGAGAGTTAAGAGTGACAGTGTGCTTGAATCAAGGAGTCAGCAAGGTTGGTTCCTTCTGAGGACTCTGAGGGAGAATGTGTCCCATGTCTTCCTCCGAGCTCTGGTGATGGCTGGCAAATCTTGGCATTCCTTGGCTTGTCACTCCCATCTTTGCCTCCATCTTCACATGGTCTTCTCTCTGTGTTTATGTCTTCACATGGCTGTCTTCTTATAAGGACATCAATCATATTGGATTAAGGCCCACCTTACTCTTGTTTGACCTCATCTTAATTAATTGCATCTGTAACAACCCTATTACCAAATAAGATCACATTTTGAGGTACTGAGGGGTAGAATTTCAAAATATATTTTTGGAGGGATACAATTCAACCCATAACAAATGTTTGTTCAGGTCCTGTACCTATTTTTTAATTGAGTTCTTTGTCTTTTTATTAATAAGCTGCAATAGTTCTTTATTTATTCTAGATATAAGTCCCTTGCCAGATATATGATTTGTTCCTTCTACATTTGTTAGTTGGCATCTATTGTAAAGAAAAACCTTTCTCTTCTTCATTTGTTTAGTTACTCATTTATTTATACCAGTTAATGTATTTTATTCAATGGATAGTAATCTGATATTCTCATTATTTACTTTGACCCTCAATTGTCCTAGCTTTGGCCAGTGGGAGCTAGTTCAAGTTGACTTCGGTCTTCATCATTTTTTGAGCATTTCATTACTCCGTGGCACGATAAGGTGTTCTGGGCTGGGACTTCCTCTGTCCCAGCCCTGAATCATTCCACAGAGCTTTTGTTCCTTTTTGATGTAGGAGTATTTACAAACCAGGATCTGGCTGCTCAGTGGGTTCATTGTTACTAGGGTGTCACTATCTCAGGGGAAAGAGTTAGTAAATATATGAATGTGTAAGGGTGTGCATACATCTATAAGAATTTCCATATCAGTATGTGTACATATAATATACATACCTATTATATGTTTGTATTATATATACATGAATAAAATACATAAAGATGCATATTAAAATTAGTTTAAAATGATAGTTCTAATTCTAATCCAATACCCAAGTGTTCTTTCTAAGTCCATTCTCTGACAGGAACCACCTTCCCACTATACTCAATATATTTACTTATTTGCTCAATCATTTAACATATTTGTTTAACATAACCCGTCTCTAAATCACTTTGACTACTTTTCCCACCTACCATCACCATCCGCCCCTACAAGTACCCGGTGTCTTGGACACCAAGCTCATTGCTGCTGACACCTCCATGTGGGAAGGGAAGGGAAGGTGGGAAGGGAAGGGAAGGTGGGCAGGGAAGAGGATGGAACAGAAAGGGACCTAGTGTCCTCTGTACAAGGACTCAGGTGTAAGTTTCATCTGGCTTTCAGTGACAGGAAAAAAATGGATAGTTTCAGTTTATTTGGTAATCAACTTGAGACCCAACCTGATTTTCCATTTGCTTGGAATGACATCCATCCCCCATGCTCTCTGCTCAGAGGACGCTTAGTCATGAATCAAGACTTGGCTTATTTATCACTGCTGAAATGGTGCTTTCTCTGCTTTGCCCCCATCACCCTTGCTTTACATGGCAGAAGGAGCCAGAAACAAAGTTAAAACCCAAACTACCAACTAGAAAAAATTCTTTCAACATATGGGACAAAGTGATAGCAATTTTAATAAGTCACCTCAATAGAATAATGGGCAGAGGATATGCATAAAACGTGAAAATCTTCTCTTTTAATCAACTGAATGTATATCAGAATGAGATCTTAATTTTTTTCTTGTAGGATAGCAGTGATGACAAAGAGTGATGTTGACATGACCGGTGAGGGTTTGGGGAAATGGTCTCATACGCTATAGTGGGAATAACATTTCACCTAACCTTTCTGGATTGCAATCTAGCAATATTGTTTGTCTTTTGATTCAGTATCTCTATCTCTTAGGAAGTTACTTAAAGGAAATAATAAGACAGGTATTAAAACAGGTATATATATAAGGATGTTCATTGCATCATTGTTTATAACATCAAAAGTTGGAAAAACCTAAGTGTCCATCATTAGGAAATTAATCCAATAAATAATAAGATGGAATATAATGCAACTGTTGATCAAGCAAAGATGGAAACTTATGTGTTGATACATAAAACCATATGTTGTTTTATTCATGACAAAACTCCCACTTGTATAATAATATCAATGTGCTACATGCTATTGTATCAATAAATATATTACAGATATTAACTCATTCACTCTTTATAACAGCCCTATGGGGGCATAAAAAACTCCAGGGTCCATGTTATTGAACATCACAGTCTGCTGCTAATGAAACAAAACAAAACAGACAAAGCATTTTCAAGTGCATGATCCCATTCACATGTGTGTATATGTGTGATTTTTTTAAATATATATAGAATGAAATCTATGAAGCTTTCAGTGGTGGGTCTTTCTAGAGCTCAAGATTAGTTTACATTGTTCGTGTATTATCAGTAAAACCAAATTATTCAGCTAATTGGAAAATAAGCTTGAGGAAGAGTGAAGTTCACTCCGCTCCTCTGAAAAGTATCCTTCAGGTGCTCACAGGCAGGCAGGTCTGTGTCATGTGCTGGGACAGCGAGCCGCTTACAATCTAGCTCCCACCTTTCTGCCAGCCCCTCTCAACCCTGTGCCATCTCCACGTGCCCTGTGCTTTGTTTCACCAAGGTGCTCAGAAAAGACATGCCTTAGGTGAGACTAAAAGTGAAACCAGGAGGCCAACCAAGAATATGACATAATGTGGTAGCACAGCACCAAATGGGGAGACAGGAGACGTGGGTGCTCTTAGCTGGCTGGGTGACGCCCCACACCTCCCTTTACTTCCTGGAAATCAGCCTCTTATGGGAAAATGAATGGGTCTCCAGGATCTTATGGACTCTCAAAAAAAAGTCACTAGTGAGGCTACAAAAATTAGTATGTAGATAGAGCATTGAGCACCATGCCTGGTGTGGCACAGGTGCTAGATGAGTAACAGTCATTGTCGTCGTTGTTAGTTGTTATTCTTACCTCTCGCTGAAAGGCGGAAGTGAGGGTGAGGGCAGGCGGAGCACAGGAGCGGTACAGGTCTGGGGTTTGGGCGCTTTAGAAAATATCCTCAGCTGATGAGGGTGGTCCAGCCCTCGAGGGCTGAGACTCAGGATATGAATTTTCCGGAGCCCGCTACCTAGGTAACCGTACGGTAGAGAACCACACCAAGAAACTGGAAATGAGCCAGAAAATACTAAAGACCTTCCTATTGTACAAAAGGCAAGTATTGAAGTTCATGCCTGTATTCACAGGACAATTCCTTCCTTCCTAATCATGCTAAATTATCATTTTAATAATAACTAATATTTAGTGTGTATTTACTGTAGTTCAGCCCCTGCTCTGAGCAATTGATATGTATTTTATTTTATCTTCTCAACAATGCACCGAAGTAAATACTGTTTCCGTTTCCATGTTCCAGGTGAGGAAACTGAGGCACAGAGACATTACATAACTTGTCCAGAGTCACAAAGCCAAAGAGTTTTGACACTCACTCAGGGATCTTGTCAACAGGCATGGTAATCTGGTTTCACAAGCCAACAGAGACAGCAAAGCAGAATGAAGGCAGCTCGCTCCCATAAGAAAAAGTGACGGCTGAAGGACACAGAGAGGCTATAAAAAGTAGACACCACACCTTCCAAACCAGCATGGCCTGGGTCGTGCAGCATGGGGACACAGTCACTGAGAGGAAAACTGGCCCATGGCTGTCTTGTGCTGTATGGTTTACCGAACATTTTCATTCTGTTTCATTCGACCCTGAGTCAACAAAGTTCAATTCAATTTGGTATCTTCTGTTTAAAACCAAGGATGTGTGCAATACAATCAAGGAAGGGAGATTGATAGCTTTGAGAACTTGTTGTTTTAAAAGTGTGAAAAAAGTTATCCATTACTGCAGAACTTAATTTACGTAAACAACATAATGCAGGTGCCAGGTTATGAGGAGCCTGACATGTACATGGTGATGGCGTTCCTGGTGGACAGCCAGCAACCGTTTGGTATTAGCACGTTATAGAGAGACAGCTCACATCTTCAGACCTCAGATCAAGGGTGAGGAACTCATTTTAGTAAAAATTGCTCCTCCCTCATTCTTAGCTAAGAGTGGCATCCCTTCTTTCCTCCCTCTCTCCCTCTCTCCCTCCCCTCCTTCCTTTCCTTCTCTCTCTGTCTCTCTCTCTTCCTTCCTTTCTTCTGTCAACAAAAATAATCAATCAACAATCTATAATAGGAATAGAAAAGACTTTTATTTGAGCCAAACTGAGGACTATAGCCTGGAAGACAGCCTCTCAGATAACTCTGAGGAACTGCTCCAAGAAGCATGGTTTTCAGCACAGTTTTCTATGTTGTCAGAACAAAGACTATCAAACAAGTCAGGGATACGTTCCTTTAGGGTTAAAAAAAAAAACAGATCAGCACGTACAGGGCAAGTCAGCATGGCCTTGGCACCTGGGAAGGGAGTCTTATCATCAAAGGAAACCAGCACTGGTGTCCGAGGAAGAGAGGCATTTAACCTTTTTTTTTTTTTTAATTAATTAATTTATTAATTAATTAATTTATTTATTTATTGCTGTGTTGGGTCTTCGTTTCTGTGCAAGGGTTTTCTCTAGTTGCAGCGAGAGGGGGCCACTCTTCATCGCCGTGCGCGGGCCTCGCACTATCGCGGCCTCTCTTGTTGCGGAGCACAGGCTCCAGACGCGCAGGCTCACGGGCCCAGCCGCTCCGCGGCGGCATGTGGGATCTTCCCGGACCGGGGCTGGAACCCGCGTCCCCTGCATCGGCAGGCGGACTCTCAACCACTGCGCCACCAGGGAAGCCCTAACCTTTATTTTTAACACGGACACTTTTTACTCCTGCTCCCTTTTCTTTAACGATTAAAGCACATGTACAATGTACGTTCGATAGGCCACAAAGGGGCTGGTTTAGTTAGCATAAAATTCAAATTAACCCATGTATAAGCCAGAATGACTTCTTCACACCTCAATACGTGAACATTTCTTTCATCACTTTCTTTGTTTCTTTCACCCAGATTGACCAATTGTTAACATTTTGCCACATTTCCCTTATCACGCATTCTCTCTTTTCCTCTCTCTCTCTCTCCTTCTCTCTTTTGCCTTCCTTCCTTCCTCTCTCCCTCCCTCCCTCCCTCCTTTCCTTTGGATGTTGCCTAAGGCTGGAGGCTGGCAGATGGAGATGTGCAGGAAGAGGTGAGTGTTGGGCTGCAGAGGACCTGAGTTAAGTGGCTTAGCAACCATGTGAGATGTTAGGCTCTCCCTGTTGCCTCTCCTTGAGGGCAAACAATAGACCCTCATGGATGCTCTAGCCCATCCTCTCAGACTCCTGATTCCCCAGCAGCCCACTCCCAGCCCTGGAGGGGAGGGACTCCCCAGCACCCAGTCTCTCCCCCATGGTCCAGCCATCATAATTTATTGGAGGGGGTCCCGGGGCGGAGAAGGCACTGTCTGTTTTTGTTTTAATGGTAATTTACAACACAGGCTGCCCTCGTGGTCACCTTCCCCTCCGCTCAAGGAGGTGAACACAATGTTTCCATCTTGGTCGCCGCAGAAGAGGGGCTTTCTCTGAGGGCACCATGAATTGGCCACGGCTGCGTCCCTGACAGCTGAGCAGGGGGACCATTATCCCACACGGATGAGAGCCATTAACAAAATGGAGTGTGCCATCTTCACAGTGCAAATATTTTCCCTGACCATAATACCCTCTTAAGGAGACCTCAAGTGGCCTGGCCTTGTCACCAGCTCTTCCAGACACACCACCAATCGTTTTTACTGCTGCTGGTATTTGCAGGGAGAAGAGGCAAAGGCATGCCCTGAGAGCATCCCGAGAGATCTGGGCCCTTGTGGCCTATTGTACTTTCTCCCAAAGACAAAGAAGCCCCCAAGCCTTTCTCTAGCGAGTTGCCTAAGTTCCATCGATAAATCAGAGTCCCGCTAGAGCTATTCAGATGTAGTGGAGAAGTCCTGAAGCCTCTCCGATGCGTTTCCTTTCTAGGATGTGTAGGAGAGGGGAGATTTTTCAGCCTCACGTGTTTTGTTTGAATTCTGCCCCCTCCCCTTTTCTTTGTCACTTTTCTCTATTCTGTCCGTCTCGGTGTGGAACAGAAGATGCGTTTGTAGCCTGAATCAGGGAGACTGTTTCCATCACCAGACCAGTCACGCCCGCCCCTCCCCTGTTGTAAAACGCCAGCCTGGCCAAGGAACAGCGGCCCCATTGTGCGGCGCCCCATACCACCCAGATTTCACCTCGGCCTTCGCAGAGCCCCCTTTTTTGTTCCCAGTCAAAAGAAAGCATTTGCTCAGGGGAGGGGAGCGGTGTTCCTATTGCTTCCACTAACGTGGAGGTTAAAGGGAAGATTGATGGCAGAAAGTTCACCTAGAAAACCAGGATAAATTTCTTGCCGGCCAAGGCCAGTTGTTTCATTGTCCTGGGGCCATGTTTTTTGTTAATTATCTCTCACTCTCTCCTTTTATCGAGGAGAAAAGTAGCAAAGCAGGGAGAAAGGAACAGGATATAGGGGTCAGGGGTCCCAAGGGCCACCTAGGTATTCCATTTGAAAGGTTAGGATGGGTGAAGCCGAGGGTGAGTCTTACTCAGCTTGGGGGTGGAGAAGAGTGGTGACCATCAAAATAATAACAAATTTAATGCCGTTATTTACGGTGAAAACTTCCCACCGTTCGCCCCTTGCTCCGGCCCCCTGTACCCTTTCTTCAACTCCCAGGGTCTTTATCTCCTTGCCAGTCCTCTGCCCATTGCCCCTAAAACACACAAACACTCACACACACAGATCCATACACACACAGATACACACGCTTTTTCTTTTCTAATTTTAAGCCCCACGAAACTGTAAGGAGGATTTTGGAAAGAAGGGAAAAAAAAAAAAAAAAAAAAAAAAACAAGAGAAAGACTAAGAAAGTTGGTCCAAACAAGAACATGTTGTCAAGGATATAAACCTTGGTGAGGGTAGGCATGAAACCACAGCTGCTGGATTTGGCCAGCCTCAGCCCCTGGTGGTAATGACAATGATTCTTAATGGCAGTGCCCCAGCTCCGAACATAAATAGGGCTCAGCCTGAAAGGGGAGGAAATGGAACAAAACATTTCCTTGGGTACCACTGGCAAAGAAATAACATCAATTTCAGTTTGGGGGAAGAAAAAGCCAAAGAATCTCCCTGTTTCCCCACATTAGCAAAGGCAAATTCATAACTCGCCAACAAAGTACCTTTGAAATGCAGCTGCACTCCGCAAACACGCTGCCTTTTTCCCCCAGAGAGACAACCCTGTCTTGACCAGAAAGAAAGGAGAAAGGAAAAAAAAAGCACACACTATTGAAAACCCACCAGAGAGGGTAAAGGAAGAGGGGAGGGGAGGGAGGGAGGGCTGGGGGCAGAGAGGGAGGGGAAATGCGTGGATCTTGGCAGATGCGAAAGATAAGCTTTACCTAATATAATGCAACCTTCTTTGCCTTTCCAAGAGGAGGCCTGAGATGAATGGCCACACAGATTCTCGCGAGAGGGGCTGCACACGGCAGCTGTTGGCCAAAAGCAGCCATGTGGCCAGGAAGGAAGGCTACTGGGCAAGCCCTGGCTCCCAGGAATCAGGCTCTTGGGTCCCAGTGCCCCCTAGGGATGGAGCAGCTGCTGCCCCCCTGGGAATGTCTCCTGCTAGGACACCAGAGCCAGGGTCCAGGCGGCCCAGGGATGTGTCTCTATGACAGCACTTTGGGATGAAGCACAAAGATGGAATTCTGGGTGCGTGCTTCCCTACTGGACCCTCCAGGATAAGCGCTGACCAGGCTAGGCAAATCTAGCTTGTGCAGATAAGAAAAAGACTGGACAAATATGAACACAAACTTAGGACACCCTCTGTGATACTTTTCCATACACTGCTTCTAGCCTGATACATTTCAAACCTTGTCTCTCCTCTACCACCAACCAGATTCTGGTGCTGGGGACCAAGGATGTGTCTGTGTCACAGTATGGTTTCTGATCCTGCCATCTCTTGTCACCCTGCTGGGGGACTCCACACAGTGGGCAGCAGCGGTATTCCTGGGAGACATTTCCGTATCCCGATGGCTTGTAACTTCACTATAGAGAAGTGACAGCAAAGCACATGAATAAATCCCACTGAACTAAACATACCCCCCAATTCAACGGCCCCTTAGCCACCTCTCCAAATGCTCTCAGCCACTCCAACACTGACAGACACAGGGAAGAGGGAAAGGGGCAGAGTAGAAAAAGACAGTGGTCTCGATGGATTGTGGTTAAAACATCTAACACGTGCAAATTTTATGAAAACATGACCATGTGAACGAGTCGGTAGGGCCCTTCCCAAGCCTTGGAAGGGACTATGCAGATGAGGGTCCATTAAGTGTGAGTTTTTTCGGCTTTACCATGAAGTGGCCTCTGCCCCCGTGGGTTACTTGGTCAATGTCAGTATCTCCATGGCTGGGTCCTGATCATCTTCACTGTGCACTTGCTCCATGAAGCCCTCCCTGATATCCCAGGAAGAAACCCCTGAATCTCAATAGGTTACTTTTTACACTGCATGATCCTCATAGGGGTCCCAGGGGCTGTAAGTTGCTGCAGGACATGGAGGACCTCTTTCTTCTACATGAGCCCCGGAGCAGCAATTACCGTCACTAGTACTTGGGTGTCAATAAATACGTGTTGAAAACAAAGGAGCAACTAAGTGACAAAACCCCAGCCTTAGCTGGCTTACGGGAAGTTTTGCACCTCCCCGCCCTGTTTGGGGGGGCGTGGAAGGAAAGGGATTTGGTATGAAGAGCCAGTACTGGGAGAGATGACCCAAAAAGGTTTCAGTGGCACTTTCCAAGGTTGAGAAAAGAAAGTCCTCATCCTCAAAGTGCCCAGTGACTCTGTCCACCCTTAAGCCCATGCTCACCCACAGCACCGGAGAGCCACTGGGTTGGAGGAGTTATATTTTCATGAGTGTGTTATCTGTTAGTTCCTGTGCTAGGGGCTAGGGATTGCCCCATGAATGAAAGAATCGACTTGGGCTGAGCATTTTGTAGAAGCTCATATGATGTACACAGCAACCCAGTGTGGATGAGGAAACAAAGGTCTCAGAGAAGTTAAGTGACTTGTAAGTGTCACGTAGCTACGAGGAGACTGGAGTTGGAACGTGAACCCAGGTCTGCCTGCTGAGAAGACAGCACAGAAACAAATTACTACACAGTGGGGTGAGTGTTCAACAGGGGTATGTGTGTACTCACGTTCTCTGAGGAGAGAGGATGGAGTGGGTGATTCTGCCAGAGCAGGACACGGGGAGAGAGGATTTCGGGGGTGGGGTGAGTGAGTCGTTTCCTTTCTCCTTCAATTTTCTCCTTACCCAGGGCTATAGCTTTGGGGCTAGATGACTTTCCGCCTAAGAGTGCATGTCAGATCCACATGTGTTCTACCCCATTTTGGAGGAGAACCACAGGGAAATCCAGTCTGGCTTGCCAAGGGGTTGATCTCTATAGCCCAGGCCACTTCCGTATTCATTTTCCTGGACTTTATTATTCACGGTGGGCTAGGGGAGGGCTGGGAATGAAAATGTTACCGAGTCTAAGCTCATACTGCTCGTCCCATGACATGCTAATAATCGAGAGACGACTTGCTGGGGCAAGGCATAATGACTCTATTCGGAAAGCCAGCAGACCGAGAATATGGTGGGCTTGTGCCTCAAAGAACCATCTTGCCTGAGTTAGAATTCAGGCTCCTTTTATACTAAAAGGCAGGGAGTAAAGTCAAACACTTCCTGGTTCCCATCAGTCTCCGGAGGGGATGTGTTAATTTCTTCCTCCCTGCAGTCATTCATAGGTGGGCCTGGTCAGGGTGTTTCCTGTGAGCTAAACAAAGGTATTTTAGCTTAATGCTCATTACCTGGGAGGCAGGGTTCCCAGAGACGGGCCATTACGTATAATTTAAGTTTATAGGCAACATTCCCATCGTGATTAACTTGTAATAGAATACAAAAGTTTCCTCCCTATTACAAAAATGTTTTGGGGGCAGTGAAAGAGACAGAGAGAGAAGGGGTTGAAGACGGGGAGGATGGAGATCAGTGGGTTGCCATGTTCTGAATTGGCCACTGACACTGATGGATCCTCTCCTTGAACAAGCTCTTTACCAGCCCGAGGGGCCTCAGTCACACAGTTCCTCACTCCAATTGAAGGGTCCACTGTGGCAAATTACCATGCCTTTCTCTAGTTCACCCTTCCCAGTACTTGACCTTCCCACTCCTCCCCTAACCCAGCCCTGGTGTGCCTGGAAAGGCCGCCAGCTGGATCCCAGCCTTTCTCCGACTGGGGGTCACCCCACCAATGGCACAGCCCAGCAACAAGCAAGACGGTGGCAATTCACAGCCACACGGGGTTCAGCAGTGTCCCGCTGGTCCATCCGCCCTGGAATCTAACAGTGAATACAAATGCCTCTCCCTTCCTCTTCCGATGGCTCCAGGCTCAGTTCCAGCCCTTCCTCCTGGGTAGCAGTGATGGAAGGTAGGGATGGATCTGAGTTACCAACTGTGCTTCCTGCTTTATACTTTTCCGTTACCAATATGGAGCCTTAATCTATATCTTCTTATTATCTTCTTATTTCTCCTGCCCTCCTAGCTACAAATACCAAGTACACTATCTGTGATGTAGTGAGGCTAAGAAGGGATGACCATTCACCTGAAACAGATTTATTCCTCAAATAACAATGGTATATTTAATAGTATGTCTACTCTGAGCCACTGTGTCACGGAAATCCTAAGGCATATTTTTAAGAAGGAACAGTATTTGAGCTGGGCTGGTCACAAAGAATTAGATATTGAGGGATTTTTCTTTTAACCACTCCATCTGCAAAGTGCCTCGACAAATGAGTTACCCATTTCTGTGTTTGCAAGAGTATTTCCATAAAACAGGGCCAGGCCTGATGCAAAATTTACAAAAGGAATGAAAGACTCTTGTCCCTGTTATTTTACTTTCACCCCTTTATCTTTTCTCTCCCTATTCAAGATCTCTTGAGACGTAGTGAAAAAAAACAAAACAAAACAAAACAAAAACAGAAAAGCCACTGTGAAATAATTGGAAGTCTTTGCAAGAGGTCACAGAGAGTAAAATCTTTGCTGCTCCAAATTACTACTTTAGGCATTGATAAAATAAGTGAGCATTCTTTCCCCTTAATCTTTTAGCAAAGTTTTGAGCTTTGTGAGTGTGTGAATGTATTCATAAAATGAAAACTGAGTTATCTGACTCTGGGGTACCCAAGTGATTCTAGCTCTTTCAGGACCAATTTCTTTGTTCTTCGTGCTGAAGCTTAGAGAGTTCACAGATATTCAATATACAAAGGCATTTAGCACTACTAAGAAAGTGTTTGATTCAGCTTGTTTTTTCTGTTTTCTTTTTCTTATAATAATACTCCCGTGGGCATATAATTTAATCTCAATCTATTGAGATTGGAGAGATAAAAATACAGGAAAATCCTATAACTCAATGCTGATGGGGCCATGAGGGAAGCAGGTATTTCATTCTTTGGAAACTGGTACAATGCCTTTTGAGGGCATTTGGCAATCAATGTAGGTCAGAGGTCATAAAAATGCTTGTACTCTTTGACCCCGTAATCTCCTTCTCTGGAATTTACCTCAAGGAAGTAATTTAGAAGAAGAAATGGTGTATGTATTGTTATATTTATAGCAGTGTTATTTCTGACAGTGAAAAACTGAAAATAACCTAAAGGTTTAGCAATAGGTGATGGATAAACAAATTAGGAAATATTCGTATAATGGAATATTACCTATTACTAAAAATGACAAAGTTGCTAAGTATTTAGGACCATGGAAAGGAACACAACGTCATATCTACAGAATTATTGAAGCGATGTTAAAACATTACTTTTGTTAAGTAAAAATCTAATGAGAACATGGAGAAGTGAAAGGAGTTGTTACATAGGATAGTAGAAATGTGGGCAAAAATTCATTTAAATTGAAAGTGGCCATTTTTTATGTTTTCACTTTTGTCTAACAAGAAACATTAGCTTTGTTTTTTTTAACCACCGTACATAGGATCGTTTTTATTTTTAGTTTTTTAGCTTTTATTGGAATTTAGTTGATTTACAATGTTTTGTTAGTTTCAGGTGTACAGCAAAGTGAATCAGTTATACATATACATATATCCACTCTTTTTTTAGATTCTTTTCCGACACAGGCCATTACAAAGTATTGAGTAGAGTTCCCTGTGCTATACAGTAGGTTCTTATTAGTTATCTATTTTATATATAGTAGTGTGTACATGTCAATCCCAATCTCCCAGTTTATCACTTCTACCCACCTTACCCCCAGTAACCATAAGTTTGAAGAAACATTAGTTTTAATTTGGGAGAGAACTTCTATAGCACTGCTACAGTATTAAGCATTCTGTTGCCCCCTTCACCTACCTACCTGTTCATCTTTATACCTTGTCAAGTAACTTGGATTCCTAATTTGAAATTAAATGATTATTTTAATAAAGAGACTCCAGTCAGAACAAAATAGGGTCGGCCTATCAAATAGCTCATCTTGATATTGAAGGGCCATAAACCGGAATGAAGGGAGTAAAAGCCAAGCCCCCTCCAGCCCTGCTTCCTCTATGCCCAGATCATGGCACATCCTGGCAGCCTGACCTGTGTGACTTCTTGGACTTTATGGCCTTCACCCAGGAGAGGGACTGCGGGTCTTGGTTTTCAATATTCCCAAACAAGCTTGCTTTAAGAGCAAGAAGACCCAGCCACCAAATTTAAAGCAAGGAAGCAAAAAGCATCAACATATCACTCTCTATTCCTTCCTCTGCACATCGAATGGGGAATCTATTCAGTCTGTGGGTGAAGGACGCCCACTGCTCTCAAAATTCATATTTGAGTTGCTCACAAAGGACAGGAGCAGGCCTTGTATGTCCCAGCGAAGGACACTGAACACCTTTATAACACAGACAATACCGGGACTGTGTAGGGAAAGAAAAGGCATCGCATGTCGGTGGGATATGGCTTCTTGCCCCCAGACTGATTGGCCACCCTTATCCTTTGCCCTGTGCAAGGAACCGCTTGCCTCCCAGACCCAGGGTCTCTTCTCCGAGGGTTCCTCATCAATCACGCATTCTGTTTGCTCCACACTGGCCGGTTGGATCCAGCCCACCAGCTGCTGTGGAGACGTCTGTGTCGGTCCCTGCAAAGTGGGGGGCACAGAGGTGTGTGTGTGTTGGGGGACGGGGGCCAGATGCTCCTGGGAGCCTCTTCTAACCGTGTGCTCCCAGCTAGCCTATCAGCGGAAAAATCTTCCCCTACTTTGCTCCGGTAAGTAGCGAGGGCTCACTGCCTTTTGGTCAGTGGGAATATTTACATGGACTTTGTGGGGAACTCCAAATAATACCTGATTATCTGGCATAATAA
The DNA here is from genome assembly GCF_005190385.1 of Monodon monoceros. NCBI lineage: Eukaryota > Metazoa > Chordata > Mammalia > Artiodactyla > Monodontidae > Monodon > Monodon monoceros. The sequence continues at coordinate 12,073,411 of NW_021703767.1, forward strand.
AAGTTTGGGAATTCCATGGCGGTCCAGTGGTTAAGACTCTGCGCTTCCACTGCAGGGGGCGCGGGTTGGATCCATGGTCAGGGAACTAAGATCCCACATGCAGCACAGCCAAAAAAAAAGAAAGGAAAGGGGAAAAAAAAAAAAGCAAATGGGGCTTCACGTTAATTACATTTCTAAATTACTAATAGTTATTTCATATGGTGCCAAAATTTGTTTTAGAACTAACAGTTTTAGGCAAAAACTAATCTAAAACATTTGTACACATCCCTTTTTTAATTAATTTATTTATTTTTGGCTGTGTTGGGTCTTCATTGCGGTGCGCGGGCTTCTCACTGCGGTGGCTTCTCTTGTTGCAGAGCACGGGCTCTAGAGTGCTCAGGCTTCAGTAGATGTGGCGTGTGGGCTCAGTAGTTGTGGCTCACGGGCTCTAGAGAGCAGGCTCAGTAGTTGTGGCACACGGGCTTAGTTGCTCCACGGCATGTGGGGTCTTCCCGGACCAGGGCTTGAACCTGTGTCCTCTGCATTGGCAGGTGGATTCTTAACCACTGCGCCACCAGGGAGGCCCATCCCTGCCTTCTTAATCAGAGTTTTATAAACACAGATTCAACTTCTCCTGATGGCTTTTCATTAGAATTTTAAACTTATTTGTTCATATGTGAATGGCCAGATTTTGGTTTTATGCTATAGTTTTACTATTTGTTTTTTTTTTTTTTTTCTATTTTATGTTGCACTCTCTCATTATCAGCTATCCTTTCTTATAGTACCTGGACCTATCCTTTCATATTTTCAGAAGAAAAACTTATTTTTATTTACTCAAAAGCGGCACCAGTGATTTAACCCACCAGTCAAGGACTTAGGTATAATGTGAGATCTTAACCATGAAGAGAACTCATAGAAGTTGAATATTTATTTAGCTCCCTGCCCACCCACAACCCCGATGGATTGGCTGGGAGGTCATAGCTGGACTCCATGGCTCAGACCCTTGCAGGTTGTGAAGGTCAGCTATAGGTCAGAGCGGCCAACTAGCAACACTTGTTCAGTACCATGGGCCTCACCCACCTTCTGGTTTGCGTGTTTTATTTCTGAGTAGAGAAACAGATACTTGATATGTGGTATTGCTGCTCGGGTACAAGTAAAAGGCAGAGATCAGAGAAAATGTAAAGAGGTTTTAGCAAGATATGATGTATATATGATATATATACACACATATATATGATGTATATGATATGATGTGTATATAGGTATACGTATATATGTATATACATATGTATATATTGCTACCTTCTGTACAAATATCTGTTAATTTTTCCAGATTGGGTCCTTCTCTTCTTCCTCTTTTTCTCTTCTTCTTCTTCCTTCTTCACCTCATCATCGGATTCTAGTTGGGTACCCCTGGTAAATAAGGATACAGCCATATAAGCAGACATGCAAGAGTCAATTCTGAGGCTAAACAAAAAAATACTAGTATCCTCCTTTTTCAGAACCCTGAGAAGGGTTTTTGCAGAACCCTGAAAACTGTATTGTCACAAAATAGAAACAAAAATGAGGGAGAGAGAGGAAAGGCATCTTCCCTATTTCCTTCTCTCGTTATATGGATCTCAGACAAGGAGCTTCCCAGGCCTGGCACCATCAGCCCCCAGCTGCATAGCCACGGGGGCACTGGGTCTCCCATTTTCCCCATTTGTTTTAATTTTCCTCATCCTTCATTTCTAATTCTCATCCACTGTGAATATACTTGTTTTTAAAAAGACAACAAAAAAGGAGAAGGATATCCTCACAAAGGAGACATCCCCAACCACCATTTTTCTGAGTTGCAGATCTATTTTGCAATTAAATTCTTCAGGAACATCTGCAGACATCAGTATCTGTGACTGCCCAAGAGTGGCATTAATCGGTCAGTCTTTTTTTTTTTTTTAATTGGAGTATAGTTGCTCCACAATGTTGTGTTGGTTTCTGCTATACAGTGAAGTGAATCAGCTATATGTATACATATATCTCCTCTCTCTTGGACCCCCCTTCCATCCCCCACCTCATCCCACCCATCTAGGTCATCTCAGAGCACCGAGCTGAGCTCCCTGTGCTATACAGCAGGTTCCCACTAGCTAGCTATTTTACACATGGTAGTGTATGTATGTCAATCCTAATCTCCCAGTTCATCCCACCCTCAGTCTTTTAACACAGTTTATTTCATTACTTAGGCCCACGTCTCTCCCTCCCTCAGCAATCGTATGTTATTCTTAAGTCACACGGGAACATGGCTGTGATTCTGGGGAGAAAACTAAGTCATGCTACAGTAGGAAACAAGGTTCCACTCCTGGCTCGGAAAATCCCAAGTCACAGTATCCATCTATCAGACAGCTGGTGGAGGAAATCAGGAGCTCTGTCAGCCCTTTCCTGGAACATTGGGTTTCTAGGAGGAGTGAATGGCTGTGAGGCTCCTGTGCCCTCCACAAAGTCCAAAGTCCCCACTGCCGTCATTTTGCCATTTAACTGAGGTTAAACTGTCGCTGTGGAGGACACAAAATAGTGCTGTGAATGTTTAAGTAGAAATACGGTATTTACATAGTCTCAAAGTATTTAATAATCACAAAGGGAAAAAATAGTAAGTTTACAACCTGGCAGATAACACCTTGGCCAAGTCATCAGGGTGGACATGGCAAGCTGAGGACACATCAGTCACCTTGAGTTTCCCTCCCAATGGTGCATAACCCCAATCTAACCATGAGAACACATCAGACAAACCCAAATGGAGGCATGCTATGGATTGAATATTTATGTCCCCCCAGTGGTCATGTTGAAACCCTAGTCCCCAGTGTGATGGTATTTGGAGGTGGGGCCTTTGGAGGTGATTTGGTCATGAGAGTGGTACCCTCATGAATGAGATTCGTGCCCTTATAAGAAGAGCTAAGAAAGAGATGATACCTCTCTCCACATATGAGGATACAAGAAGAAGGTGAGTGTCTGTAAACCAGAAAAGTGTCCTCACCAAGAACTTCTAGCCTCCAGGACTGTGAGAAATAGATGTTTGTTGTGTAAGCCACCCAGTCTATGGTACTTTGTTACAGCAGCCCAAGCTAATACAGGGGCATTTTATAAAATAACTGACCAGTACTCTTCAAAAGGGCCAAGGTCATGAAATCAAGGAAAGACTATGGAACTGTCATAGATTGGAGGAGGCTAAGAAGACATGATGACTAAATGCAATGCGGTGCCCTGGATCAGACCCTGGAACAGAAGAAGGACTTTAGTGGAAAACTGATGACATGTGATAAGTTCTGTACTTTAGTGAATAGTATCATGTAGAGGTTAATTTCTTTATTTTGATAAATGCTCTAAGGTTATGTCAGATGTGAAAGGGAAACTGTGTGAAAGGCATATAGGACCCTCTGGGCTATTTTTGCAACTCTTCTGTAAGTATAACATTATTTTTTTTAAAAAAACTGCTCTGAGGGACTTCCCTGGTGGCACAATGGTTAAGACTCTGTGCTCCCAATGCAGGGGAACCTGGGTTCGATCCCTGGTCAGGGAACTAGATCCCACATGCATGCCACAACTAAGAATTCATATGCCACGACTAAGGAGCCAGCGAGCAGCAACTAAGGAGCCTTCCTGCTGCAACTAAGACCCGGTGCAACCAAAACCAAAAAATATCTTTAAAAAAAAATACTGTTGTGACTCAAAATGGCCAAGTGCAACTGGAAATGTCTATCAGCATTTTGGGGAGCAAGTGAACAAAACGACATCGAGCTTATAAGAAAGAAAATTGCTTCTTTTATGAAGAAACTGTCAAGAAGCCTGAACGAATGTTAGGCAGGCTTAGAGCCCTCAGTGTGGGAAAGAAACCAATAAATTATCCAGAATGCTAAGGAGATTATCAATGGTTTTTACTCCCCGATCCTGTTTACATCTCCTTGCTCATTAGAAGTAATAAAGATGTGCAGGTTGAAACCAGAGTTAGTCTTAATTTACTATTCCCGCTTTGTTTATTGTCCTGTAAAACTTCCAAAAGCCTGGCTTTACGTTTAATTCAATAGAAGAACCGAATTGAAGTAATCAAGTCAAGCTACTGTTATTATGTAAAGCTATCTCCTTGGACCCCTGCTTTGAGTAAATGATTCCTATTAATATGCAGATTTGCTGGAGGTTACCAGAAAGTCTCTCAAAATAATCATCAGAAGATGTCTTTCTAAAGAATACTTTTCTCTCTGACATGGACCGAGATTCAGTCCCTAAATCTCTCCCTTCTTCTACTCAGGGACCATTTGGGACTACTCTGTGACCAGGATGGGAAAATGGGGACTCCTAATTCACAGATTTGAACAAAAATGAAAATACAGACCCAGCTTTCTCCCCCTGCATTCTGTTGATTTTAAAGTCCTGTCACAGCCCAGTTGTAGGGAAGAAATTCAGGGGTGTGAGTATTAACACTGTATGTGGGGTGGATGGGTGTGTGTAGGTGTGTGTGTATAGAGAAGACAGGAGGAAGGTGTGAATTCTCTGCCACATTTTTATTTGACTGCACTAAGTATAGAAGTTCACATAATGGAGAGTGAGAAGCAGCATAGTCTGTGGTCAAGGAGAAAGGGCTCAGCAGTCAGACTGGGGTTTGAAGCATTGCTTCACTGCTATGGACCACTAGTGAATTATTTAAACTCTCTGGGTCTCTGTCCTCTTAGCTGTGAAAAGAGAATGTTAGTTATACCTATCTTTACAGCTGTTATCAAGATTAAATGATCAAATCCATATAAGAGCTAATCGTGGAAGGATGACTATTGAAAGCTAAGAAATTTCCTATCTTAGTTAAAAAGTGTGTGTGTATACACATATATATGTATGTAAATATATGCAAAGATAGGCAAATATATGTATATATACATACGCGTCTAGGTTACTTCTGTGTGTGTGTGTGTGTGTGTGTATATATATATATATATATATAATCTTCAGTATATTTATTTATAATGGGGGAAAACTAGAAGCAATCTCAGTGCTGAGTGGTAGCAGAATGTGCCACCCCAAAATGTGACTAGGAGTTCAGAGCATGTCACCCCAAAATCTGTCACTTTGGTATACTGATTATTTTGAGCTGTAGGTATTACTGAACTGAACTGAGTTCTGCTCACCCAAAGCACAGCAAAACCTATCTACTGACGTGGGGCTGTGGTGAAGGAAAAAGTACAGTGTTTATTGCAGAGCATCAAGCAAGGGAGTGGGAGACAAGCCTCAGATCCACTCCCACCTTGTCTTTGAGGTTTCTTTCAAAGGGGAAAAACAAAGAGGCTGGGATTAATCATTGCCTTGTGACATGTTTTAATCGTAGTTTCAGGAGTCAGGATGTCTCTGGTTTATGATTCTCAGGTCAGGTGGTCCATGACTCAGAGGTCTGTGAGCCTATTTTGTCCTGGAGAAACAATCTGAGTTTGTAACTTTGTGATGATACCTATACTAGCAATTTTAGTACATTAACCATGTTATCAACAACAGCAATTTTAGTCATCTGACTCTGGGTGATTAGTGTTCAATTAGCACACAACTGAGGTCAGAGCAGACAAGAAAAGGAATAAAGTTTTGGATCAAGAGATAAATCATAACCTGAGTGAGAGAACTCTATTTGAAGGGGACTGGGTTTTATAGGCACTTGAAAAACAGCAAATGCAGGAAGAGGCTTTCTCTGAACTCCTTTTATCTAGACAGATCCTCCAAAAGGAACACAACACATCAGTCTCTTCCTGGGGCCTTTCATCAACCAGGGAAGACTGACCTTTATCACAGGAGAGGAGACTAGAAGTCAGGACCACACCCAGACAAACTGTCACAAATATCATACCTTCCATCTCGTCTTCTAAGGGTCCCTTCATCTTTCCTAAAAACCATTTACCCTCCCCTAAGAGGCCTGCCTCCCCCCTTCCCTTTCCTTATTAAGATGGTATTTAATCCTGAATTCTAAGCCACCTCAGGAGTGACTCATTTTTCCCTGGTATCTCCCATGTATCATGAGGTAGACACATGAATAAACTTCTGTTTGTTTTTCGCTTGCTAATCTATCTTTTATTATAAAAGCTTCAGCTAACAACTCAGAAAGGTAGAAGGAAATTATTTATCCTCTTTTACAAGCCCATCAATAGGGAAGTGGTTAAATGATGATATATCCACTCAATAAAATATTATGCACCCATTAAAATAATTACTTGGAAGACTCTGTAGATGCCTGGCAATGCTCAGGAGAAAAGTAGATCATAAACTGTTATGCACAATATAATTATAACTGTAAAATTATAAATGCTTGTGGGCCAGCAAACGAAAGGGAATATAGAAACATTAAAATGGTTGTATTTCGGTTATGTTATAATGGGTTTTAATGGGCGATTTTCTCCCCCTCTATTTTCCAGCTTTTTTTTTTTTTTTTTGCAGTACGCGGGCCTCTCACTGTTGTGGCCTCTCCCGTTGCAGAGCACAGGCTCCGGATGCGCAGGCTCAGCGGCCATGGCTCACGGGCCCAGCCGCTCCGCGGCATATGGGATCTTCCCGGACCGGGGCACGAACCCGTGTCCCCTGCATCGGCAGGCGGACTCTCAACCACTGCGCG